>NC_068445.1:25374250-25689250 GCF_023373465.1 Oncorhynchus keta
CACACACACACACACACACACACACACACACACACACACACACACACACACACACACACACACACACACACACGCACAGACACACAGCATGGACCTGCATGTATCATTATTTCCACAGGGTATACATAATGTAGAGCCGAGTGTCAAAACACAGGACTGACTGCATCTCTCACTAGAGAGTAAACAACAACATGGAGATAACCGGTTTAGCCAAACCACTAACACTGAATTTCTGTAGACATCAAACCGCTAACACGGACTTGTTGTAGACCTTATATCAAACCACTAACACTGACTTCATGTAGACATTATCAAATCGCTAACACTGACTTCATGTAGACATTATCAAATCGCTAACACTGACTTCCTGTAGACATTATCCTCTTCATAAAGAACCATTTCCTAAAATCCTATTTTCCACCAAGCAGTTTTCAGCTGGTATTATTAATGAGTAACTTTTCTTTTTACTCTCTCTCTCTCCTTTCGTTGATTTTTCAGCGTGAAAGAAAGGGATAGGGTAGAACAAAGCGGTGTGGATTTGAATGAATTGTTATCGCTGGCAAAGCCCAAAGAAGACTCTGGCTGTCAGATTTCCTCCCCGAGTCTCTCTCTGTCTGTTTTTGTTCTTTGACACAGGCTGATCTAAACGCCATTGGCAGGCCTTATTATGCGCTCCCGGTCATTGTATCGGAGATGTAGTCCTACATTCTAAATATGAAATTAATTTGAAAAAGACCATTAATATTCCCAATGGGGTATCCACGGTCTCTTTTATAAGAAATACTGCTGGACTTCTTTCTTTTACTGCATTATGAACTAGCCTGCCGCCCCATTATCAACATCATCTCTTGCTGTCTGGCACAATGTATTTCATGTAAGGCTTACTCGTGTTTTATGCAATTTCCTTTGTATGCCGCCGGTCCTGTTTGTGCTTTGAGCTGCCCTGGATGCTGATGCAGTGGCCTAGCTAGGGAGACAAACCTAACCTGCACTATTTACTTTATTGAAACTCTGTTGTCTGTTTCACTTGTACTTCTCTGAAATAATAAATAATAAATACACTCAGTTTTCTCCTCTATTCACGCACCTTAGTTAGAGAGAGACATAGCAACAGTATTATTTTTTCATAGCACAAATAAATAAATAATACATAAATGAATTAATAAAATGAATCCTACTTTTGGGGTCTGTAGTCGGGGATGCTGCGGTCCAGGGAGATGCGGTCACTGAGCTGGGCGTTGTAGCCATAGTCCTCGTACTTCCCCTCCCCGTCAACATGGCTGTCGTCCCCCAGAGTAGCAGCTGCTCCTCCCTGGCCCAGACCTCCAGGCCCCTCCACCAGCCCCATGGGCTTAGCCAGACCTGCAGAACACACACACACACAAAGGCACATGCAGGCACACACGCATGCAGACATTAATGTACACACACACACGCGCGCAAACACACGTACACACACGTACACACACGTACACACACACACACACACACACACACACACACACACACACACACACACACACACACACACACACACACACACACACACACACACACACACACACACACACACACACACACACACACACACACACACACACACACACACACACACACACACACACACACACAGGGAGACAGAGACAGAGAGAGAGAGAGAGAGAGACAATGATAGGTGAGAGAAGAGGCCATGCAGAGGGACAGCTGATTGACATTCATGGGCTGTGAGGATCATAGAGGGTGACAGCCCTTAGATTCGGCAAGGCTCTTCTGTAGGACATCATTACTCTGTCTGTCTATGGAGGTGCTGCAAATACCAACCTGGACATGGATTTCTCAAGATGACAGAGCAGAGCAAGGAACAGAGAAGAAGTAGTGGTATTGCAAGACAGAGATACATACAGTATAATGTTTCGATTAACATTTTTATGGCACAAGTATTAAATTACAGATGTGTACATTGCCATGGTATTGTTCATTTTACAGGATATCAGGTCTAAAACCACTGTTGGAATTCTCCTTATTTGGAGAAGAACAGAAGATAATCTTTTGGTTAACCTAATTACAATTAGAACTAGCTGCCAGTGATTTTAGTGCAGGAAAATTGAAATCCATTTTACCTCATTTCTACCAGAATGTCACCTGTGCAACAAGAGGGGAAACAACTCTAGATCACCTTTGCTCAACACACAGAGATGCATACAAAGCTCTCCCCCCGTCACGCCCTGACCATAGAGGGACATTTTATTCTCTATTTTGGTTAGGTCGGGGTGTGACTAGGGTGGGTGATCTAGTGAATTTATTTCTATGTTGGCCTGGTATGGTTCCCAATCAGAGGCAGCTGTTTATCTCTGATTGGGGATCATATTTAGGCAGCCATTTCCCCACTGGTTTTTGTGGGATCTTGTTTTTGTGTTGATGCCTGTGAGCTCTACAGAACGTCATGTTTCGTTGCTCTTTATTGTTTTTGTGAGTTTCATTTACGGTAATAAACATGTGGAACTCTACGTACGCTGGGCCTTGGTCCGTCAACTAATTAGACAATCGTGACACCCCCGGCCTACAAAAATCGGACCATAACTATATCCTCAAACAGTGCACCAGTGCCACGCTAAATATGGAAGTGGTCCGATGAAGTGGATGCTAAACTACTGTTATGCTAGCACAGACTGGAATACGTTCCGGGATTCATCCCATGGCATTGAGGAGTTTAACACATCAGTCACTGGCTTCATTAATAAGTGCATCAACAACGTTGTCCCCACAGTGACTAACCAGAAGCCATGGATTACAGGCAACATCCGCACTGAGCTAAAGGTTAGAGCTGCTGCTTTCAAGGAGCAGGACACTAATCCGAACACTTATAAGAAATCCTGTTACACCCTCCGACGAACCATCAATAAAGGACTAAGATTGAATACTACCAGCTTGTCGGAAGTGGCAGGGCTTACAAACTATCACGGATTACAAAGGGAAAGCAAAGAGCTGCCTAGTAACATGAGCCTACCGGACAAGCTAAAGGCCTTCAATGCTCGTTTCGAGGCAAGAAACACTGAACTATGCATAAGAGCACCAGCTGTTCTGGACGACTGTACAGTTGTAACGAGTACTTGTCGGGTCCAAGTGCCGCTGCCGAAGCAACCGGGGATGCCTCAGCCGCTTCGTCAGGCTCCCACACCTCAGCTGTCTCTACACATTCCCGCACCTTAGCAAAAGCGACTGGCCCACTCCTGGTCCTCGGGACCATCCCTCTGGTCGGCGTCATCTGGCGGCTGGTGCCGCGCTTCAGGGAGGGGGTATTGTCACTTTTACTCCTGCTTCCCCTCTCTGGAACGCAATGTCACCAGTTGTCACATCATTACGTACATCTTCCACCATCGTTACGCGCACCTGCACCTCATGACACTCACCTGGACTCCATGACCTTCCTGATTACATCCGCTATATCTGTCACTCCCTTTGGTTCTTTCCCAGGAGTTATTGACTCTGTTATTGTTTCATGTCTGTAAGCTTTTCGTGCGTTTCTATTTTTGTACTATGTTCTATTTATTATAAAATTTGCACTCCCTGTACTTGCTTCCCGACTCCCAGCATACACATTACAAGTGCATTCGAAAAGTATTCAGACCCCTTGACTTTTTCAACATTTTGTTATGTTACAGCATTATTCTAAAATTGATTAAATAGTTGTTTCCCTCATCAATCAACACACAATACCCTGTAATGACAGAGCAAATCTGTTTTTAGACATTTTTGCACATTTATTTGGAATAAAATGGGTATGACACTACAAGCTTGGCACACCTGTATGTGGGGGGCCAATCAAGGACATTGAGACTTGTCCCGAAGCCACTCCTGCGTTGTCTTGGCTGTGTGCTTAGGGTTGTTGTCCTGTTGGAAGGTGAAAATTCGCCCCAATCTAAGGTCCTGAGTGCAGGTTTTCATCAAGGATCTCTCTGCACTTTTCTCCGTTCATCTTTGCGTCGATCCTGAGCAGTCTTCCAGTCCCTGCTGCCGAAAAACATCTCCACAACATGATGCGGCCATGACCATGCTTCACCATAGGAATGGTTCCAGGTTTCCTCCAAACTTGACACTTGGCATTCAGGCTAAAGAGTTCATTCTTGGTTTCATCAGACCAGAGAATCTTGTTTCTCATGGTCTGAGAGTCCTTTTGGTATAGCTGTGGCGGTCACAAAATGTTAGCTGGTGATTGTCAAGCAAATAACTGCCGGTCTCTCAGTGATTAAAAGTTAAATTAACATCAACACATTTAGCATCTCCTGGCTTCCACACATAGCCTAAAAGCCTGATCTGGCTATGCCAAATGGCTGTGGACTGCCCTAGTTCATTTAGCCAACCAGTTTGCTTAGAATTCCGTGGCATTTTATAGTATGAAGAATACAATTGAACAAAGCTGAATCAAATAGAAAGGACATTTTCTCCAAACGATTTGAGGGGGTGCACACATACGGCTATTCTGTGTTGAGCGTTTAACAAAGAAATAGGTATTTCTATATGCTTAATTTAGTTATTCATGTAACTTTAATTGTTCCACAAACGTTGGGCTACATGTTTAGATTTTTAATACATTGTAAGGCTGCATGATGCGAATCTTATGAAGAAATGAAAAAAGTTGTTTGAAAGGCATGAAATCTGCTTAGTTTTTTGCGCAGGCTGTACACACTACATCAGAAACTCATTCCCAATTTGACAAACACTTGATAACTCCTAGAACTTCACGGTGACATACCCTTTGTGTGGCCGTAATGCACCCTAAAAAAATCCATGCTTTTTGCGGCCACTCTCCCTGAGTGCTGAGCACCCCGAACCAGCTCTCACTCACATGGCTCTCCATCACATGATCAGGTCTTTCTCACAGGCTACAAGTGAAGACAGACACATCGGGGACGCAACTGCACAGGTCCTTATCCAATTCCGATGTGCATATTTAAAATGTTGGAAGAACTGTCCACATTTACTTTTTGTCAGCCAACAAGATGAGAAGGCCTAACGTACAGCAAAAGCACTAGCCTATGTCAATCCCCCATAGATAGATCCCAGATTAATACAACCACTAGCATCAGCAAAACATTTTTTACATAATGTGGCTGACGCAACAGATCAGAAGGTTTAGCTCAAAATGTTGATGAACTATTAGGCTATTTCTTCACATTATAAGTGCAGCAATGCACACATGGTAGTAGGCGATAAGCGCTAACGCCCATTAGCAGAAAACACCATTATCAAAATTGACGGCAAATGCAATTATGCATGTAATGCAATTATGCATGTAATGCTTTTATTATAAAAGTGCATTTTATATGTGAAAATGATCTTCCCCAAACTTGAAACATGCGATGCTTATGTATGCCAGTTAGGCTCTACACCCCTTGTAAAGCTGATTAATGTGCTTATTTTTAAGAAGTCATTTGACAACTTTAGTTGTAATACAAATCTTATCAAAACATAGAGCTTGGCCACATGAGGTGTGCGACTATGATTAGAAAAAGTTGCAAAAAAAGTCACTGTTTTTTTATGCTGAGCATCAGTCACAAGTGATAATATACAGTTGAAGTCGTAAATTGACATACACCTTAGCCAAATACATTTAAACTCAGTTTTTCACAATTCCTGACATTTAATCCTAGTAAAACATTCCCTGTGATAAGGTCAGTTAGGATCACAACTTTCTTTTAAGAATGTGAAATGTCAGAATAAAAGTAGAGAGAATGATATATTTCAGCTTCTATTTCTTTCATCACATTCCCAGTGGGTCAGAAGTTTACATACACTCAATTAGTACTTGGTTGCATTGCCTTGAAATTGTTTAACTTGGGTCAAACGTTTTGGGTAGCCTTCCACAAGCTTCCACGATAAGTTGGGTGAAGTTTGGCCCATTCCTCCTGACAGAGCTGGTGTAACTGAGTCAGGTTTGTAGGCCTCCTTGCTCGCACACGCTGTTTCAGGTCTGCCCACACATTTTCTATAGGATTGAGGTCAGGGCTTTGTGATGGCCACTCCAATACCTTGACTGTGTTGTCTTTAAGCCATTTTGCCACAACTTTGGAAATATGCTTGGGGTCATTGTCTTTTTGGAAGACCCATTTGCAACCAAGCTTTAACTTCCTGACTGATGTCTTGAGATGTTGCTTCAATATAGCGACATAATTTTCTTTCCTCACGATGCCATCTATTTTGTGAAGTGCACCAGTCCCTCCTGCAGCAAAGTACCCCCACAACATGATGCTGGCACCCCCATGCTTCACAGTTGGGATGGTGTTCTTCAGCTTGCAAGCCTCCCCATTTCTCCTCCAAACATAACAATGGTCATTATTGCCAAACAGTTATATTTTAGTTTCATCAGACCAGGGTACATTTCTCCAAAAAGTACGATCTTTGTCCCCATGTGCAGTTGCAAACCGTTATCTGGCTTTTTTATGGCGGTTTTTGAGCAGTGGCTTCTTCCTTGCTGAGCGGCCTTTCAGATTATGTCGATATAGGACTCGTTTTACTGTGGATATAAATACTCTTGTACCTGTTTCCTCCAGCATCTTCACAAGGTCCTTTGCTGTTGTTCTGCGATTGATATGCACTTTTCGCACCAAGGTACGTTCATCTCTCGGAGAGGGAACACGTCTCCTTTCTGAGTGGTATGACGGCTGCCTGGTCCCATGGTGTTTATACTTGCATACTATTGTTTTCACAGATGAACGTGGTACCTTCAGGCGTTTGGAAATTGCTCCCAAGGATGAACCAGACTTGTGGAGGTCTACAATTTGTTTCTGAGGTCTTGGCTGATTTATTTTGATTTTGCCATGATTTTGCCATTTGCAAAGAGGCACTGAGTTTGGTGGTAGGCCTTGAAATACATCCACAGGTACACCTCCAATTGACTCAAATTATGTCAATTAGCCTATCAGAAGCTTCTAAAGCCATAACATTTTCTGAAATTTTCCAAGCTGTTTAAAGGCACAGTCAACTTAGTATATATAAACTTCTGACCCACTGGAATTGTGATACAGTGAATTATAAGTTAAATAAATTGTCTGTGAAAATGTACTTGTGTCATGCACAAAGTAGATGTCCTAACCGACTTGCCAAAACTATAGCTTCTCAACAAGAAATGTGTGGAGTGGTTGAAAAACGACTTTTAATAACTCTAACCTAAGTGTATGTAAACTTCCGACTTCAACTGTATAATTCACAAGTGATAGGCTAATATTATCACCCATCAGACTATTCTTGATCTAATCCTGTCTTTACATATACTAAATAATATATGTGGGAAATTAGTTTTGATTTAGAATGGACCATTATCATGCACCTGTATCGAAAAAGGGGCAGTGGGATAAAATCCATGTCATCTATGCATTTATGTGGTGAATGGGGGACAGATTTCGCGTGGTTCATTTACATGCCAGCCAGGTAGGCTATACTCCTGTTGTAAATATAAGCAATGTGCTTAATATTAGGAACATTTATAAATAAATATAGTAAGCCTAGAGAAAGCTAAGGGGAGCCTCCTATTTTTAGTAGAGGCCATCACACGTTTCTCGTGCAATTGCATAAACTGTAGAAATGTTGCCCAAAATGAGCTCAAGGGCTCTCATGAAGTGTTTGTTTAGATTTTCGATTACATTTGCATTGATGTCAGAGTGAATAGAGGGACAATAGAGTGCTGAGTACCAGTTTGGTAGGCTACTAATGACTAAACGGTCATGTGGAATTAGACTGCCATCATGACTTGTGACCACCTGTGTGGCAGTAATATGGTCACCGCAACAGCCCTACCTTTAGGTGCCTTTTGGCAAATTCCAAGCGGGCTGTCATTTGCCTTTTACTGAGGAGTGGCTTCCGTCTGGCCATTCTTCCATAAAGGCCTCATTGGTGGAGTTTTGCAGAGATGGCTGTCCTTCTGGAAGTTTCTCCCATCTCCACAGAGGAATTATGAACCATCGGGTTCATGATCACCTCCCTGACCAAAGCTCTTCTCCCCCAATTGCTCAGTTTGGCCGGACGTTGGCGATGGAAGAAGGTGAGGACCAATGCACATCGTGGTAAGTGTTCATATTCTTTAATGAAACAACTGAACACTGGAAAAACAACACAACAACAAACGAACAGTCCTGTACGGTGAAGAAAAACACAGAACAGAAAATAATCACCCACAAAAAAACAGTGGGAAAAGGCTACCTAAGTATCAAATCAAATCAAATTTATTTATATAGCCCTTCGTACATCAGCTGATATCTCAAAGTGCTATACAGAAACCCAGCCTAAAACCCCAAACAGCAAACAATGCAGGTGTAAAAGCACGGTACCTCCCTCTGCAACTGGATCCTGGAGTTCCTGACGGGTCGTCCCCAGGTGGTGAGGGTAGGCAACAACACGTCCGCAAACACGGGGGTCCCTCAGGAGTGCGTGTTCAGTCCCCTCCTCTACTCCCTGTTCACCCACAACTACATGGCCATGCACGACTCCGACACCATCATTAAGTTTGTGGACGACACAACGGCAGTAGGCCTGATCACCGATGACGATGAGATAGCCTATAGGGAGGAGGTCAAAGACCTGGCAGTGTGGTGCCAGGACAACAACCCCTCCCTCAACGTGGGCAAGACAAAGGAGCTGATCGTGGACTACAGGAAACGTAAGGTTGAACACGCCCCCATTCACATCTACGGGGCTGTAGTGGAGCGGGTCGAGAACTTCAAGTTCCTCTGTGTCCACATCACTAAGGACCTATCATGGTCCATACACACAAACACAGTCATGAAGAGGGCATGGCAATGCCTCTTCCCTCTTAGGAGGCTGAAAAGATTTGGCATGGGCCCTCAGATCCTCAAAAACTTCTGCAGCTGTACCATTGAGAACATCTTGACTGGCTGAATCACTGCTTTGTATGGAAACTGCTCAGCATCTGACTGCAAGACTCTACAGAGAGTAGTGTGTACAGCCCAGTACATCACTGGTGGCGAACTCCCTGCCATTGAGGACTTTTATACCAGGTGGTGTCAGAGGAAGGCCCTAAAAATGTTAAACGACTCCAGCCACCCAAGCGGTACCGGAGTACCAGGTCTGGGACAAAATGGCACCTGAACAGCTTCGACCCAGAAGCAAAAAGACTACTGAACAGTTAATCAAATGGCTAACCAGACAATTTACATTGTCCCCTGTAATTATTTATTGATCTTAATTGTTTTGCACTGACTCACTTGCACTGGCTCTCACTAGACTCTACCCACACACTCATACTACACTGCCACTCCAACACACACACACACACACACACACACACACACACACACACACACACACACACACACACACACACACACACACACACACACACACACATACTACATTCACTCACTCACACACAAAAACATACACATGCATATTGACGCCGCTACTCTGTTTATTATACAGTGACTAGAAAGTATTCACACCCCTTGACTTTTCCCACTTTTGTTGTGTTACAGCCTGAATTTAAAAGTGATTACATTTACGGTTTTTGTCACTGGGCTACACAAAATAACCCATAATGTCAGAGGAATGATCTTTTCCAAAATGTTTACAAATGAATTAAATATGAAAAGCTGAAAGTCTTGAGTCAATATGTATTTAACTATTTTTTTATGGCGAGTGTCACATTCACGGTCTTCAAACTCCCTGTCATAAATGAGCCAAGGCGCAGCGTGCATGTCATTCCACATCTTTTAATAAAGTGAAACCTTCACAAAAAAAAACAGGTAAACAGAAACCGACCGTGACGCAACCATGGCGCGCGCGCGCGCACGCACGCACGCACGCACGCACGCACACACACACACACACACACACACACACACACACACACACACACACACACACACACACACACACACACACACACACACACACACACACACACACACACACACAGAAAATGAATAATTACCCACAACATTAGGTGGGAAAAAGGCTCCTAAGTATGATTCCCAATCAGAGACAACGATAGACAGCTGCATCTGATTGGGAACCACAGGCGGCCAAAAACAAAGAAATAGAAAACATAGAATGCCCACCCAAATCACAGGGCATGACAGCGAGCCTGAAATAAGTTCAGGATTTAACATTGTCTTACCAACTCACATAATAAGTTGCATGGACTCACTCTGTGTTCAATAATAGTGTTTAACATGATTTTTGATTGACTACATCATCTCTGTACCCCACACATACAATTATCTGTAAGGTCCCTCAGTCGAGCAGTGAATTTCAATAACTGATTCAACCACAAAGATCAGGGAGGTTTTCCAGTGCCTCTCAAAGAAGGGCATCTATTAGTAAAAATAAAAAAGCAGACATTGCATATCTCTTTGAGAACGGTGAAGTTATCAATTACACTTTGGATGTTGTATCATTACATCCAGTCCCTATAGAGATACATGCGTCCTTCCTAACTCAGCTCAGGGATTTCACCTTGAGGCCAATGGTGACTGTAAAATAGTTCATGGCTGTGATAGGAGAAAACTGAGGATGGATCAACAACATTGTAGTTACTCCACAATACTAACCTAACTGACAGAATGAAAAGAATGAAGAATGAAGCCTGTACATAATAAAAATATTCCACAACATGCATCCTGTTTGCAACAAGACACAAATGTAATACTGCAAGAAATGTGGCACTGGAAAACCTCCCTGATAACTTTTTGTCCTGAATACAAAGTGTTAAACTACATGATCAAAAGTATGAGGACACCTGCTCATCAAACATCTCATTCCAAAACCATGGGCATGAATAAGGAGTTTCTCCCCCTTTGCTGCTATAACAGCCTCCACTCTTCTGGGAAGGCTTTTCACTAGATGTTGGAACATTGCTGTGGGGACATGCTCCACTCAGCCACAAGAGCATTAGTGAGTTTGGCCACTGATGTTGGGCGATTTGGCCTGGCTCGCAGTCGGTGTTCCAATTCATCTCAAAGGTGTTTGATGGGGTTGAGGTCAGGGTTTCTGTATGGACCTCGCTTTGTGCATGGAGGCATTGTCATGCTTAAACAGGAAAGGGACTTCCCCAAACTGTTGTTGTATGTAATTGTATGCTGTAGCGTTAAGATTTCAGGTCACTGGAACTAAGGGGCCTAGCCTGAACCATGAAAAACAGCCCAGACCATTATTCCTCTTCCACCAAACTTTACTGTTGGCAGGTAGCGTTCTCCTGGCATCTGCCAAACAGAGATTCGTTTGTCAGACTGCCAGATGGTGAAGCGGGACTCATCACTCCAGAGAATCTGTGTCCACTGCTCCACTGAGTCCAATGGCGGCGAGCTTTACACCACTCCAGGGACGCTTGGCATTGCACAGGTGATATTAGGCTTGTGTGCCACTGCTTAGCCATGGAAACCCATTTCATGAAGCTCCCGACGAACAGTTATTGTACTGATGTTGCTTCCAGAGGCAGTTTGGAACTCGTTAGGGAGTGTTGCAGGCGAGGACAGATTATTCTTATGCGCTTCAGCACTCGGCGGTCCCTTTCTGTGAGATTGTGTTGCCTACCACTTCGCGGCTGAGTAGTTGTTTCTCCAAGATTTTTTCACTTCACAATAACAGCACTTACAGTTGAACGGGGAAGCTCTAGCAGAGCAGAAATTTGTTGGCGTCCTACTACGGTGTCATTTTGAAAATCACTGAGCTCAGTAAGGACATTCTACTGCCAATGTTTGTCTATCTCGATTGCATGGCTGTGTGCTCGATTTTATACATCTGTCAGCAATGGGTGTGGCTGAAATAGCCAAATCCACTAATTTAAGTGGCTGTCCACATATTTTTGTATATATATAGTGTATGTTTTGGGGCAAATCCAATACAATACATTACTGAGTACAACTCTTCATGTTTTCAAGCATAGTGGTGGCTACATCATGCCATGGGTATGCTTGTAATCATTAAGGACTGGGGAGATTTTCAGGATATAAAATGAACTGAATGGACCTACAGTACATTGACTGGGTACTGATACTCATTATTGTTTTTATTGTGTTACTAATTCCTCTTATATTTAGCAAATATCTGTCTTACTTTTTAACTCTGCATTGTTGGAAATGGGCTTGTAAGTAAGCCTTTTTACTGTAGTCTACACCTGTTGTTTAAGGCGCATGTGACGATTCAAATTTGATTTGATTTGAACTGGAACTGACAGGGATACTACTGGCCACTAAAGTGGTTCTCTAGACTGCTATAATTCCCTGCAGAGGAAGGGGTCAACTGGGTAAATAATACAAAATCTATCAACAAACAAATACAGCCTTTCCACTACATTTCGCTAGCCGTTCACTAGGTCAGGGTTTCCCTAACTCGGCCCCCCTTGTCTGTTTAAGTATGGAGTGAGTCTTATTGCTTTTTCTCCCATCTGGATATTTTAACCTGTGCTGCACGTTGCCTAGGTATGATGTCTCATGGCTTTTCTGGATTGGCTATTTTAAACTCTGCTGCACAGTGACATTGTAGGGGCTTAATTTGATATTCCTGTCAGACTTCTAGAGTGGTCTCCACAGGAAAACCATGTTGCCTCTTCTCAACAGACGGACAGAAACAGCAAGTAAACAGCGCATACTAATGAAGATTTAGGGTCACACATTCCCCAACAAGCCATTGCAAGAAATGTTTTTTGGGGAGGTTCTGGGAGATTTGCCATTGGAGCTGAACAGTTGGCAGTTGCAAACTGTCACCTCCCACGAGAGGGATCCCATCAGGGGCAATGCAGTGGTGTCATCTGACACCCTGGGTGGGGCTCACTAGCATTATGGACCCAGTCTGAATCCCAATTGCCCGCTCTCATGACATTGAGGCAATCTAAGAAGCAACTGAAAATGAAATCTGGAGTGTCACTCTCTCTGCATGAGACTCGGAAACAGCCTTGCATCCCTGCAGTTTTGTTTTCCGCGGTCCTGGTTATTTTGCTCCCCGCACTCCCCGCTTCTTCTGGCTGGCTGAAGCAAATTCCATTACAGGAGAAGCGGATGCACTCACAGAAGTCTATCTGCTACTGCTGATGTCTGCTGTCTACAGCTGACAGAGTGGAGGAGAGCTATTTTAAAATAGGCCTTGTGCGACTGACAAGGTTTAAACCTGGGTCTCTTACACGTCAGAAGAACACATTAGGCCACTAAGCTAAAGCCTAGGTAGTGGCCCAGGGACCCAATGCTACTCTACGCCTCAAGCAATGTGACTCATCGTGTGAGTGCGGTTCAGAGGACTGGTTTTACCCTGTACTGTTTTGACACTTTATTGAGCAGCAACAGCAAACAGATCCAGCTCAGGGATTTATAGAAGTGGTGAGTGGACAGTTTATGTGGTTTTGGAGCTGCCTTTGTTGTGCTGCTGCCGATAAAGTTGTGCTTTGGTAATACCTCAGAGGATAATTTGTTGTAGCTACCATTTCTCAGTCTGCTGCTGATTCATCTTTTCATGTTTCTCATGTTCTTTTTATGGAGGCTGAATATTCTGTTGCTTGGAGCAAAGCAAGAAATCCTTACAATGCTACAACTTAATAATGAAAATAGATGGGGAAAAGAAAGCTTTCATTTTTGTTGTTAAGCTTTTGATGAAAACCAACAACTCCACCACAAAGATTTTTTTTACCCCTTTTTCTCCCCAATTTCGTGGTATCCAATTGGTAGTTACAGTCTAGTCTCATTGTTGCAACTCCCGTACGGACTCAGGAGAGGCGAAGGTCGAGAGCCGTGTGTCCTCTGAAACACCGCGCTGCTTCTTAACACAATGCCCACTTAACCTGGAAGCCAGCCGCACCAACGTGTTGGAGGAAACACCGTACACCTGGCGACAGTGTCAGCGTGCACTGTGCCTGGCCCGCTACAGGAGTCGCTAGTGTGCGATGTGTCAAGGATATCCCTGCAGGCCAAACCCTCCCCTAACTCAGATGATGCTGTGCCAATTGTGCACCAATTGTGCACCGCCCCATGGGTCTCCCGGTCGCGTTCGGCTGTGACAAAGCATGGACTCGAACCCAGAATCTCTTGTGGCACAGCTAGCACTGCGATGCAGTGCCTTAGACCACGGCACCACTTGGGAGGCCTGATGTATACTTTCGTTACCCCCTAGATTCAATGCACGCACCCGTTGGGAAATCCAATTAATATAATAAAAAAAGAGCCATCAAAATCTGTGTGTTTAAGCTAGAGACTTCTGGGTTTTTGCAAGGGCTGCGTCTCAATCCACCACGTCGATATCGGCCTTCTGCATCTACGGTGGAAGATGGCAGAGCTTCAGTGGTGTTTGTCAGACCATGAGACATTCTGAAAATCGGTCTTCTCATGAAAACGTCTGTAGAGTCCAGACTAATATGACCCCACTATGGAAAGATGTGACTCTCGCAAACACGAACGTGTTCTCCGTTTCGCTCTACAACGCCCACAAGCTTCAAGTGACTCGTGAGAATGTCTCCCGTGACTGTGATGTAAAAAGGTATTTTTGGGACTAGGGTTACACATGTACCTTTTATTTATTTTTTTATTTTGGTTCCTGATGCTTTCCAATATCCCTCAGAAGCATTTCAGACACCACAAACCATAATCCTTTTGATTTATTTTTGGACTATATTTCTTGCCATGTATGAACACTTTATTCAATGCATTTCTATGGGCTAATAGCAGGCCAAACTCAATGTTTCATGAAATAATATTTTTTGGGGGGATATCGACAGGGGTCCTAAAAGTTTAAATCAAATTGCTAAATGGTCCATCTTATGACCATACTAAAACAATTCCATATGTTGGCTTCATAGATATTGCCATTTTGTCACGCCTTCGTCTTAGTATTTTGTGTTTTCTTTATTTATTTGGTCAGGCCAGGGTGTGACATGGGTTATTGTGGTGTGTTTTTGTCTTAGGGGTTTTGTGGGGTGTCTACGTAGTCTATGGCTGCCTGAGGCGGTTCTCAATCAGAGTCAGGTGATTATCGTTGTCTCTGATTGGGAACCATATTTAGGCAGCCATATTCTGTGAGTGTTTCGTGGGTGATTGTTCCTGTCTTTGTGTTTGCACCAGATAGGACTGTTTCGGTTTTCGTTATTTCATTTCGTTTTTTTTGGTAGTTTCTGTATGTTTACTTTTTCCTTCATTAAAATATCATGAATCACCATCACGCTGCATTTTGGTCCGATCCTTGTTCTACCTCTTCATCAGAGGAGGAGATAGAAGAGAGCCGTTACACATTTAAATATTAAATTCAACTGTGTTTTATTACAAACCACTCTGGATCGGTAAAGTAGATATTGTTAAGTGTATAAAGTGACTTGAAATATTTACTTAGACAAAGCTCAAGCCATTTAATATAATTCACATTCTAGGCACAATCTAATATAGAATGATTGCATTCACTAAAACCCATGAGTAGGCCAAGTCATTTTCTACAACAATGAGAGACAATTGTGACACAGGCGAGGAAAACTATTGAGGCAAATGGCAATGGCAAATGCTCCAGCTATCATAGTATTCTGCCAGTCCTCTGAATGTCAGTGTGCCTCTAAGCCACATCATGTTACTGTACTGTGATGTTGGCCAGACTCCGTGGGCCATTGGGTTGGACCTGTATGTAATGAGCTTAAACATTCACTTGTTTTGTCAAGGCACACAACAGGCCTAACATATTGTTATGCAAGTTGGGGGTGAAAGAAATCAAGGATAGAAGGTTTTTCCAGGATACTGACGACAGACTTGTTAGATTGACCGGTAATTTATGGGCAGTAAGACACTTTTTAGGTTACTTTGCTACTGCTTATTCACAATGGCAAAGTCAGCTAAAAGAGCTTCAAGCTTCTTAGCCTAACCAGAAGCCTCTCTAGAGATGTCTTTGGTACTATGCTGTTGTGATGATTCATGTTGTATCACTGATACATCCTCAACACATTATCCTCTACTTCCTCTAGTTTCATTCTTCAAACTGCAGATTAGCAAAACACCTTCATTATCCCACAATGAATTAATTACAGGGAAACATCTGGTTGTTCCACTGCAAACACACAGGCACTATTTCCAGTATGAAGAGGTTAGCAGCACACTATGGGGAGATGAAGGGTGTGTGCCAAATGGTACACTATCCCTATAGTGCACTACTTTTGACCAGAGTGTTATGGGCCCTTGTCAAAAGTAGTGAACTTTATAGGAAATAGGTTGTCATTTGGGACGCATAATGATGTACTGTTCCAACACCCTGAGATGGACAGATTTGTTTCTGTGCGGATATGGGTACAAGAAAGGCTGGCTTCCATCAAACATCAATCTGGGTGCACTATGTCCAAGTGCATATCCATCTCGATGCTCAGTCGCTCACCTCAGAATCCATTTTAATAGAGGCGCCCACAACAGGATACATTATAGCGTCATAACAGTGATAAATGATGTAACAACCTTCAAAAAATGTCTGATTTGGGCTGATGAGATAGATTTTCAAACTGAAAGACACCTCCATTCTGTGAATGATTTAAAGGGAGAGTGGAGTTATGCGTGTCAAAAGTGATGCTGAGATGTGATAAATATTGATGTCTTGGATCTGGTTGAGTGATCTGTTGTTCAAATAGAGGAAAATAACTACCAGTAGTTGGTTTTAAAAGCTAAAATTGGGCGATCCATAAAGCAATGGCAACAAGGGAAATGCATAACGCGTAAAGGATAATGCATTAAGCCTTGATTTGCTGCTCATGATGGAAAAAGGGCAAGCTAATGGGTCATCAAGATTTAGAGGGGTTACTTGTATTTGTAAATTGTCATTGTCATTGTCATTGTGATACTGTATCTCGAGACCCAATGAATCATCATAACAATCCAAGCTTGCATGGTAACACATGCAGAGGACTGAAAGAAGAAAGTACTGTATCAAAAGAAGTGCACAAACAGCACCATTTAGCAAAAATACTTTAGTCAACATACAGTACAGTAGATCTGTCTATAAGTCAGGAAATATGCCAGGTTCCTAACGCAAATTAAATATTTTCACATGGATCTGACCCCTCATTTAGGAGGGCGAGGACAACTAATGTCAGTGCTTTGTAGGGAATCATGAAATTAAAGTCTTTAAATAATCACAGGAATGAAATTGCTGGAGTTTTTGACCACCATATGAAATCTCTAGCTCTTCACAAAGTGCAATTATCTTGTAGCTCAAATGCAGATTGTCAGATGAGGCGTTGAATACATTACAGAGATTCAGATTCCTAAAAGCTGGAACTGAATAGATTCTCATCAGTTACTGAAAATGTTTGGTTGATGATTCCTCATCTACATATCATTACTGGAAAATATATTCCATCACAGGCTCCATTCCCCCACTCCATTCTGCTGGGGAGGTGTCTGTGGCTTTCCAATATAAAATGATACTCACACTGTGATGAATACCATTAAGGTACGGGCTGAAGCATCAAGTGTGTATGGGGTATGAGGTGATGAAACATCATTTCATTTCTAATTCCTCGTCAGAAGTTCTCTCTTTCCACACTTTAACATATAAATAAAATTTATTTCTGCAGCATAATTGGAAATTATAAATACGAGTCATATCTACTGCTGCAGCTGGACCATCCTCAGAGGCTGCTGCCATGCCATCTAATCACCTCCGCTCACTCAGGATGAAAGCAGGACTCAGTGACATGCATCACTGATGACAAACACTCAGCCCTGCTCAGCTCAGCCTGTCTATTTAAGGACAACAATGAGCCGGAGGCTGTGACACACTGCAGGGTCACTCAGTCAGAGGACAGAGAGGTGAGCTGGGGAGAACAGTGCATGAATGACAGGGCATTCATCTTGGGAGAAAGTAAAGTATCAACTGCATGATATTTTTTGCTTAACTTCATTGTGAGACTCAGAGCTGACCTTAGGCCAGTGTCTTGGGGCAACTTTATAATACATCCAGGATTTTAATTACATCTAGATACAACAGGGACCTTATCATATTAATGCAACATAAGTTGAAACATGTAAATTAGGTATAACATATGAATGTCTTGATGATTATTGGTTAACACATATACTTGTTTTTAAAATTGTAGCCTAAAACATAAATACGCAGATCAGAGAGGATCTGTCGGTGAATCTTAAGTTGCACTGAAAGGAAGTAGAGATCTGGCACTTTTAATGCACTGCTTAGGTCACAACACTGTCCTATAAGCCTGTTAACAAGAAGCTTAAACCCAGATAGATGATTATCCAGTAGAGGATAGTGCCTCTTCAGCAGAGGAGAGGAGAACTGCTGATGACCCTAGCCTCTTGTCTGTTATTTCCATAGTGAATTGCAAAGTTACAGATAGCACACTTTACTGGTGTTCTGGTGAGGAATGACCTCATGGAAATATTAGATAGTATTAGATTAGATTGCTCCTGTAATTGCTTCCGAAATGACACACTATTCTCTATACTGTATACACTAGAAAAAGGGTTCCAATGGGTTCTTCAGCTGCCCCCATAGGAGATCTCTTTTTGGTTTCAGGTAGAACCCTTTTGGGTTCCATGTAGAACCTTTTCCAAAGAGGGTTCTACCTGGAACCCAAAAGGGTTCTACCTGGAACCTAAATATCACCAATATCACACACCGAGTCAAAGAGAAAATGAGATAACATCGTCCAAATCACTGACTGAGGAGTACTGGAATAAATGCTTGCACAATGCACAGGAGCGGCATCACTTTGCAAAGCCATGTAATGGATGAAGAGTTTGTAAATGTCTTCTAAATCTAATCTAAGCCTTAATCCCTTGGTATGTCATTGTTGGACAATAAACAACTGAAAAATGGGCTATTACTTCAAATCACTGTCGGACATGGTAATGGTTATTGGCACACAAGGTTCTCACTCTGTAACGCCAATCCCAATGGCAATAGAATACAATCAGTGATCTGTTCCCCATTTAAAAATTGAGAAATAAATCAGGATATAAATGTATGATTAAATGTGTCAATAAATATCCGGATGCTAAACATGAAGAGATGCTGACAGAAGGGAAGGATTCCTCCTGACTCTGTACACTCTGTACACTCCAGGGCAAATACATGGTGGCTCCCCGGCCCCTCGCTCCAGACAAAGTCCCCTGAATGAGAGGATGCATTATACTTTTGGTGAGCCAGTGCCTCCTGGCTCCAAAGGCAAAGCATAACTCAAACTGACAGAGGGACCTCTTTCGTACAAAAATGATGCCAGCCAGCACCAAAGCAGCACCAAAGCACCAAAGCACAGTAATAAGATCAAATAAAAACCCTCAAACTAGGAGTGTTTTGTGGCCATGCTATATAGCATTATCAGTAGATACAGACTGTCCTTGACCACTTTTGACAAAGAGAATAATAAACTGACTTCACAACACTTTCACCAAAATCCTGTTTATAATAGTTCTGACATGAACAGGCAGTTTCCTGAGCACCAAGCACAAATACTACCATGATAGTTTGATACAGTGGATACAAGACTTATCCTTTTTGAACCTGCCTCTATGGAAAGGATTTTATGTTAACCTTTTTACCTTGAGGTTTACCGAGTTGTCAGCGGCAGAAGCTGGCTTTTGTTGACATCGACTAAACAGGGAGATTGAGGGAATTATACTTTGTCATTAGATGCATACACTATTTCAAACAAATCAGTGATGGCACAGGCTGCTTGTCTTACAATTTGTATAGGATTTCTATATACTATTGATAACATAACATGTTAAAATGTAAACACATGGATGATTCTTATTGTAATTGTGGAATTGACTGAATGCTAAATAGTGATGCATGCATTAGCTGTCTCAAAATAAATGTTGGACTTTTCAGTGTCTGAATCTCTCATGTTTCATGAAAGAGTGGGACCATGGAGCATAATGAGAGATGAGATAACATTAACATGATTTAAAGAATTTTGTTTTGCCAGACAGACCAAACCTCCTGCAACACATTTCAATGGCTAAAGGTAACAAAGAAATAAGTCTGTTTTTTCATTCGATTAGAGAACCATTTAATTTTACCATTTAATTTGTACATTTCAGACAAAACTATTGTATTTGGGCCAAGGGAATGACAAAGCAAAACTCTGTAGCCAGAACCAGGGTTTTCACCCCTATGGGATTCTCAATAATATTCACTTCCATGAGTCCAATACTAACTACTATTGGCTGGTGTTTTTGATGGGGATTAGACCAGGTTAAGTGCACAGATTAGGAACTGTTGCATTGATTTTACTTGAGTAAAACCGATTCACTTGTTGGCAATCATTTGTGGCTCCATGAAGAGCCACCATTCATCACTGGATGACTCACTCTGAACATAATAACTGTACCATAATGACCGATACTGTCTGAATGGCTGATATACCAGTTGCATATTTATCTTATTGTCCATTGTCTGATCAAATTCAATGTATTTGGAAAAGTAGGCTGTTTATAGTTTTAAATGGGCTGTTTATAGTTGCTCTGTAGTAAAATGACAGTAATTCAGGATGTATATAACTATACAGAGATATGACTCCACAGTTAACAATGCTGAAAATGAGAAATATCTCATACTTGAGTAAAAGCTATATGCTGAATATGTTGTTAAAGTTATAATAATACATACCATTTAATTGGTTGTAGACAACGTCCTCCAGCCGCTCCAGTCTCTGAAGTATGGACTGCCTGTCCACCAAGTTGGAAACTTTGCCATTCCTGGCCCTCAGTCTCTGGTCTGATATCCTGCCGATCTGAATGAGTTCCTCAGAACGGTCCTGTATTCTACAATATACCGAGAACAATATGATCCCCACAAAAACAAAAATGTTAACCGTGAGCAAAGTTTTTATTTTGCGTGCCACAGCCATGGACCCTAACAGAACAGTTGGGCAGAAGCCGTTAAGCCAAATAATAATGCATTTGGAGTACTTTAGCTACTTCGGTTGTCGGCTGTAATTGCAGTGAAAAGCAGATGCTTTCAGTGGAAGTCAACTTTGTGAGTCCTGAAACAAGGAGCTGTCCTTTCAGCACCACTGAGATGTCGGAGGAACGCTTCTCTAGCGCTGATGTGGGGGGGCTACTGTTGACATCCAAGCGTCGAGTCTCCCAGACTGTGGTATGCAGATGCTGTATTGAGGAAGTTCAAGGTTGGTAAGGACGCTGGACAAAACAATGCTTTCTCTTTAGATCATATGCAACGCCGCACGCGTGTATCTTTACAGAAGCGCTGCTGTTGATTATACATAGAACGCATTCTGTCGTGTCCACTAGAAATAAATAACGTCAGACACGAACCATAGTCTTAAATAGGAGCGAGTATTTACTGTAGAAAAACATCTATGCGTGCACTGCAACGTGGAAAGTCGTCAAAATCTCAGTCACGAGGACAACATCAGCTCGTCCACCCTGAGCAGTGCATTATACCGTATTGGCGAAGCAGCATACTCTATTACTGCTTTGACATTTCCTCTTTCAAAGGCGTTGTGGTCACTGGATTCGTCCTGATACTGAAATAGATTTGCATGTGTCTTGAAATGTGCACATGCCCCCCTCAAATGTGCAGCGAGTTTCTCCCATCAATGCACGATCGATCGCAATAGAACGTTGAGGTGCAGATAGATAGAAGTTCAGAACGGGTTTTGTCATCAAATGCTGTCAAACGGTTCCGATGCTCGCACTGCCTGACTGCATGGTGAGTGAGCCAACCCTTCTCTTTTGCTAGCTCTCGCATGCTGTCTTGCATCCCACCCTCTCCCTCTCTCTTTCAGCCTCTCTCTCAAAGCAAGAGCGCTACTGTGTTGTGACGTTTAGAGGCATATTCATGATCTGTCTCAGGGATAAAATAAACATGAATATAAAAATAATGTTATTTGAATTCACATGGTGCACTGCATCCGGTCAGATTCTAGATTGATTGTATTATCCTAATCCCAACAGAATAAATAATACATAGAATAAATAGTCATGTTGATTGAGCTACCATACTCCCAATAAGCATTTATTAAAATTGAAATAACCGATACACTTCCCTCTACTAATCACAACAACAGCCAGAAAAGGGTTTATCAATTATTATTGGCTTATGACTTGATTGAGTGCTAATTGATTTCAAGTCCAACCTCCTCAGAGATGTCTTAGACTAACCTCAGTGTAATTACACAAAATGCAAACAGGTATCACAGGTGTAAGTAGTCTACTATGTTAAATGTGTATGTACTGTACCTGCCTATGCAAATATCATGTACATATTGTAATCATTTTGTACCCTTTACAATATAAAAGAGCAATGGCAAACTTTTCAGCCATTGAAGTCAGACACTTGAAATTAAGACGTTTGGCGGGAAATAGTGTAAACAATTAATTAAAAGAAATCAAATATTTTAATGCTTTTAATTTATTTTTTACACTATTTTCCGCCAAACATCTTAATTTCAAGTCTCTGACTTCAATGGCTGAAAAGTTTGCCATTGCCCTTCCTACTAGAGACCAAATGCTGCCTGATCAGTGATTCCAAATAAATCACAATTCTAGTTAATTACAGCCAAACAGAGCCAATCCCGGCACTTTCTCTTGATTAGAGTAACCCAGAAGTAGGCCTTCCAAAAAATACATCCCTGGTCTCTCTCCTCAGAGGAGCCAAGCGCAGATTTATACTCTTTTATTTGTTTGACTTTCCAATACAATCAGATGTGGGCTAAAACTGTCAAATATTTATTGACTGCAAAATATTGACTGCTTGGAAAATGGTAGGGGTACGAAGAGAAAAAGGCTTGTAAATGTTTTCTGGCACTAAAGTCAATTCCTTGATGAGATAGAGGTTGAAAGTCCCAGTACACCTTTTCATTTTTCAATGTTATTTCTTCAGGCAACTGTTCTGAAACCAAGGCCTTCAAGTAGTAGCATAGTGCATTCTTCATTTTACATATATGGTTTATGTGCTTTATCAGGCCAGTGAGGTCGCTAACCTCGTCAGGCTCAATTGCTACGAGCTGGCTGGGGTGAGATTACCTAGTCACCAGCTTTACATTTATTTATCAGGGGCATCACTCTCGTTTCAAACTTGCCCACATTGGTAACGGTATTTTAATGCGCTGTTATCCCCATTGGTAATACCCACAAAACACATTTCTACATTGATTGTAGCACTCATTAGTCCCACCATGACTTCCTCAAATCTCCAAATCAAACATGGCAACATCCTTTGCACATGGAGCCTTTCCCCCAGAACCAATCAGATGTTTTAGTGAAGGATCTTAATTGAAGCCATTCTAATTCAAACCATTCCAACATAATGGGAACGTGTAAATTAGAAATCTAAATGAATTTTCCATTTCATTCAAATGTAAGATGAGATAAAACAAGACACGTGGACTACTGTTTAACATGCAATGTTAATGAATGAGAAACAAACACATTGCTCTATTGAACTTCACAACTGCATGATAATAGGCCATGTGTCTATCCTGCTAGGCTCAGAGTAGGTAACACGCTAGCTAACACATTGGCTCCTCGGTTGTTATTCATACACTTGAATCTATCCCTTTTGTTCTCATGCTCTGCATGACAAGCAGCTTTGAAATCATTGGCTTTATCTGCGGAATGTAATGAGGTTTCCTGCTGAATATGAATCACATTACAAAAGGTGCTGATTTGGTTTGTGGAGAGAGAAGTCTGCTGCTGAAACAGACAGGCTTAGGGAATTATTCAGTAGCCACCTTATCCACCTCTGCTGACCCATTGCTGTTCATACTACTACTACTACTACTACTACTACTACTACTACTACTACTACTATTATACCAACAACTATGATACCAATACTACTACTACTACTACTACTACTACTACTACTACTACTACTACTATTATACCAACAACTATGATACCAATACTACTACTACTACTACTACTACTACTACTACTACTACTACTACTACTACTATTATACCAACAACTATGATACCAATACTACTACTACTACTATTACTACTACTACTACTACTACTACTACTACTACTACTACTACTACTACTACTACTACTACTACTACTACTACTACTACTATTATACCAACAACTATGATACCAATACTACTACTACTACTATTACTACTACTACTACTATGATACCAATACTTCTACTATTACTACTACTATTATGACTACAACTATGAAACCACTACAACTACTATTACTACTACTACTATTACTGCTGCTGCTAATGCTGCTGCATCTACTAGGAATACTGAAAATCCTACAACTACGAATATTACTATTACTAATACAGCTTCTAATATTACAGCAGCGAAAAAAACATATTTGAATGAAATGTGTATGGTATATCATTGTATTACCTCCATTTCTCTGCCTTCTTTCTCCTCCTCTACCAAACATTCCCTGTGATCTGTTCCTGTTTTGTGTATTCAGAATGAGGACAGCTAAGCCAGACACAATCTAGCTCTGAGGCCCTTTAGCCGTATTAGCCTGGCAGGCTGCCAGACACACCGTACTCATCCAGCTCACAGTGTCTCTGCATGACTCTCTCAAACCTGTGAAAGTGACCGGATGGAGAGGAGAGACTAATACGCTTTGTTTTCCATGTTGAGCACCAAATCAAATTGACATTTGACAAGAAATGCCACAATTTGGATGTTTTTAACACACTGTAATTGAGCATGCATCCCATTATCCAGTATACTACATAAATGTACACTGTACTGTGTACGATATCCTTTTATTAACTTTTATTTAATCAGAGGAGCCCAATTGAGACCAGGGTCTCTTTTTCAATGGTGCCCTGAGACCACAAAGCAATGCATTAAAAAATCTAACAAGATAAAATAAGAAGTACACTACATCAGAACATCACCAACATCACAGCCTTTATAAACGAGTTAGTAAATCAATCACTCAAAACAATTGCACACTTCTGTGAACTCATCATCAGGGTTTTAAAATGCTCTAGTGGCACCAGGGAATCCAAATGTAATGAATTTTGTAAGTGATTCCAAAAATGTGGAGCGTGAAAACTAAAAGCGGATTTACCTTATTCAGTTACCTACAATGTTAAGAACTTAATAAAACAGTAGAAATAATATAACATGGGACTGGAGTTTTTCAAGTGACGGCTCAGTCACATAGTCAGGAAAAGCTCCTGAACTGTGTTACCCATAGCACATGTGGTGCCTAGTCTGAACAGCAAAACACATGAGCCATAGTCTCCACCACCTGTTTTCCCACCCTTGAACGGAAGCTTTTAGATGAGTGTACAGAACATTCTCATCCTCTGAAGCTGCTCTCAGGCTGGATGTGGCAGCCATGGACTGCCTCCCAAATGGCACCCTATTCCCTGCATAGTGCACTCCTTTAGCCCAGAGCCCCATCTGCCCTGATCAAAAGTTGTGCACCATGTAAGGAATAGGGTGTCATTTGGGGCACAGACATGGTCTGCTGAGTCCTTTAGAGATGTACTGCGGTCAGAAGAGAGAGACGCTATTACGCAAGAAAACCCAGAGGTCAGACAGATCATGGACATCAATGGCGGTGTATCTACTGTAAAAAATACCCAGACCAAAGGAAATGGTAGAGAGAGTGCAAATAGACACCCACTCCAAGGCAGCAGTCGCCAAGGGCCAAATGTAGAATTCACTGCGCTATTTGAGCAGGTAGGAGGTGTTAGAGAAGGTCTGGGGTTTTATCTGTTCAGCCTTGTGTCCACTTATAATGGAGGTTATTTCATGATATCTTCAATCAAATCAATCAAATGTATTTTAAAAGCCCTTCATACATTAGCTGATGTCACAAAGTGCTATACATAAACCCAAACAGCAAGCAATGCAGATGTGGAAGCATGGTGGCTAGGAAAAACTCCCTAGAAAGGCCAAAACCTAGGAAGAAACCTAGAGAGGAACCAGGCTATGAGGGGTGGCCAGTCCTCTTCTGGCTGTGCCGGGTGGAGATTATAACAGAACATGCCAAGATGTTCAAATGTTCCTAGATGACCAGCAGGGTCAAATATTAATAATCATAGTGGTTGTAGAGAGTGCAACAGGTCAGCCCCTCAGGAGTAAATGTCAGTTGGCTTTTCATAGCCAATCATTTAGAGTATCTCTACCGCTCCTGCTGTCTCTAGAGAAATGAAAACAGCAGGTCTGGGACAGGTTGCACATCTGGTGAACAGGTCAGGGCTCCATAGCCGCAGGCAGAACAGTTGAAACTGGAGCAAGGAGTCACCAGGTCAGGTAGTCCTGATATTACTTTTTCTAATCCACTAGGCCAGTGGTTACCAAACTTTTTATAGGCCTGTACTTGTCACGCCTTGGTCATTGTATTTTGTGTTTTCGTTATATATTTGGTCAGGCCAGGGTGTGACATGGGTTTATATATTGTAATTTCGTATTGGGGTTTGTAGTATTTGGGATTGCGGCTGAGTAGGGGTGTTGTATAGGCGTGGCTGCCTGAGGCGGTTCTCAATCAGATTCAGGTGATTCTCGTTGTCTCTGATTGGGATCCGTATTTAGGTAGCCTGGGCTTCACTGTGTATTTCGTGGGTGATTGTTCCTGTCTCTGTGTAGTTTCACCAGATAGGCTGTAATAGGTTTCACGTTCCGTTTGTTGTTTTGTATTTTGTATATTACGTTATTTTCATGTATCGTCATTTCATTCATTAAAGAACATGAGTAACAACCACGCTGCAGTTCGGTCCGACTCTCTTTCGACAAACGAAGAACGACGTTACAGTACTCCTTCAAACATTCAACCTCCAGCTGCGTACCCCCTCTAGCATCAGTTGCAAAGGGCATCCGTGTCTTAACAGCGTAATTTTCCAAGGCAGGATACTCTGAGAGCAGCCCAGTCCAAAAATCTGGCAGTGGCTTCTGATTAAATACAATTTTCACAGAACCTCTTGTTGCAATTTCGACTAGGCTCTCTTGTTCAGATATCGGTACGTGGACTAGAGGCAGGGCATGAAAGGGATAACGAATCCAGTTGTCAGTGAAGAAAACGGTAAGCTCATCTCTCAATTTAAAAAACGTGTCAAAATTTTGCCCCTTGATAACCAGCGCACTTCTGTATGTTGTAAAAGCGTTACATGGTTGCTGCCCATATCATTGCATAATGCAGAAAATACACAAGAGTTCAGGGGTTTGCTTTAACAAAGTTAACCATTTTCACTGTAGTGTCCAAAATGTCTTTCAAGCTGTCAGGCATTCGCTTGGCAGCAAGAGCCTCCCAGTGGATGCTGCAGTGTACCCAAATGTGTCGGGACCAACTGCTTGTGCGCATTACCACTCCACTATGTCTTCCTGTAATGGCTTTTGCGCCATCAGTACCAACATGAGCAGCAGATACTTTTGGCTACATACGTTCGTGGAATTCCCGCGAGAGAGTAATGGTTAATGTGATTGGATGTTAATTATTTGACTAGGCTACCTGTACTTGACATTTGTGTTGTTATTTCTCTGTACACTAAATGGTTTACTTTTATTTTAAGCAGTGAAACGAGGCTAGTCAGGCTGAGAAAAAAAACT
The DNA here is from genome assembly GCF_023373465.1 of Oncorhynchus keta. Classification (NCBI taxonomy): domain Eukaryota; kingdom Metazoa; phylum Chordata; class Actinopteri; order Salmoniformes; family Salmonidae; genus Oncorhynchus; species Oncorhynchus keta. The sequence continues at coordinate 25,401,740 of NC_068445.1, forward strand.
CACCCAAATGTACAGCCCCGTTGGAAAATATAAATGGATTGTTTGAAAATGTGAAGAAAAAAATAAGAAAAAATGCGAATCACATTTTTATTTGGCGTACCCCCGACGGCATGGCAGGGGTAAGCGTACCCCAGTTTTGGAATACCTGCACTAGGCAATGTTGTGCCTACAGTAGTTTTTAGCATATGGTTAAGTTCTTAGGGCTAGGACCCTTTTTTCTTCACTTCCTGTCTGAATGACATGCCCAAAGTAAACTACCTGTAGCTCAGACCCTGAAGCCAGGATATGCATATAATTGGTACCATTGGAAGGAAAACACTTTGAGGGTTGTATAAATGTTAAAATAATGTAGGAGAATATAACACAATATATATGGTATGAGAAAATCCAAAGAAAAACCACCAGAATGTTTTTTTCTGGAGAGACCGTCCTCTTAGAAATGCAAGAAAAAAGGTCATATTGAAAATTAGCTCCCTGTATGCAATTCCTATGGCTTCCACAGGGTGTCAGCAGTCTATGTTCAAGGTTTCAGACTTGTAACTTCAAAAACGAATAAGAAATATCAATTTTAGATGAAGACATTACACACCTGCTAAAATCGGTTTCCCATTGAACATACTTCTTTCTGTAATACATATTATAGTTTGATTACATTTTAGGGAATCTGAGGAGTAAATAGAAACATATTTTGACTTTAGGGGTACAGTTTAGGGGTACATTTTCGGATTCCTTTCTCTGCAAGTTGAACAGGTGGATTACTCAAATCAATGGTGCCAACTAAACAGACTTTTTGGGATATAAAGAAGGATTTTATCTAACAAAACAAAGCTACATGTTACAGCTGGGAGCCTTTGGATGACAAATCAGGGGAAGAGTTTCAAAAAGTGCATGAATATTTAATCGTTATATGTGAATTTAAGAAACATTGTGCCGGTGGAAAAATATTTTGATGTTGGGTGCCGTCCTCAAACACATGGCATGTTTTCGCTGTAATAGCTACTGTACATCAGACAGTGCAGTTAGATTAACAAGAATTTAAGCGTTGAACCGATATAAGACAATTATATGTACATGTTTAAAATGTTTAAAATCCATAATACTTATGATTATTTATTTGAATTCCAGTTTCACTGGAAGTGAGCGGGACTCCTATCCCTAAGAAGTTTTAAAGAGCAGCAGTAAATAAGGGCTATATACAGAGGGTACTGGTACAGAGTCAATGTGTCAATGTGTGGGGAGCACCGGTGTCGAGGTAAATTAGGTAATTATGTACATGTAGGTAGAGTTTTTAAAGTGGCTAACAACAGAGAGTAGCAGCAGCGTGGGGGGGGTAGCCATTTTATTAGCTGTTCAGGAGTGTTATAGCTTGGGGGTACAAGCTGTTTAGTAGCCTCTTTCATCTCGACTTATAACGCTTGCTGTGCCGTAGCAGAGAGAACAGTCTATGACTAAGGTGGCTGGAGTCTTTGACCATGTTTAGGGCCTTCCTCTGGTATAGAGGTCCTAGATGGAAGGAAGCTTGGCCCCGGTGATGTACTGGGCCGTACGCGCTATCCTCTGTAGTGCCTTGCGGTCTGAGGCCGAGCCATACCTGGCGGTGATGCAACCTGCCAGGATGCTCTCGACGGTGCAGCTGTAAAACCTTTTGAGGATCTGAGGACCCATGCCAAATCTTTTCAGCATATAAGTTATTTAGCTCATCTGGTAGGCTCGTGTCACTGGGCAGCTCTCGGATGTGCTTCCCTTTGTAGTCTGTAATAGTTTGCAAGTACTGCCACATCCGTTGGATCGGGTGTAGTACAATTATGATCTTAGTCCTGTATTGATGCTTTGCCTGTTTGATGGTTCATCAAGGAGGGCATAGCGGGATTTCTTATACGTTTCCAGGTTAGAGTCCCGCTCCTTGAAGCGGCAGCTCTACCCTTTAGCCCAATGTGAATGTTGCCTGAAATCCTTGGCTTCTGGTTGAGGTATGTACGTACAGTCACTGTGGGGATGAAGTCCTCGATGCACTTATTGATAAAGCCAGTGACTGGTTTGGTGTACTCCTCAATGCCATCGGAAGAATCATGGAAAAATATCTCAGTCTGTGCTAGAAAAACAGTCCTGTAGTTTAACGTCTGCTTCTTCTGACCACTTTTTTATAGACCGAGTCACTCGTGCTTCCCGCTTTAATTTTAGCTTGTAAGCAGGAATCAGGAGGATAGAGTTAAGGTCAGATTTGCCATATGGAGGGCAATGGAGAGCTTTGTACTTGTCTTTGTGTGTGGAGTAAAGTTGGTCTAGAATTTTTTCCCCTCTGGTTGCACATTTAACATGTTGATAGAAATGAGGTATAACTGATTTAAGTTTCCCTGCATTAAAGTCCCCGGCCACTAGGAGCGCCGCCTCTGGATGAGCATTTTCCTGTTTGCTTATGGCAGAATACAGCTCATTGTGTAACCAAAATGCAGAGTGGTTGTTATTCATTGTACTTTAATAAAGAAACTGTACACGAATAAACTAACAAAACAACAAACGTGCGAAAACCTAAAACAGTCCTATCTGGTGCAAAACACAGAGACAGGAACAATCACCCACAAACACACAGTGAAACCCAGGCTACCTAAATATGGTTCCCAATCAGAGACAATGACTAACACCTGCCTCTGATTGAGAACCATATCAGGCCAGACATAGAAATAGACAAACAAGACATCCAACATAGAATGCCCACTCAGATCACACCCTGACCAACCAAAACATAGAAACATACAAAGCAAACTATGGTCAGGGTGTGACACATTGAGTGCGGTTTTAGTGCCAGCCTCTGTCTGTGGTGGTATGTAGACAGCAACGGAAAATACAGATGAAAACTTTCTAGGGAGATAGTGTGGTCTACGGCTTATCATGAGATACTCTTCCTCAGGTGAGCAAAACCCTGAGACTTCCTTAGATATCGTGCACCAGCTAATGTTTACAAATATGCATACGCCCCTGCCCCGTGTCTTAGCAGAGGCTGCTGTTCTGTCCTGCCGATAGAGTGTATAATGCGCCAGCTGTATGTCTTTCATATCATCGTCCAGCCCCGACTCGGTGAAACATAAGATATTACAGTTTTTAATGTCCCGTTGGTAGGATATACATGCTTTTAGTTCATCCCATTTATTTTCCAGCGATTGAACGTTAACTAGCAGAACGGAAGGCAAGGGCAGATTAGCCACTCGTCGCTTGATCCTCACAAGGCATCCTGATCTCTTTCTGCGAAACCTACGTTTCCTTTTCCAGCGAATCACGAGGATCTGGGCCTGGTCGGGTGTCCGTAGTATATACCTCGCATCTGACTCATTGAGGAAGAACTCGTCCAATTTGAGGTGAGTAATCCCAGTTCTGATGTCCAGAAGCTCTTTTTGGTCATAAGAGACGGTAGCAGCAACATATTATACTGACTTCTAATACAGTGCTGCCTGCCCTGAGAATGTGCCAGTAAGTTCATACATGAACACTTTTTACCTCAGTCAAACAACTAAGACCCAGTGCTGTCTACCTTAGCTCATTTTGATTCGCCCACTTCTCCTGCAGTACAACCGGGGCCGTTGATTTGCCTAATGCCTTAAAGTCAATTGCAATATTAATAACCCAGTGGACTGGAATCTATGCTGTTAAGTTTCAAATGGCTTGTTGGTGTTTTTGTTTTGTTTTCCCAGACTCGCTGAAGGGAGGCAGCTGAGCCAGCCGATGGAATGGAGTGTTTATTAGCAACAAGCCTCATTAATAGACCATGTGCTTCCTGACCTTCATACACAAGTCTTTCTCTACCTATAATTCATCATTCTGAACCACTCTGGTCTCAGAAGCAAGTTGGACCAAACAGACACTCTTGAAGGAGTTTGTCTGTTCAACATCAACCCAACACATTGGCCCTGAGTTGAGCTGGCTGTAAGGATCGGCTGCTCAAAAGTATGGCACACAATGTAAAACTGTACGGATGGCTGCTCAAAAGTATGGCACACAATGTAAAACTGTACGGATGGCTGCTCAAATGTATGGACACGATGTAAAACTGTACGGATGGCTGCTGAAATGTATGGACACGATGTAAAACTGAATTGACTGAATTAACAAGCACTGCTGATCTGATATTCCATCCGGAGAAGATGACAGCGAGTGTGATTGTTATTTGTAATTGAACAAATCGGAATTAATATCAAAATTAATGAGTTGGTTTATCAATACGAACATAAACCTGACTTTTTCAGTGTGTACCGTATATATTAATGGACCAGGGTGGGAACTCTCCAGACTACCCTGAAATGTTTCTTGATTTATGGCAGAAGCAATTATGTTTTGCCAGTGTAGCGAGCGTTGATGGGCGAATCGGTACAGGTAATTAGAAAGAATAATGAAATAGCTAGCCAAGGGAATGAATCACTGCATCAAAAATCTCATCAAAGATAAATGGACTATCCATATTACCTCATCATTATGCCAGTTATATTGTTGTTTTAAATCCCTGTGTGCTGTCTGTGAACTGTCAAATACTTGTCCATAGAATTAGGAATTAGAATTGTAATTGAATAGGATCTCTATGCACTAGTTATTATTCCATATGAATGTCAAGGCTCTGTTCCTGTATGTATGCTGGTTGATTGGGTTCCGTAGGTTCGTCGCTGGAGACAGAAAACGTTCCCAAAGCTTATGGTTTGTGATTTACTGGCTAAATGCTAAAATAGGAAGATCATTGTTTCTTTACAATTTACTGTAGACATCCTAGCCAGGCTGCTGAAATGTACAGCCATATCACATGACCTGTGAGCATTCCACATGTAGGCCTATTGTACAGTTTTTACCTGTGTGTGTGTGTGTGTGTGTGTGTGTGTGTGTGTGTGTGTGTGTGTGTGTGTGTGTGTGTGTGTGTGTGTGTGTGTGTGTGTGTGTGTGTGTGTGTGTGTGTGTGTGTGTGTGTGTGTGTGTGTGTGCGTGCGTGTGTCTGTGTGCGGGCGCATGTGCGGGTGCGGGTGCGGGCGGCACGCGTGTGTGTGTGTGTGTACATGTTCGGGGGAGTGTGTGCTTATGGATAAGGTCTTTACGTCTTTAATTTAAAAGATAACATTGAACTACTGTCATGTGGAAGCCGATGCACACAAACAGATTCTCTACAGAGGCCTGATGTACTGTATAGTGGTACTATGATGCCAGGCAGAAGGTGATGTACTGCCATGCTGCCTGCCTATGTTGTTTGCTTCAGGGGATGAATGTTACAGTAAATGACAAATAGTGAAAGCTGAGAACATGTGCGGTATATGATCAATGACCCCATTCAAACAGGGGTGGCAGGCTCAGGTTGGTTCAAGGACCAAAGACCATGCCAGCTGCCATTGTCTCTCATATGTTTAACGTAAATGATGTTAACACATACATTATGTATGTATGCACACAAGCATGTAAACACATTTTTACATTTACATTTGAGTCATTCAGAAGACGCTCTTATCCAGAGTGAATTACAGTTGTGAGTGCATACATTTTTCATACTTTTTAGCAATGGCCCCCCGTGGGAATCAAACCCACAATCCTGTGCTGCAAAATGAGTATTGGCAGCAGGAATCAGAGCAGCCCAGATGGTCAGACTGAAATCCACATTTAGAACATTGCTTTGGGGAGCCACTGTGTCAGGTCAAAACACATCCCCATTTCTCCTATCAAAAGCCTTTGTAAACTACTTCTGCAATAGCAAGAATGTGTTATTCTTTACTTAACAGAGAATAAACTGTATGCTGTGGGAGTTAGTCCGACAACATTCATGCCATTTGGAGAAAAAAAATGAAAATAAACTGGAGGCACAGCACAGGAGCCAGCCTACAGCCCTCTCTTTCACCCCTTGCTAAAGCCCCCATCTGTGTGATTGTAATTAAAGATAGAGGCGTGTGCAGTTCTTCCAGAGAAGATAATTATGTGGCGATTGAGAGAGAGTACGAGCGAGCGAGCGACAGACAGACAGACAGACAGACAGACAGACAGACAGACAGACAGACAGACAGACAGACAGACAGACAGACAGACAGACAGACAGACAGACAGAGAATGGACATTTGACCCTGCTGGGAGGACACTCAAATAAAATAAAATGTTTTTTTTTGTCACATAGTTCCGACAGTGCAGTAATATCAACAAGTAATCTAACAATTCCCCAACAACTACCTAATACACACACATCTAAAGGGGTGAATGTAAAGGGGTGAATATGTACATGTAAGTATATGGATGAGTGATGGCCGAGCGGCATAGGCAAGGTGCAATAGATAGTATAAAATACAGTATATACATGTGATATGAGTAATGTAAGATATGTAAACATTATTAAAGTGGCATTATTTAGAGTGCATTGTATAAAGGGACTAGTGATCCATGTTTTAAAGTGGCCAGCGATTGGGTCTCAATGTAGGCAGCAGTCTCTCTAAGTTGGTGATTGCTGTTTAGCAGTCTGATGGCCATGAAGTAGAAGCTGTTTTTCAGTCTCTCAGTCACAGCTTTGATGCATCTGTACTGACCTCGCCTTCTGGATGGTAGCAGTGTGAACAGGCAGTGGCTCGGGTGGTTAATGTCCTTGATGATCTTTTTGGCCTCCCTGTGACATCGGGTGCTGTAGGTGTCATGGAGGGCAGGTAGTTTGCCCCAGGTGATGTGTTGTGCAGACCTCACCACCCTCTGGAGAGCTTTGCGGTTGATGGTGGTGCAGTTGCCGTACCCGGCTGTGATACAGCCCGACAGGATGCTCTCGATTGTGCATCTGTATACGTTTGTCAGGGTTTTCGGTGGCAAGCCACATTTTTTCAGCCTTCCGAGGTTCTTCACCACGCTGTCTGTGTGAGTGGACCATTCAGTTTGTCTGTGATGTGTATGCCAAGGAACTTAAACCGTTCCACCTTCTCCACTTCTGTCCCTTCAATGTGGATAGGGGGTACTCCCTCTGCTGTTTCCTGAAGTCCACGATCATCTCCTTTGTTTTGTTGACGTTGAGTGAGAGGTTGTTTTCCTGACACCACACTCCGAGTGCCCTCACCCTCTCCCTTTAGGCTGTCTCCTCATTGTTGATAATCAAGCCCACTACTGTTGTGTTGTCTGCAAACTTGATGATTGAGTTGGAGGCATGCATGACCACGCAGTCGTGGGTGAACAGGGAGTACAGGAGGGGGCTGAGCACGCACCCTTGTGGGACACCAGTGTTCAGGGTCAGCGAAGTGGAGATGTTGTTTCCTACCTTCATCACCTGGCGGCGGCCCTTCAGAAAGTCCAGGACCCAATTACACAGGGCGGGGTTGTGACCCAGGACCTCCAGCTTGATGATGAGCTTGGAGGGTACTATGGTGTTCAATGCTGAGCTGTAGTCAATGAACAGCATTCTTACATAGGTATTCCTTTTGTCCAGATGGGATAGGGAGGTGTGCAGTGTGATGGTGGTTGCGTCTTCTGTGGACCTGTTGGTGGCGGTGTGGAAACTGAAGTGGGTCTAGGTTGGCCGGTAAGGTGGAGGTGATACGATCCTTGTCTAGTCTCTCGGAGCACTTCATGATGACAGAAGTGAATGCTACGGAGCGGTAGTCATTTAGTTCAGTTATCTTTGCCTTCTTGGGTACAGGAACAATGGTGGCCATCTTAAAGCATGTGGGGACAACAGACTGGGATAGGGAGCAATTGAATATGTCCGTAAACACACCAGCCAGCTGGTCTGCACATGCTTTAAGGATGCGGCTAGGGATGCCATCTGGGCCAGTAGCCTTGCGATGGTTAACACATTTAAATGTTTTACTGACATCAGAGAAGGAGAGGGGGGGCGCAGTCCTTGTTAGCGGGCCGCGATGGTGGCACTGTCGGGCACAGCGGGCAAAGAAGGTGTTTAGTTTGTCTGGAAGCGTGACGTCGGTGTCCGTGACGCGGCTGGATTTATTTTTGTAGTCTGATTTATTGTAGACCCTGCCACGTCTCGTGTCTGAACTGTTGAATTGTGACTCCACCTTGTCCCTGTACTGGCATTTCACTTGTTTGATTGCCTTGCGGAGGGAATAGCTACACTGTTTATATTCAGACATATTCCCAGACCTCTTTCCATGGTTAAGTGCGGTGGATCAGGTTTTCAGTTTTGCGTGAATGCCGCCATCCATCCACGGTTTCTGGTTAGGGTAGGTTTATATAGTCACAGTGGGTACAATATCTCCAATGCACTTCTTTATAAACCCACTCACCGAGTCAGCGAATAGGTCGATGTTGTTCTCTGAGGCTGACCGGAACATATTCCAGTCCACATGATCAAAACAATCTTGAAGCATGGCTTCTGATTGGTCAGACCAACGTTGAATGGTTCTCGTCACTGGTTTGAGTTTTTGCCAATAAGACGGAAGGAGCAAGATGGCATCGTGGTAGGATTTGCCGAAGGGAGGGTGGGGGAGGGCTTTGTATGCATCGCAAAAATGAGAGTATCAGTGGTCGAGGTTGTTTCGCTTAACGCAATCAATATGCTGGAAGAATTTTGGTAGACTTGTTCTCAAATTTGCTTTGTTAAAATCCCCAGCTACAAGAAATGCAGCCTCAGGATGTATGGTTTCCAGTGAAGTTCCTTGATGGCTGTCTTGGTGTCTGCTTGAGGGGGAATGTACACAGCTGTGAATATAACTGACGAGAATTCTCTTGGTAGGTAAAATGGCCTGCACTTGATTGTAAAGAATTCTAGATCGGGTGAGCAGAAGGACTTGAGTTCCTGTATGCTGTTGTGATTACACCATTGTTAATCATAAAGTGTGCACCCTCGCCCTTCCTTTTCCCAGAGAGGTTTTTATCTATGTCGGCGCGATGCATGGAGAAGCCCGGTGGCTGAACCGATTCCGACAACATATCCCGAGAGAGCCATGTTTCCGTGAAACAGAGAATGTTACGATCTTTGATGTCTCTCTGGAAGGCAACCCTTGCTCGAATTTCGTCTCCCTTGTTGTCAAGAGACTTGTACTATACTCAGGAGCGGTGTGTGATGTGCAGGTCTACGGAGCCTGGCCAGGTGGACGCTAAGTCTGCCCCTTCTGCGGCGTTGTTGTTTTGGATAGCCTACAGGAATTAGCTCCATTGTCCTGGGTGGTAGTCCGAACAGAGGATCCACTTCAGGAATGTCGTATTCCTGGTGTCACTGTCATGTCATGTCTGGAAGGTTTCAATGAGAATAAAAAAGTGTGGCAGCAAAATATATACAGTGTCCTCCGAAATTATTGCCACCCAGGGGTGGCAGTTGCACAAACAATACTTAAAAAAATATAAACAATATAATTATAGAGATTAACTCAAAAGACCAACATGTGAGAACATGTGGATCTTGAGGTATGTTTTGGGTCATTGTCTTGTTGGAAAGTTCAAGTACGGCCAAGTCCCAGCCTTCTGGCAGAGGCAACCAGATAGTCAGCCAAAATTGCCTGATACTTGGTGGAATTCATTATGCCATCAATCTTAACCAGTGCCCCTGGACCTCTGCAATTAAAACAGACCCAACACATCACTGAGCCACCACCATATTTCACCATGGGTATGAGGTGCCTTGCCTTGCATGCATCTCTCTTTCGACGCCAAACATGCCGAAGCTGTATCTGAACAAAACGTAAAATTTTGGTCTCATCTGACCAGAGCACCTTCTTCCAGTCATAATTTAAATGACGCTTGGCAAACTCCAATGCTCTTGCGTTTGTGTCTAGGGGTGAGAAAGGGCTTTCTTCTGGCAACCCTCCCAAAGAGCCTGTGGTTGTGGAGGTGGCGTCTGATGGTGCTTTTTGAAACCTGGTGACCCCAAGACGCCACCAAGGTCTGCAATTCTTTCACAGTGATTCTTGGGGATTTTGTTGCTTCTCTCACCATCCTCCTCCCCATCCTTACGTCCCTCTACCTGTGAGGATTTCAACTGTTCCATATCTTTTGAATGTTTTAATAATTGCCCTGACAGTGCTCAGTGGTATATTCAATCGTTTGTGGATCTTCCTGTAGCTATTACTAGGATTATGAAGGTCTACGACCATCTGTCTCTTTTGAACTGCTAGTTCTTTTGTTTTCTTCATGGTGTTTGATGACTCAGGGATATTACATGCGTGTTACCTCATTTTTATACCCTCGTGAAACAGGAAGTGATGTACTGGCTGTCACGTTGGTATGAATGATTCGGGAGACAGACGCAGGAATGCGTAATATGGGTTTATATAACCCTCAAATTACGGCGTGCTGTGTAAGGGCACAGGGATGAAGATCAAACAAACGCGTAACAAAACACAGGGTTGAAACCCAAACAAAAGACAGAGGAGTACCTCGAAGAAATAACACACACGCACACGGATTAACACGCGGGACAGACCTGTAATCATCTGCTCAATCCACAAGAGCACGAAAGCCCAAAACACACAGCACAGGTACTCACACGCACCAATGCACATTGTAACAATAATCGCCCTCCAATGGAAACCAAAGGGCACATATATACAAATACTAATCAGTGGGAATAGGGGACAGGTGTGCGTGATGAAAGTTCCGGAGGGATCCGTGACACTGGCTCAACATAGATCCTTAAGGCTTATATAAACTTAAGTAAGTGGAAATTAATTTCTGGTTTAATTTTGGTAAATGTTACTTACAATAATCTTTAAGTGTGCCATTAATTGTGAAACCTTGATTTAGAGGACATTGATTTTTAATTAAATCAATAAATGATGTTGGTGGGTTCCATTGAAATATTAATAAAGTACAGTATTTCTCACGTTAGTATTTTGGGTTTATCTCTATAATTCTATTGTTTATATTTTTTAAAGGTTTGTTTGTGCATTGCCAGTCAGGGGTGCCAGTAATTTTGGAGCCAACTGCATATTTATTTATCCGTTATTTTACCAGGTAAGTTGACTGAGAACACGTTCTCATTTGCAGCAACGACCTGGGGAATAGTTACAGGGGAGAGGAGGGGGATTAATGAGCCAATTGTAAAGCATACTATACAATACAAGTGCTATGTAGATAGCTATGGTCAATGCATAAGTACCACTCTATATTCATAATGCTATTACTGTAGTACAGTAGTTCCCCGGGCGTCCAGTGGGGCTTCCCCCCACATCTCTCCAAAACCTGTATATGTGTATGTACAGTACATGTGTCTTTTGGAGGGGCTGGGTTAAAAATATAAGTCAAATTTCAGTTGGACCTGGTTTCGAATTGACCAATAAAGTTATCTTATCGTAGTACCTATAGCATAGTGCTACTAAACAGGTACATACAGTAGGAGCAACGTAAAGTAATGTGTTACCATGTGTTGCCAAAAGGTCTTTTAGTTAACAGGTTTGAATTATTAGCATATCCCCCGGTACAGTGATTTCATTATTAACATTGCTATCAGCAATCTACCCATTATAGAGTTATTTTTTAAAATTGAAAATGCCTGCATAAATACAAATATTGGCAAGAAAAACAGAGCAGCTTGTCCTTACAGTCTATTATGTTAACTACTTGGCATATAATAGCCATCAGGCTTTTAGATAATGCATTTCTCTGCCTCTAATGAAAATGAAAGGTTACTTTTTTTTGTTATGGCTTACCAGCAGACCGACCACAGAAACAAACCAAGTTTGAACTACAGATTGCTTGCTTTCCCCATTTTTCAGTGTGGCATCTATTTTATCCCCAAGGGTAAGAAAGTCAATTGAAAGTTAATTCCAATGTGTTTGATTAATGGTTGCTGGAGGATGAACTCCTTTAATCTGTGCACTATTCAACTGTTTCATTTGAAACCAAACTCACACACACACACACACACACACACACACACACACACACACACACACACACACACACACACACACACACACACACACACACAGGTAATTTTTCAGAGAACTCTCCCAGAGTAAATGTCGGTGTTTTGAGTTGTCTTGATTTAAGGCATTTTTCTAAAACGCTGGTGGTGAATTGGTGTGATAGGCTAAGCCAATATTGTATGTTTGGAGTTCAATAATGTACTGCACAATGTAATTGGGTCTAGCATTTCACAATAATTATGCATGGTAACAGTTTGGCTGCTTGTTTGTCAGTGGAATAGTTTGGCTGCTCTTGGATGGACAGCAGATATTGCACCCAATGTGCATGTGCTCTTCCATTGCTGTATGATCAATAATGACATGAGAGTGAATCCAATCCTCTATGTCTCCATAATAAGACATCATAACATCCTTAAATAACATAAAAGCTCCTGAGATGGAACAACAGAAGGAAATCACAGCCAATGCTTTGTTGTCTGTGTAAAATTACGTTTTCATGACTCCCAGAGCATTTTGATGATGATTGTGCAAAATTCTTTCCGCCTATATGGCAAATAATACACTTTAAAAGCAGGATGTTAAATGATGTATTCTTTGAAGTACAGCCCTTTTGTCAGTTGGCCTTGTGAGAGAAATGTCTCGCTGTGTGGAAGTTATATTATATCTATTTCCCATAAAGAAATATTTGTCTCTGAAAGGAAGCTTTACTAGAATTCTGTGTTTGAAGAAGTCTCCATTCACATTTTAGTGACCTCTAGACGAGAGCTTGGAGCTGAAAGATTTCACATTTAATAAAGTGAATGCATGTGGTTTGAAATGAGAATTGCTGTAGGAACAGAAAACCTTTCTAGTAACATGAACATGATAAAAATGTTGATCAAGGTAAGTAATAATGGTGCGACACTGCCAACCAATCAGCTACCATACTGTATGTGGTCATCAACAGATCATCTCTTGTGGCTTGTGTAGGCCTACAATGTGATAGTTCACTTTTAAGCAGCCTAGTTAGCATATGCTCATCCTGATTTCTTCGAATGGAGCATAAAATTGTAATTCGTGGACAGTTCTTATCAGAATTCCTATAAATGACAATCAAGAAACATTTTAAGTTCAACACAGCTAAATTACGGTCAAGATCATCATAACAATATTTTTTGATGGATTGTTGCTTCAGAGACCACAAAATAACGATGATCATGAATTATGCCTCACTTGGTGAAATTAGGACGTGCCTACCAAATGGCCAAGGATGTTTACTTTATGTTTATCAACTTATTCATTTTCATGATCCTTTACTTTTTCAATAGATTGGATATGTATTATGCAATAAACTTATTGTGGAAACCCCAATGTTGAAGGATTTCTTTCACATTAAATGTGCAATTTTTCTCATTGTAACAGATTCTAATTCTCTAACCCGGCTCTGTGGCGGTCTCTTTTGACTGCACTAAAACACAGCAGTGCTCTCCCTGCCAGTATGTGATCCCAATGGTTGAGAATCTCCCATCTTATGTCAAAGACACTAGTCACATGATCTCATTGATAGAGGGCTTAAGAAGGATACCAGAGGGCACCCTGCTGGCCATTTTTTATGTGGAGAGCTTGTACACTAACATCCCACACACTGGAGGCTTGCAGACGCTGCAACACTTCCTTCAGCAGATAGACTCTACCCTTGCTCCATCCAATGATTGCATCTTACAACTTACTGAACTGGTATTATCCCATAACTACTTTGTCTTTGAGTCAGACTTTTTCCTTCAAAGTCGGGGTGTAGCCGTGGGCTCCCCTTTTCTCCCCAACTATGCAGACCTGTATGTGGGACAATTTGAAGAAGCACTCCTTTATAAAACAGAGACACCCCTTACTTTCTAAAATACTTATATGGAAGAGATACATAGAGGATGTCTTTATGCTCTGGGAAGGAAGTCAGCAGGAACTAAATGAATTCCAAACTCTAAACGAGAGCTCTGAATACCTCAAATTCACCATGCAGACTGATGAGAGAAAAATAAACTACCTGGATTTATGGATTATCAAAGAGAATGATGCATTAGACACAGACTTATACACAAAGCCCACAGATCGCAATACCTTGCTATGTGAGGATAGTATGCATCCCCTTCCCCTGCAGAATGGTCTACCATATAGCCAGTTATGCAGGGTTAAACTAATCTGTGGCCACCAGTCAGATTTTGACAGCAATGCTAAAAAAATGACAGATAAATTCAAAATGAGAGGCTACAAGGACAAAACTCTTGATGCTGCAATGATGAAAATATCTCAAAAACCAAGAGAGCAATTACTAAAAACTCTACCAAAGAAGAAAAACAACGCAACCGTCTTTTGCACTAAGTACACCAAGGGTTCGGAGAAAATGAAAGCAATCCCGAAAAAGCAATCCCGAAAAATGCACTCGCATATTCTGCAATCAGACAAAACAATTGCACACCTATTCAAGGAACCCCCACTGGTGGTCTATAAGCGTGGTCGCGATATTGGAGATAGTTTGGTGAGATCTGACATGCCCCCTGAGCCCACTCAGACACTCTTGACACCTATTCCAAATGGGAACTACAAATGTGGCTCATGCACACAGTGCAATAGCACCATAAAAACATCTTTCTTCAGACACCCACATGCAGGTCCAAAGATCTCTGTTAGGAGTATCATCTCATGCAAGACCAAGGGAGTAATCTACCTCATCACCTGTTCATGTGGACAAGCCTATGTAGGACAAACAAAAAGACAATAAAAACAACACATAGCTGAACACCACAACTCAATCAGGTGTAAGAACATTAACTATTCAGTAGCAGCTCACTTTGTTGAATCCAACCATCCCATCTCTTCCCTCAAATACACAGGCATTGAGCATGTTGCTCTACCAAAGAGAGGAGGTAACATTGAGATCTTACAACTACAAAGGGAGGCATACTGGATATCCTCTCTAAAAACATTGACCCCTAGTGGTCTGAATATTGACTTTGATCTCAGGCCCTTCTTATGAACGAATTTTCCTTTATGAGCAGGTCTTACACCTAACAATTTCCCTCTGTTGATGATACTCATTTTATATTAAGGTTGAACCAAAAGATTACATGTAACAAAAATGAAATGAAATACGAAATGATTGTGTGAAATTGAATGAAACAATAATGTATGTTGACGCTAATAGGATGTACTATATTCCATTATGTTCCTATATTCCATTATGTTTCTATATGATAACAATAGCATAATATATTTAATATGCCATATACTATTTTTTAACAGTTTCACTAATTAATTTGTATTAACTTAGTCATTATGACACACCCCTCACCACTGTCATTGGTTACACTAATTGCACTGTGTGTCTACATAACCTGGTTCAAGTATTCATGACATTACCCAGAGGAAGGCACAGAGATGCAGAAACGTTGGTAAATACCCATTAAATTGCTGGGAGTTTATACATGGAGAGAGTGACTTTCTTTAAGTGTGATAGCCCAATGGACACTAAAACATCACCAAGGTAACAATTGAAATGGCAGTTGGATGCACTCTCAAGCTGATTGAGTAAAGCTCATTATCTGCAGCTGTCACTATGAATCCATTTTCATTAGCCAAGCAGCTTTTGTATTAACTGTCCCAACTTATTTCATCCACTTGAATCTGCCCAGTTTTTTAATCACCGTGGCAACCTTAACGCCAGACTCTCTTTTAAGCAGATTAACTTAATTTATTTGGATGAAACCTGTTATGTCTTGGTGGCTGGAGCAACATTTACAGTATGAACTGATTACATAAAGTATATAAAAATCATTATAGAGAACATGACCTTATCTCAAATACAGTAAATGCAATGTTTTCTTTTCTCTACCTGGATAAAGGGCATTGTAAACAGTCATAATTCCACTGTGGTAATTCCAGTGTCAGGTAAGTGTTATGTATGCTATGAATATTGCTAAAGGTTTTCTGCTAATGGATTTGCTGTTTCAATATCATTCACCCTACAGGAAAACTTAAGCAACCCAACACCCACCATGTAGTGAACATTAAAGCATCACGACTAGGGTTGCAAAGCTACTGGTCATTTACCAAAGTTAACATTCAGTAATTTTGGTTATTAACAGGTAAACTATGGCATTCTATAGTAACTTTGGTAATTTATACTTGAATAACTTTTTAAAAAATGTATATTTTTATATTATTGAATTTTAGTCAAATAAAAGTGTGTAAAAATATATTTAAAGGAAAAACACTCATACTAAACACAAATGGTATTGTAACGGTTTTCTAGGTGTGAGGGAGAGTCGGACCAAAATGCAGCGTGTAGATTGCGATTAATGTTGAATGAACAAACGTAACACGAATCTAAATACAAAAACTACAAAACAATAAACGTAATGAAAACCAAAACAGCCTAATACTGGTGCACATACACACAGCACAAGGAACAAAGACACTAAGGACAATCACCCACGAAACACACAAAGAATATGGCTGCCTAAATATGGTTCCCAATCAGAGACAACGATAAACACCTGCCTCTGATTGAGAACCACTTCAGACAGCCATAGACTTAACTAAAACACCCCACTAAGCTACAATCCCAATACATACACATCACATACAAAAACCCATGTCATACCCTGGCCTGACCAAATAACTGAAGATAAACACAAAATACTTCGACCAGGGCGTGACAGAACCCCCCTAAGGTGTGGACTCCCAAACGCACCTCAAAACAATAGGGAGGGTCCGGGTGGGCGTCTGTCCATGGTGGCGGCTCCGGTGCGGGATGTGGACTCCACTCAAACACTGTCTTAGTCCCTCCTCCTCGCGTCCTTGGATAGTCCACCCTCGCCGCCGACCATGGCCTAGTAGTCCTCACCCAGAACCCCACTGGACTGAGGAGCAGATCGGGACTGAGGGGCAGCTCGGGACTGAGGCAGCTCGGGACTGAGGGGAAGCTCGGGATTGAGGGGAAGCTCGGGACTGAGGGGAAGCTCGGGACTGAGGGGAAGCTCGGGAGTGAAAGGAAGCTCGGGAGTGAAATTAAGCTCAGGAGTGAAATTAAGCTCAGGAGTGAAATTAAGCTCAGGCAGGTTGAAATTAAGCTCAGGCTGTGAAAGGAAGCTCAGGACTGGAAGATCAGGCAGGTTGATGGATCTACCAGATCCTGGCTGGCTGGTGGTTTCGGCAGATCCTGGATGACTGGCAGATCCTGGCTGACTGGTGGATCCTGGCTGACTGGCAGATCCTGGCCGACTGGCAGTTCTGGCAGATCCCGGCTGACGGTCGGATCTGGAAGAGTCTGGTTGACTGGCGGATCTGGAAGAGTCTGGCTGACTGGCGGATCTGGAAGAGTCTGGCTGACTGGCGGATCTGGAAGAGTCTGGCTGACTGGCGGATCTGGAAGAGTCTGGCTGACTGGCAGATCTGGAAGAGTCTGGCTGACTGGCGGATCTGGAAGAGTCTGGCTGACTGGCGGATCTGGAAGAGTCTGGCTGACTGGCGGATCTGGAAGAGTCTGGCTGACTGGCAGATCTGGAAGAGTCTGGCTGACTGGCGGATCTGGAAGAGTCTGGCTGACTGGCAGATCTGGAAGAGTCTGGCTGACTGGTGGATCCTGGCAGACTGACGGATCTGGCTGCTCCATGCTGACTGGCGGCTCTGGCTGCTCCATGCTGGCTGACAGCTCTGGCTGCTCCATGCTGACAGCTCTGGCGGCTTCTACAGACTGGCAGCTCTGGCGGCTCCGTGCAGACTGGCAGCTCCGTGCAGACTGGCAGCTCCTGCAGACTGGCAGCTCCTTGCAGACTGGCAGCTCCTTGCAGACTGACAGCTCCTTGCAGACTGGCAGCTCCTTGCAGACTGGCAGCTCCTTGCAGACTGGCAGCTCCTTGCAGACTGGCAGCTCCTTGCAGACTGACAGCTCCTTGCAGACTGACAGCTCTGGCTGCTCCATGCAGACTGACAGCTCTGGCTGCTTCATGCAGACTGACAGCTCTGGCTGCTTCATGCAGCCTGACAGCTCTGGCTGCTTCATGCAGACTGACAGCTCTGGCTGCTCCATGCAGACTGACAGCTCTGGCTGCTCCATGCAGACTGACAGCTCTGGCTGCTCCATGCAGACTGACAGCTCTGGCTGCTCCATGCAGGCTGGCAGCTCTGGCTGCGCTGAACAGGCAGGAGACTCCGGCAGCGCAGGAGAGGAGGAAGGCTCTGGCTGCGCTGAACAGGCGGGAGACTCCGGCAGCGCTGTAGAGGAGGAAGGCTCCGACAGTGCTGGAGAGGCGAGGCGCACTGTAGGCCTGATGCATGGTGCTGGTACTGGTAGTACTGGACCGAGGACACGCACAGGAAGCCTGGTGCGGGGAGCTGCCACCGGAGGGCTGGGGTGTGGAGGTGGTACTGAATAGACCGGACCATGAAGGCGCACTGGAGCTCTTGAGCACCGAGCCTGCCCCACCTTACCTGGCTCGATGCCCACTCTAGCCCGGCCGATACGAGGAGCTGGAATATACCGCACCGGGCTATGCACCCGCACTGGGCTATGCACCCGCACTGGGGACACCGTGCACACCACTGCATAACACGGTGCCTGCCCGGTCTCTCTAGCCCCCCGGTAAGCACAGGGAGTTTGCGCAGGTCTCCTACCTGGCGTAGCCCTACTCCCTGTGAGCCACCCCCCAATACATTTTTGGGGCTGACTCTCGGGCTTCCGTCCGCGCCGCCGTGCTTGCTTCGCCAACCTCATTCTCCTGTAACCTTCCGCGCACTGCTCCATCGAATCCCAGGCGGGCTCCGGCACTCTCCCTGGGTCGACCGCCCACCTGTCTATCTCCTCCCAAGAAGTATAGTCCATACTGTACTCCTCTTGGGCTGCTCCTGTTGCCTCTTCTCCTGCTGCACCTTTGGGTGGCTACACTCCCCTGGTTTAGCCCAGGGTCCTCTCACGTCGAGGATTTCCTCCCATGTCCAGAAATCCTTCTTACGCATCTCCTCTATGGGCTGCTCCTGCCTGTTGACACGCTGCTTGGTCCGTTTGTGGTGGGTGATTCTGTAACGGTTTTCTAGGTGTGAAGGAGAGTCGGACCAAAATGCAGCGTGTAGATTGCGATTAATGTTTAATGAACAAACGTAACACGAATCTAAATACAAAAACTACAAAACAATAAACGTAATGAAAACCGAAACAGCCTAATACTGGTGCACATACACACAGAACAAAGACACTAAGGACAATCACCCACGAAACACACAAAGAATATGGCTGCCTAAATATTGTTCCCAATCAGAGACAACGATAAACACCTGCCTCTGATTGAGAACCACTTCAGACAGCCATAGACTTAACTAGAACACCCCACTAAGCTACAATCCCAATACATACACACCACATACAAAAACCCATGTCACACCCTGGCCTGACCAAATAACTGAAGATAAACACAAAATACTTCGACCAGGGCGTGACAGGTATTCACTAAGTTGATGGTTAATATTTAGGATAATGATTTACACCTTTGTTAGTTACCAGTAATATATCCTCACTTTGCAACCCTAATCAAGACTTCCAGGTGAACGCTATCTGCATCCCAAATGGCAACTTGTTCCCTATGTAGTTCACTATTTTTGACCAGAGGCCTAAAGGACCTGGTCAAAAGTAGTGCGCTTTGGGCCCTGATCAAAGGTAGTGCACTTCATAGGGAATAGGGTGCCATTTGGGACGTAGGCATATAATATTGACCTGTTGACACCGAAGAGAGACATGACTATTAATAAAGCTCTGTCTGGGATCAATCATACTGAATATTGTAATCTGCACAATGAATGTCTGAAACACAATAATATTACAAAGTTATCCTACAGTCAACCTCTTAACCATTTTGGATTAACTGATGTCTTTCCTAATCTTTTAACTCTTTAGATCAGTGTTGTGTTTGAGACCACCTAAATTGAGGCAAGCCAAGACCAAGACAGGAGCAAATTGGGTCAATGTCAAGACCTAGACCAGTAGGGGGGCATGGGGTCCAAGACCGAGTCAAGACTGAGACCAGAAAGATGTGAGTCCAATTCAAGACCATGATTGTAATTGTGTCAATAATAATAATAATAATAATAATAATAATAATAATAATGCCCATAATAAGAGTTCAAATTGTTCAGTAGTTCTGTGTCCATATTTCAGAACAGCATATGGATTCTTTATACATTCAGAATGGTGAAAACAAATGCATGCTGAGGGCAAATAGAGACAGTAAAAATGATTACTAACCCAAACAGGTCTATAATAGATGAAAAGACTAAATATGTAACAACTTCCCCTGGTCTCCCCTTACTACTGTAATAGTGAGTGTGCAAGTTTAAACAATTTCCCCCACTCTTCCCTACCAGCGAATCATGGAAATTCTAACAAGCGAGACAGCGTTTGAGGATATTTTTCAAGAAAGTAAAGGACAGTAAATTAGGAGTAAAATAGAAGTCCAGGTTTGTTTGGACTGGTGAAGCGCTTTTATTCTGAGTTTTGTTACTCTGCTGGTCTAGGATGTGAGTCCTCATTGTCTGAGACAGGGTCAAGACCAAGTAAAAATGCATCCGACACTGAGACAAGACTGATACACTCAATATGTGGTCTCGAGACCTAGACCGTTCTCAAGTAGCACAACACTGCTTTATATCATTTCACTATGACATTGTCTGTCACTGAAGTAAAACAAATCAAATCAAAATCAAATCAAATGTATTTATATAGCCCTTCGTACATCAGCTCATATCTCAAAGTGCTGTACAGAAACCCAGCCTAAAACCCCAAACAGCAAGCAATGCAGGTGTAGAAGCACGGTGGCTAGGAAAAACTCCCTAGAAAGGCCAAAACCTAGGAAGAAACCTAGAGAGGAACCAGGCTATGTGGGGTGGCCAGTCCTCTTCTAGCTGTGCCGGGTGGAGATTATAACAGAACATGGCCAAGATGTTCAAATGTTCATAAATGACCAGCATGGTCGAATAATAACAAGGCAGAACAGTTGAAACTGGAGCAGCAGCACAGTCAAGTGGACCGGGGACAGCAAGGAGTCATCATGTCAGGTAGTCCTGGGGCACGGTCCTAGGGCTCAGGTCAGTTGAAACTGGAGCAGCAGCATGGCCAGGTGGACTGGGGACAGCAAGGAGTCATCATGTCAGGTAGTCCTGGGGCATGGTCCTAGGGCTCAGGTCCTCCGAGAGAGAGAAATAAAGAAGGAGAGAATTAGAGAACACACACTTAGATTCACACAGGGCACCGAATAGGACAGGAGAAGTACTCCAGATATAACAAACTGACCCTAGCCCCCCGACACAAACTACTGCAGCATAAATACTGGAGGCTGAGACAGGAGGGGACAGGAGACACTGTGGCCCCATCCGAGGACACCCCCGGACAGGGCCAAACAGGAAGGATATAACCCCACCCACTTTGCCAAAGCACAGCCCCCACACCACTAGAGGGATATCTTCAACCACCAACTTACCATCCTGAGACAAGGCTGAGTATAGCCCACAAAGATCTCCGCCACGGCACAGCCCAAGTGGGGGGGGGGGGCGCCAACCCAGACAGGATGACCACAACAGTGAATCAACCCA
Organism: Oncorhynchus keta; assembly: GCF_023373465.1. Taxonomy (NCBI): domain Eukaryota; kingdom Metazoa; phylum Chordata; class Actinopteri; order Salmoniformes; family Salmonidae; genus Oncorhynchus; species Oncorhynchus keta. The sequence continues at coordinate 25,423,153 of NC_068445.1, forward strand.
CTCAGGTGACGCACCCCCTGCAGGGACGGCATGAGAGAGCCCCAGTAAGCCAGTGACTCAGCCCCTGTAATAGGGTTAGAGGCAGAGAATCCCAGTGGAAAGAGGGGAACTGGCCAGGCAGAGACGGCAAGGGCGGTTCGTTGCTCCAGAGCCTTTCCGTTCACCTTCCCACTCCTGGGCCAGACTACACTCAATCATATGACCCACTGAAGAGATGAGTCTTCAGTAAAGACTTAAAGGTTGAGACCGAGTTTGCTTCTCTGACATGGGTAGGCAGACCGTTCCATAAAAATGGAGCTCTATAGGAGAAAGCCCTGCCTCCAGCTTTTTGCTTAGAAATTCTAGGGACAATTAGGAGGCCTGCGTCTTGTGACCGTAGCGTACGTGTAGGTATGTACGGCAGGACCAAATCAGAGAGATAGGTAGGAGCAAGCCCATGTAATGCTTTGTAGGTTAGCATTAACACCTTAAAATCAGCCCTTGCTTTGACAGGAAGCCAGTGTAGAGAGGCTAGCACTGGAGTAATATGATCAATTTTTTTTGGTTCTAGTCAGGATTCTAGCAGCCGTATTTAGCACTAACTGAAGTTTATTTAGTGCTTTATCCGGGTAGCCGGAAAGTAGAGCATTGCAGTAGTCTAACCTAGAAGTGACAAAAGCATGGATTAATTTTTCTGCATCATTTTTGGACAGAAAGTTTCTGATTTTTGCAATATTACGTAGATGGAAAAAAGCTGTCCTCGAAATGGTCTTGATATGTTCTTCAAAAGAGAGATCAGGGTCCAGAGTAACGCTGAGGTCCTTCACAGTTTTATTTGAGACGACTGTACAACCATTAAGATTAATTGTCAGATTCAACAGAAGATCTCTTTGTTTCTTGGGACCTAGAACAAGCATCTCTGTTTTGTCCGAGTTTAATAGTAGAACGTTTGCAGCCATCCACTTCCTTATGTCTGAAACACATGCTTCTAGCGAGGGCAATTTTGGGGCTTCACCATGTTTCATTGAAATGTACAGCTGTGTGTCATCCGCATAGCAGTGAAAGTTAACATTATGTTTTCGAATAACATCCCCAAGAGGTAAAATGTATAGTGAAAACAATAGTGGTCCTAAAACGGAACCTTGAGGAACACCGAAATTTACAGTTGATTTGTCAGAGGACAAACCATTCACAGAGACAAACTGATATCTTTCCGACAGATAAGATCTAAACCAGGCCAGAACATGTCCGTGTAGACCAATTTGGGTTTCCAATCTCTCCAAAAGAATGTGGTGATCGATGGTATCAAAAGCAGCACTAAGGTCTAGGAGCACGAGTACAGATGCAGAGCCTCGGTCCGATGCCATTAAAATGTAATTTACCACCTTCACAAGTGCCGTCTCAGTGCTATGATGGGGTCTAAAACCAGACTGAAGCATTTCGTATACATTGTTTGTCTTCAGGAAAGCAGTGAGTTGCTGCGCAACAGCCTTCTCTAAAATTTTTGAGAGGAATGGAAGATTCGATATAGGCCGATAGTTTTTTATATTTTCTGGGTCAAGGTTTGGCTTTTTCAAGAGAGGCTTTATTACTGCCACTTTTAGTGAGTTTGGTACACATCCAGTGGATAGAGAACCATTTATTATGTTCAACATAGGAGGGCCAAGCACAGGAAGCAGCTCTTTCAGTAGTTTAGTTGGAATAGGGTCCAGTATGCAGCTTGAAGGTTTAGAGGCCATGATTATTTTCATCATTGTGTCAAGAGATATAGTACTAAAACACTTGAGCGTCTCTCTTGATCCTAGGTCCTGGCAGAGTTGTGCAGACTCAGGACAACTGAGGTTTGGAGGAATACGCAGGTTTAAAGAGGAGTCCGTCATTTGCTTTCTAATAATCATAATCTTTTCCTCAAAGAAGTTCATGAATTTATCACTGCTAAAGTGAAAGTCATCCTCTCTTGGGGAATGCTGCTTTTTAGTTAGCTTTGCGACAGTATCAAAAATGAATTTCGGATTGTTCTTATTTTCCTCAATTAAGTTAGAAAAATAGGATGATTGAGCAGCAGTAAGGGCTCTTCGGTACTGCACGGTACCATCTTTCCAAGCTAGTCGGAAGAATTCCAGTTTGGTGTGGCACCATTTCCGTTCCAATTTTCTGGAAGCTTGCTTCAGAGCTCGGGTATTTTCTGTGTACCAGGGAGCTAGTTTCTTATGAGAAATGTTTTTAGTTTTTAGGGGTGCAACTGCATCTAGGGTATTGCGCAAGATTAAATTGAGATCCTCAGTTAGGTGGTTAACTGATTTTTGTCCTCTGGCGTCCTTGGGTAGGCAGAGGGAGTCTGGAAGGGCATCAAGGAATCTTTGTGTTGTCTGTGAATTTATAGCACGACCTTTGGTGGTCCTTGGTTGGGGTCTGAGCAGATTATTTGTTGCAATTGCAAACGTAATAAAATGGTGGTCCGATAGTCCAGGATTATGAGGAAAAACATTAAGATCCACAACATTTATTCCATAGGACAAAACTAGGTCCAGCGTATGACTGTGACAGTGAGCGGGTCCAGAGACATGTTGGACAAAACCCACTGAGTCGATGATGGCTCCGAAAGCCTTTTGGAGTGGGTCTGTGGACTTTTCCATGTGAATATTAAAGTCACCAAAGATTAGAATATTATCTGCTATGACTACAAGGTCCGATAGGAATTCAGGGAACTCAGTGAGAAACGCTGTATATGGCCCAGGAGGCCTGTAAACAGTAGCTATAAAAAGTGATTGAGTAGGCTGCATAGATTTCATGACTAGAAGCTCAAAAGACGAAAACGTCATTTTTTTTTTTGTAAATTGAAATTTGCTATCGTAAATGTTAGCAACACCTCCGCCTTTGCGGGATGCACGAGGGATATGGTCACTAGTGTAGCCAGGAGGTGAGGCCTCATTTAAAACAGTAAATTCATCAGGCTTAAGCCATGTTTCAGTCAGGCCAATCACATCAAGATTATGATCAGTGATTAGTTCATTGACTATAATTGCCTTTGAAGTAAGGGATCTAACATTAAGTAGCCCTATTTTGAGATGTGAGACACTGAACATGTTTGGTTAGCTAAGTGAGCAATAAGGCATGAAAGCCCGTAAGTAAATCCTTAATAACACATAGCTAAGGGGGTTCTTAGAAATGCCCCGTTAGAAAATTGCTCTGAAGCGAATAACTGAGACACTTCTTATTTTGAGTGAATTTACAAGTCTCAGTGGTACAGAAAGAAGAGGAGTGACTCAGCTAATGGTAGATCTTTACTGAACTGACATATGTACAGAACATTTGCTGCATTTGTCTACAGAACTGTGCTTATGTAGTATGGTCCTCTATGAGTGTGTGGTTCAGAGAATTCAGTTGTGCTTCTTTCACATAATATCAACAGACATGATAATGTGCATGAAAACATTGAAGTGGTTCTAATTTTGTTGCAATTCATAACTGAGTAATAATTCAGTGAGTATTCTGCTATTTAAAACCAATTACAGATCATTAAAGCACCAGCTACAAAATTGTAAGCAAGACCCATAACAAAGTACTCTACAGTAATTCAATTTTGTCCGTTTGGAAACTCTGTAAAGACTCATACCACCAGGTCAGGGACATGTGAATAAATGTGTCCTTATCAACAACAACAACAAAAACAAACAAAGCACTTCTTAAATGTAGCAACCAATTTCCGGACATTGTTTTTTCTCCCCATCTCTAGTAGTTAAATGCTTTTTATCCAACCAAATAGACTGGGAGCTTTAGAATTGAATGCATAATGAAAAGCTCTGCTCAGGATTCCTTGATAGCTGTGGAACAAATGCCCCTGCTGGGCTTGCTAATGAGTTTAACTTGAGTGCTCACCCATTTTCTTCCCCATCCACATATTAATTTCATGCAAATGTGTACTCTGAGCCCGATCAAAAAACAACATGTTCAGTGCCATTCCAATTTGTCGTTATCACTTGAAAACATTCTGACAGTGTTAATCTGCTGTCCACACAGTCCCCTGGTGATTCTGTATTTACAGAGTATGTTAGCTAGAACAAGGTGATGGGTACACCCATGGCAGTGAGGTTACCTTTCCAGGAGAGAGAGGGAGAGAAACTCTGAATACATAGTGAGTGGTACCTCTTACCTTGCCACGACCTGCTCTGCTCTGCATATGTTCAAGCCTGGCCTAGCTAGCGCCACACAAGGCTACTAATCAGTTAGCGATTTAGACCACTTAAGAGTGCAGCCGTTCAATGTGGCCCCTATTTCTCATTTGTTACAGCCATAGAATGAAGAGTGGGCTCTGGGCAGAGCGTGGTTCTGGAACTGGAAGCTAGGAATGATCAATAACCTCACAAAGAGACATTGGATTTCTCAGAGTTCTACTGTGTTGTAGTGGTCTTTTGATTGGTTGGTTTTACGGGTGGGTTGTAGACTGGAGGCGTAGCACATGCCTCAAAGCTGCTAAATGTTACACGAGCGGCCGAGACAGCTCCTTCTTAGCCTCATGGGAGCATATGGATGTAAATTCAGCCATGAAAGTCATGCGTCCACTCATAAAGACAGGGGGTTATGAGCAAACACAAGCAGCATACAAGGCCCTCCCTCATCCGCCATTCGGGAAATCAGATCATGACTCTGTACTCCTGCTTCCTGTTACAAGCAGAAGCTCAAACAGGAAGTAACCGGGACTCACTCCATTGAAAAATGAACAGAGATTATGATACAGAACTGCTTTGCTAGTGCTAATTGGAATATGTTCCTAGACTCTGCCGAATACCATTGACGAGCTAACCATCTCCGTCACTGCCTTCTTAAGGAAATGCATTGGCAACGTTCTCCCAACAGTGAAGGTTCACAGCTTCCCCAATCAAAAGCACTGTATTAATTTTGACGTTGGCGCTGAGCTAAAGGACAGGGCTACCGCACACAGGGCTATCACAGACAACCCTAAGGCTATGGCTGAAGACACAAACTAGTATAAGAAGTCCCTCTACGAGCTACGGAAAGACATCAACAAGCAAAGGACAATATAGGAATAATTTGGAATCATATTACATAGTTTCTGAGGCCTGCCGTATGTGGCAGGGGGTACAGTCCATTATGGATTACAAAGGAAGACCCAGACGAAATCTGCCCAATGATGCCTCTCTTCCAGATTAACTCAATGCATTTTATGCACGCTTCGACAATAACAACACCATACTGTGCGTGAGGGCATCCACCGACCCAAAGGACTGGGTGATCTCACTCTCAGAAGCCAATGTGAGTAAGGTCTTTAATCAGGTCAACACTCACAAGGCCGCGGGGCCAGATGGTATACCAGGGTGCGTTCTCAGAGCATGCACAGATCAGCTGACAGGCATATTCACTGTCATTTTCAACCTCTCCTTGTCCCAGCCTGTAATCCCACGTCTTAAAATGACTACCATCATTCCTGTTCCCAAGAACTCTAAGGATTCATGACACAATGACTACCACCCTGTAGCACTCACATCTGTAATAATGAAGTGCTTTGAATGGCTGGTTATGGCACACAGCAACTCCATCATTCCAGACACCCTAGACCCACTCCAATTTGCATACTGCCCTAACAGATCCATAGACAACGCAATCTCAATTGCACACCACACTGCCCTCACCCACCTACTGTAGATAAGAGGAATACCTATGTGAGAATGCTGTTCATTGACTCCAGCTCAGCATTCCACACCATTGTCCCCTCCAAGCTCATCACCAAGCTTAGGACTCTGAGACTGAACAACCCTCTGCAACTGGATCCTCGACTTTGTAAAGGGACGATCACAGGTGCTGAGGTTAGGCAACATCACCTCCACCAAACACCATCATCAAGTTTGCGGGCAACACGACGGTGGTAAGCCTGATTCAACAGGGACAACGAGACAGCATACAGGTGCCGGGACAACTACCAAGGAGCTGATCATGGACGACAGGAAATGGCGGCGGCGGGGGGTTCCAGTTGAGCTGGTCTAGAGGTTCAAGTTACTCAATGTCCAAATCACTGACGACTTAAAATGGTCCACTCACACATGCACAGTCATGAAGAAGGCGCAACAGTGCCTCTTCCCCCTCAGGAAGTTGAAAGGTTTTTGAATGGGCCCTCAAATCTTCAAAAGGTTCTACAGCTGCACCATTGGGAGCATCTTGACTGGCAGCATCACTGCTTGGTATGGCAACGCACCACCCTTGATTGCGTGGCGCTACAGAGGGTGGTGTGGACAGGCCAGTAAATCACTGGGGCCGAGCTCCCTGCCATCCAGGACCTCTATATCACGCTGTGTGAAAGGAAGGCCCAGAAAACCATTAAAGACTCCAGCTGACCAAACCATAGACTGTTCTTTCTGCTTCCACACGTCAAGCTGTACTGGTCAAATCTGACACAAACAGGCTCCTGAACAGCTTCTATCCCCAAGCCAAAAAGACTGCCAAATAGCTACAGAATGGCTACATGAACTATCTGAGTTGACCCTTGTATTTTCTTTATATTTTTGCACTGTCGATATGCACCATCACAGGATTCTACACACATGCACACTGAGACTCCCAAACAATCATCATTTACGTTGCTGCTACTCTGTTTATCATGTATCCAGATGCCTAGTTACCCTTATACATATCTACCTCTATCACTCCATTATCCCTGCACATTGTAAATCAAATCATATCCAATTTTATTTGATTTGCCAAATGCGCCCAATACAACAGCTGTAGACTTTACTGTGAAATGCTTACTTACAAGCCCTTTCCCAACAATGAAAAGTAAAAAATAAAGAAATAATTGCAAATAAGAAAAAAAATTGAAATATTAACACTTTAAGGCTACTAAGTCAATGTGCAGGGGTACGAGATAGTTGAGGTAATTTAGGTAATCAAGAGCAATGTGCAGATTTCTTCTTTTTTCTCATCGTATTCCTGTCAAACTGAAATACTCAGACCCCTCCAGTGAAATACTTGGAGAGTGCAGAACTCTAAATCACCATAAATCACAAAGGTAATCATAGAAAGTGCAGGAAATGGAAAATCGAGGCGTATCCAATCAATATGTACATCATACCATTATTTCTCTCAAAGACCTGTCATTTGGAGCGAACAATTCATGGTATCTTCGCCCTTGACTCCATACATTCTTGTCTATAATTTTCCATTGTTGGTATAATAACTTTATACAGTTGTATGTCTGTTTTGGAATCACTTTTTTGTTTTTGACAGATTCTCTCCTAAAAATGACTTGACACATTGTGGTAAATTCTCCAGTTTGTAATAGCCATGTTCACACGAGGCGTATGGATGGCGTGAATTGGTAAGTCATATCTGTTTTGAGACTGAGGTGGCAGAGACACTTTGGACACTTGGACAATCATTTTATTCTCACCAGAGAGGGGTCTGTCAGTGACATTTCCCCCCTCCAGGGAATGCATGCAAACACACACACACACACACACACACACACACACACACACACACACACACACACACACACACACACACACACACACACACACACACACACACACACTGCACGCCATCCAAATGAAAAACAACAGGTTTGACGTGTAGGGACAGTCTTAACAAATACAATGGGCCCCTGATATGTGACAGGTGACAGTCAGACACCCCTCAATAAAGGCCTAATTTCACCAAAGTGATTCAGTTCTTAATGCACAGTTCTGTCCTACAGAACATTTGTCCTTGAATAAATGCCTTACTGCAAGGTGCAGGAACGAAATAAAGTTTGGTTCAGGGATTCTGGGTGAAAGACAAATATACATAGAGGGTGTGACCTACAGCCACCACTGTGTGGCTTACTTAGTAAAGTGGTATGGGATACTGACATTGAGTCCACTGTATTCTGTGTTATTGCTTTATAGACAATAGTGGTCATGTAGACTGTTTGGCTTGCATATTTGCCAACCCAGTGTTCATGCTAGTGCTGTAGAGTGCCCTTTTTATAGTGTTTCAGAGACTGTACAACATATTTGCTCTTCTAAAGGTCATAAAATGCATAGTGATTATATTCTAAAACATTTAGATCATGGGTTTTTTAATAGCGCTGTATTTGAATATGCCTTTAATTTGCGTATAACGGTGTGCTGGAAAGTAGGCCAGGTGGCCAGGGACAGGCTGGTGATGGCACAGCACAGCTCATCACAGCTTGGCACAGCACAGCACAGCACATGAGGAAGTTAATCTGTTACATCCAGGCCTAGGTCGCAACCAAAATGGCTTTTGGGACTCAACTCTAGTCCGCACTATACCAGCATCCATCTCTGTGACTCACTATAGGCTAGGGCTAAAACTCCCATCCCATCTCACATCAGGTAGCCTAGTGGTTAGAGCTTTACGCCAGTAACCAAAAGGTTGCTAGATCAAATCCTTGAGCTGACAAGGTCAAAATGTGTTGTTCTGCCCCGGAACAAGGCAGTTAACCCACTGTTCCTAAATAAATAAAATGAAGAGATCAGTGGAGATTCCTCAGAGAGAGCAAGAATGCTGACTGAAGCTTTGTTTGCTGACAGAAGAGAAGTGCAGTTTGTTTGTGTAGGAAAGACTGGTGTATTGGATGGGGTTGTTTGTGTAACCTATACATGTATCATGATTGTGTGATCTGACCTTTGATGCCACAACCATATTTTTATGCATGAGAAAATGAAAAACCAAAGTGTTCTCTTTTGATTTCATTCTCCATTGATGGCATAATTCCGAGTTCAAGTAGAGTGGGCTCTGGGGTTAAGGAATCAATTTGTGTAAGGGTTAAGAAGGTATTTGATTTGAAATCTCAAGGGTACTGTACACTGCTAGACTTGTTCCATCTCCTCTGCCCATTACCAAGAGTGCAGCAAAGTGTCATTACGCCCGGCACAAGGACAGGGGTGCTTGCCGGATCAGAGCTGTACTGTAATGGTGCCGGGTTGTGATTGTAAATCCAGACTTGTCTGAATTCAATCACTGCAAAGCCAGGAGGGAAAGAGGAAAAAGCCCATCTCTCCATCAGTGGAACATTAAAATTATGAGTGCATCCGGCAGTGTTTTGCACTCGCTCTTTCTCAGGTCCCAGACGTCAGGTGTCAGAGAGGGCATTGTAGGATGGGGGAGGGTCGGTTTGCATTGGGGAGGGTGGAGAGAAAAAGTGAGGGGACCCTGTCCTCCCCTGTCCTCCCATGTGCCTTTCATGGACTCACGCATCACTGAGCATTGCACCATGGGAGGGCTGTGCGGTGGCTGCTCCCAGATGCTGCTGTCAAGGGCAGGTCTCCAAAGTGTCAGGACACAGGGGTCACACAGTAGCCTGGAGGCATGGAGGGGGGAGGAGGAGGAGGAAGAAGATGAAGAGTAGGAGGAGGGGAGGGCAGTGATTTCCACAGCACTGATGACTCGGAAAACGTGAGTGTTTATGGTTTAACATCTAATCAGATCAGAAGGAGTATTGTGCACAGGGGATGTCTCTCAATTGCGTCAGGGGCCCCTTTGTATTGAAATTGAGCTAAAATACCTTGTGAAGATGAGAACATTTTATTAGGTCCGCCTCAATGTATAACACTAGCAAATGAAGTGTGCAGCTTGAGCTGAGAACCATTGCATTCTAGTCCCTGGAGAGTGATGGAGAGACATTGGTGCAAAATGCCTAATAGTCTGCAAAGGATTTAAAAGATGGCCTTAGGCAAGCTGTGTTTTGAAGTTAAGCCTCTGGGAATTGTGGGAGAAACCAGTAATGCTCTCAATATCCAATTGCAGAATACAACAAACATTTGTTTTAATATAGAGCTTGTTTGAAATGTCTGGCAGAGAACAATATAAGGTGCTATTGATGATTATTTTTTAGAGTGAAAGGCTGTCTGTTTTTTCAGTCGTAAGTGTTTATTTCTGGATACCTCTCAGTAAATAATAGGCTCCTTTCTTAATTGTTGAACTTTAGATTCAAGTTTTTTAGCAGCTCACAGTAGTCACAGTATTGTTGAATGCAAATTATCTCTCCATGCTTATCTGAACACCTGTTGTTTTCGCTTAAACAACTGAAATCATCTTTTAGTCATGCTGTGACCCTTTTTCGTGACAAATGTGTTATTTTGATTTCTACAGAAATTAACGACTGACCTCATCTGAAAAAGTTTGTTTGCAACAAAGTTAATTGGTAAGGAATATGACCAGTGTTATTTCAATGTACGCCTGTATCCTTCATGAAACACTTTTAATTAATGGTGCGCTTCACCACTGTCCTTGTAGATCAATAAAGAATTACACAGCATTTAACTGGCTCCTACAAGTTAACAACATCTTCCTTTTTCACCGTCACCAGTCCTTCCTTAATGCTCACCTTCCAATGTCTAGCGAAGACATGATGCAACTATATTAATCTGTCACTCATGTCAGAGAGCAGTGAGTACATCTCCCCACGGCTCTTCTGGTATGCGGAGCAACCATCCCTAATGCGCCACAGACGGATGGACGGTGGCGGTGGTTGCGTTGGATGCCACAACAACACTGCAAGACAAGGGCATCAATGACAGCAAAGGCAGGTGGCAGCTCTGTGTCTCCCCCCCATCAAAACATGGCTGAGTCACTCTGCTCCACTTCGCTCTGCTCTACCACACAGCGGTACTCCGAGCTCCTTTCCCTCACCGCCTGGTCGCAGCACTTCATCTACTCTCGCTCCTATCACTGTCTGTCTGGCAATTTAAAGTGCCCCAGGACCTCCAGGCTCAAGTCTTTCCCTCCCAGCACTTTGACTGCTGTGATCGCCCGCCACAGACGTCCCCTTTTCTTTGCTCTGGTCCCTGGAAATAAGCTCTGTATGGTGTTACCCTCTGGGGTCAGTCTGAGTGGATGGACTTCAGAAACACACCTGGAGTGGGGAGGATGGGAGGAAGTATTTTTGACAGAGGTCACTGTGGTGTGAAGTAACTAAGAAAAAATAATTTAAAGTACTACTTAAGTAGCATTTTGAGGCATATACTTTAATTTACTATTTATATTTTTGACAACTTTTACTCCACAACATCCTTAAAAATATATATTTTTTTACTTCCATACATTGTCCCTGACACCCAAAAGCACTCGTTATATTTTGAATGCTTAACAGGACATGAAAATCATCCAATTCACACACTTATCAAGAAAACACCTGGACACCATCTTTACTGCCTCTCATCTGGTGGATTCACTAAAACACATGAATGTAAATTATGTCTGGGTGTTGGAGTGTGTCAATGGCTAGCTGTAAATTAATAAAACAAGAAAATGTTGCCGTCTGGTTTCCTTAATATAAGGAATTTGAAATGTTTTATAGAATTTACTTTTACCTTTGATACTTAGGTTTATTTATAAACAGATACTTTTAACTCAAGTAGTATTTTACAGTGTGACTCACTTTAACTTGTGTAATTTTCTATTAAGGTATTTTTACTTTTTTTAAAGCACGAAAATGTTATTTTTCCACCACTGACTGTAATAAAAACAGTTGTCCTCCAGCCTATCTGAAGCTTCCCTCCACTACATCTCTCTAGCTACGCAGCAACTGAAGCCCTGGCATTTCCTGCAGATGAGAGAGTCTGTAATCCCCCCAAACACACACAACCACACACACTCACACACACAAGCACACACACGCACATACACAGTGTGATGCGGTGATGCCAAGCTGTGCTCTTTATAACTACTACACAGCTCCATCTCCAGGCCATCAGATGCCAAGCCACTGGCCTCCTAACCCAGCCGTGAGTGACAATTAAGTGAGAGAAGTGGTGGGCGACCCTTCCATGCCTTGTTGAGCTTGACCCGAGTCCCTGAGTTCTATGTGTGACAGGGTATTCTCAGTATCAATCCTTTGTTCCCTCACTCTACAGCGTGAGGGGAAGTCACAAGGAGAAAGAAACAGGGTCTGTCAGTGGGGGTAGAGACTAGAGGCCATCCTCTCTCAGTAACTGAGCAGGGTGCGATGATGGATTGGGAGAGTGTGTTTCAGCCACTGCAGGGGCCTGATGAATGCACCTCTCCTCCACTGAGTGTGATCTAACCGGAGTCCCAGCATGAGATAGCTAGCTCTATTGCCTGGAGCACTACACACCCAGCTAAGAATTCTAGGGAGAGAGAACGTTTCTGTAATGTTTCATGTAATGTTCTCTTAATGTATGAGTGTCCAGTTTTCCATTAGTTATGGGAACATTATATCTACATTATCGAAAACCTTTGGATAACTTTTTTGCATGTTTTGGTGTTAAAGATAGAACATTCTCTTAATGTCAAACATAACTTATTTAGAACGTGGTTACAATGTTCTCAGAATATACAATAATGTTCTAGATGTGTTTTATGGGAGGTTTAATATTAGTGAGGTGGGGGGTAAATTATACATTTAGGGGGCATCAAAATGAACTGGGGGAGGGGTGGTCCAAAATATTGGGAGGGTTCTGTGGTTTTTTTTAAGTACACGGGAGGGTAGCGCGTTTTTCACCTGGTTTACATTTGCTCTTCTGCTCATATTTTCAATGGCCTGACTTACTTTTGATATTTCCCTAATAAAGTTTAGAAACGTTTGTGAAAGTTTGGTCTGGTGTGGCTATTATTAAACTTTAGCTACTGCAGGTCTATGATATGAAGGCAGTGCGCCCCGGTGCTCCAACTGACACCGAAAGTTGAATTTGAGTTGAGGAAGAATGTTTCAGCCCTACCAGAGTTACTCCTATAATCAAACAATATAATGCTTATCTTTATACAAAATATTCCGATAGAATAATTTTTAAAAGTCTATATCTGTTTAGCAGACGCAGTAGCCATCTGACATAAAGAAATACATGGCGGTGTGGTAGCATGCCATCAGCATATCTCTCTATCTCTGGGGTTAGGCCTTCTCTTCCTTTACACTGAGTGTACAAAACATTAAGAGCAGCTTCCTAACACCTAACACAAGGTGCCGAAAGCGTTCCACAGGAATGCTGGCCCATGTTGCTTCCAACGCTTCCCAGTTGTTTCAAAATCTCTGGATGTCCTTTGGGTGGTAAACCATTCTTAATACACACGGGAAACTGTTGAGTGTGTAAATACCCAGCAGCGATGCAGTTCTTGACACAAACCAGTGCACCTGGCACCTACTACCAGACCCCTTTCAAAGGCACTTAAATCTTTCGTCTTTCCCATTCACGTTCTGAATGGCTCACATACACAATCCATGTCTCAATTGTCTCAAGGCTTAAAAATCCTTCTTTAACCTGTCTCCTCCCCTTCATCTACACTGAATGAAGTGGATTTAATCAGTTACATCAATAAGGGATCATAGCTTTCACATGGATTCACCTGGTCAGTCTAAATCATAGAACATTTTGTACACTCGGTGTATTTATACAGTATACTGTATACTGTATACACAGTACCAGTCAAAAGTTTGGACACACCTACTCATTCAAGGGTTTTTCTTACTTTTTTACTATTTTCTACATTGTAGAATAATAGTGAAGACAATACAACTATGAAATAACACATATGGAGGTGTATTGGGCCATTGTCCTGTTGAAAAACAAATGATAGTCCCACTAAGTGCAAACCAGATGGGATGATATATCGCTGCAGAATGCTGTGGTAGCCATGCTGGTTAAGTGTGCCTTGAATTCTAAATAAATCATAGACCGTGTCACCAGCAAAGCAGCCCCACACCATCACACCTCCTCCTCCATGCTTCACAGTGGGAATCACATGCGGAGATAATCCATTCATCTACTCTGCGTCTCACAAAGACACGGCAGTTAGAACCAAAAAACGAACATTTGGACTCATCAGACCAAAGGACAGATTTACACTGGTCTAATGGCCATTGCTCATGTTTCTTGGCCCAATGAAGTCTCTTCTTATTATTGGTGTTTTTTAGTAGTGGTTTCTTTGCAGCAATTCAACCATAAAGGATTCACACATTCTCCTCTGATTCACGCATTCTCCTCTGAACAGTTGATGTTGAGATGTGTCTATTACTTGACCTCTGTGAAGCATTTATTTGGCCTGCCATTTCTGAGGCTGGTAACTCTTAATGAACTTGTCCTCTGCAGCAGAGGTAACTCTGGGTCTTCCTTTACTGTAATGGTCCTCATGAGAGCCAGTTTCATCATGGCGGTTGATGGTTTATGTGACTGCACTTGAAGAAACTTTCAAAGTTCTTGACATTTTCCAGATTGACTGACCTTCATGTCTTAAAGTAATGATGGTCTGTCATTTCTCTTTGCTTATTTGAGCTGTTCTTGCCATAATACGGACTTGGTAACAAGGCACACCTGTTAACAAGGCACACCTGTTAATTGAAATGCATTCCAGGTGACTACCTCGTGAAGTTGGTTGAGAGAATGTCAAGAGTGTGCAAAGCAAGGCAAAGGGTAGCTACTTTGAAGAATCTCAAATATAAAATATATTTAGAGTTGTTAAACTTTTTGGGGGTTACTACATGATTCCAAATGTGTTATTTCATAGTTTTGTTGTCTTCACTATTATTATACAATGTAGAAAATAGTAAAAAATAAAGAAAAACCCTTGAATAGGTAGGTGTGTATATATACAGTACCAGTCAAATGTTTGGACACCTACTCATTCAAGGGTTTTTCTTTATTTTTACCATTTTCTATATTGTAGAATAATAGTTGAGACATCAATGCTTCGAGTTCGTCGGACCCTAAGTCTGCACCAGTAATGCTAGTTTGGTGTGCAACGACCGGTAGTGGTGAGTATAACCAGAGATACTGGAATATAATCAACGCTCTGGTATAATTTAGCTAACAATGTTAGATAATGTTATTGCTCGTTATTATGGTAGCTATCTTTTGATAAAACCAGAGGCTAAATAACGTCAGCTAGCGAGGCAGGCTAGCAATAGTTTTAGTTAACATTAGCGTAGTTAGCTAAATACTTAGTTAAATCGGATTTGCAAGTGTATTGTCTTGGGACAAACTAAATAATGGATGTAGCTAATTCATGTCTCTGACTAATACAGTGAAATAGGAGCAACAAACTGCAACAGCCTCACCGGCCTGAATCTAATCCAATCTGGAGCAACAGTTAGTTTACAATTAGGGTTTCCACTAGTTGCCACAAAGTAAAAAATGGCTATATCTTAAAAATGTATGAAATCAAAAATATGTTAGGCATAAGGTTAGCAATGAGATTAAGGTTAGGAATACGTTCAGGGTTTGGTTTTAAATAACATTTTAAGACAAATTGTAGAAATAGGCGGTCAGTATGAGTTGTGCCTGTGTTAACTAGTGGCATACTAGAATTAGATTGCCATGAAAAGCATTTGCCCCCTTTCTCATTTTCTCTATTTTTGCATATTTTTGATACTGAATGTTATCAGATCTTCAACCAAAACCTAATATTAGATAAAGGGAACCAGAGTTTATAAATAACATAACTTTGTTAATTAAATAAATAAAATAAGTATGTAACACCCATATTCCCCTGTGTGAAAATGTAATTGCCCCTTACACACGATAACTGATTGTGCCACCTTTAGCTGCAAAGACTGCAACAAAATGCTTCCTGTAGTTGTTGATCAATCTCTAACATCGCTGTGGAGGGATTTTGGCCCACTATTACATGCAGAACTGCTTTAACTCAACATCATTTGTGGGTTTTCAAGCATGAACTGCTCGTTTAAAGTCGTGCCACAACATCTCAATTGTGGCACCATTGGTATGAGGTTCTTACTGTAGAATGCTATGTTTGGTTTTCTCCAGACATACTGGTACCTATCTTGTCCAGAAAGTTGATTCAAGTTAGCCAAGAAGCACCTGGATGATCATCAAGACTCTTGGAAGAATGTTCGATGGACAAATGAGTCAAAAGTATCACTTTTTGGACGACATGGGTCCAATGTGGTGTTATTTGTTCACTCAGGTTCCCTTTATCTAATAATAGGTTTTGGTTGAAGATCTGATAACATTCAGTATAAAAAAAGATATGCAAAAGCAGAGAATATGGAAGGGGGCAAATACTTTCTCACAACACTGTACTACCCTGATGACAGATTGCTTCATTAACAATGGTAATGTGTTATTTGAAAATGTGTATAAAAATATGCCTGGTTTTTAATTAAACTGGTAGGTTAATTACCCAGCCAAGCAGATACAAGTAGTAGTCATTTTGGTTGTGAAGTGCATTATCAAAAATCTTTGTCCTTAATAACAAAATGCAATTTACCACTTGGCTGTCTATTGTGTCACCCTGTCACAGGCTCTACCAGTCAACACCACCTCATAAGATGA
Source organism: Oncorhynchus keta (assembly GCF_023373465.1). Taxonomy (NCBI): domain Eukaryota; kingdom Metazoa; phylum Chordata; class Actinopteri; order Salmoniformes; family Salmonidae; genus Oncorhynchus; species Oncorhynchus keta. Next base: position 25,439,394 of record NC_068445.1, read on the forward strand.
TGAAGTACATTGGTTATGAGGATTGCTTGCTGCAGATGTCTGAGGAATGTCCATTTTGCAGCCGAACATGCAACATAGAGGAGACCGGCAAGGGAACCATCAGCATCACGCTGACATGCCCTCGCTGTGAGCATTCCAATGAGTATTACAGGGAGGACACTTAAATCAGGTTGGTGGCATTTCACCTTGTCAAAGGTCAAAACAGTTTTGTCCCAATTTACCTTCATAACCTAGCATGGTGGAACCAGCATGATCGCTACGTTAAACATTCTTTCACTTCAGGTATTATCATATCTGAAGTGAAATAGAAAGGTGAATGCAGCGATCAAGTTGGTTCCACCCTGCTAATCAAAACCACCACTGGTAATGTAATGTGTGTGTGTGTGTGTGTTGTGTGTTGTGTGTTGTGTGTTGTGTGTGTGTGTGTGTGTGTGTGTGTGTGTGTGTGTGTGTGTGTGTGTGTGTGTGTGTGTGTGTGTGTGTGTGTGTGTGTGTGTGTGTGTGTGTGTGTGTGTGTGTGTGTGTGTGACCGACCAGTATCTTTGAGTGGCCAGTCACTGTTCTACGCCGCCATGCCCATCAATGGCGCGCACGCAAAGACCTTACCTCCTGTAAGATATCACCTACCCAAACTGCAATTGGTAGTAGAACAGTGACTTTATGTGTTCACAAATGCATCTATGGAGTCAGCACTGGAGACTTGCAAGATGATGTGATGTCCAGACTGACAGAGGGGCTTGATACTGGCGTCTCTAAATGGAGTGAGGCCTGGTACTCGGCATTAAAATTTTACAAGATACAACTTTTACTTCTACTGTATTTTTTATTATTTAATTGAATGGTATCAGTCAATATGGGAAGGGATAAATCCTGTGTGTTTTGCACCAGGATCAGGGAGCTTCTGTAATACACAGAACACCACACAGGAAGATATGCCCACTGTCATGTTTGCCAAGGTAGCTTCATTACCACCAGACAAAATGCTAATAGGCACAGTATCTGTATCGCTTGGGAATGACAATGAAAGTTTTCACGGTACACATTGTTATATTAGCAGAACACTGCTTCTATGGTATTATGTAAATAGTTTTTTATTCTATATAGACCTGTTGCTACATTTCAAATTTATCAAAACACTTAGTTTAGAACATCTACATAAATTCAGCAATTGCATTCTCATATTACTCTGCAGGCTACTGACCTATTCAAAGCTTCCTCCGGCATCTCAGCATACATCTGCCTGTAGTTATTGAACTTAACCTGCAGGAGGTTTATTGAGTGGGGGAAAACAGCTACGGGCAGTGGGTGTGCCTTGGTGGTGGAAAGGACACACCCACATCAAGCCACACCCCCAAGCCAACTCAAGTTTGGCTTCTGTCATGGTCGCCAGCATTTCTTGAGGAACAAGCAAAAAAGATGCCAAATCAGTGGGTGCAGTTCCAATTTAAGTTCTGAGAACATGGTAACCACGTTCTGGGTAAGTTCTGTTGAGATTAAGGGAATGGTCTCTTGTAAACATTCCTTGCACATCACGGGAACATTCCTATGGAAATGTTAGTTAATGACCTAATGAGACTCATAAGGGAACGTTCTCTAAAGTTGTGGAAATGTTTGTTGTTAGCTGGGCAGCCAGGCAGACGGGCATGGAGGCAGGCAGACATGCAGGTAGACAGATGGCCTATCCTTTACACAGATAGACAGGCATGCACGTGTTGCTTGGCTGGCTGGTGAAAACAGATAACCCTTCCCCAGTCCATTTGTTAGCAGGGTTGTGTGTGAGACTGTGAGTCTCTTAATGGGGAGATATTTCAGTGTCACCATGGAGCTGGGTGGGTGTCGGTGGGGGCTCTCAGCAGTACTGATCAGGCCCAGTCCTCCAGGGTCTTCCGGGGCCTGTAATCTGGCACATTTTATAGGTGTCTTTTAATTAGCGCCTGATGAAGACTTAGAAAAAATGGCTCTGCTGATCAATTCAGCACATAATGAGATAATGCCCTTATAAAGATAGCTAGGCTGTGTGGGGGAAGCGAAAGGATGAAGAGTGAAAATATAAATTGGCCAGGAAGTGTTGCACTGTCTGTACCCAATAACTTCTTTGTATGTATATTGCTGTATGATAGGTATCTCAACGAAGTGTGTCTGTCACATTGTAAGGGTTGGTGAGTGTGTGTATATACTGCCCTCTGCTGTCTTTACTCTCACAATCTCCTTCACACATTCACTCATACGCGTACTGTGTGTAAAGATGTGCACTTGTGCAAGAGTGTGCATACACAAACATGTATGCATTCATGCACGTGCGTAATTTGATTAAAAATAAAATCGTATTTGTCACATGCTTGGTAAACAACGGGTGTAGACTACCAGTGAAATGCTGACTTACAAGCCCTTCCCAACAATGCAGAGAGAAAGTAAATAGAGAAATAATAGAAAAGTAAAACATGTAATTAATAAAAGTACTAAGTCGATGTGGAGGGATACGAGGTAATTGAGGTAGATATGTACATATAACTAGGAATAAAGTGACAGATAAGGGGGCCAGCCAACGAGAGCATACAGGTCGCAGTGGTGGGTAGTATATGGGGCTTTGGTGACAAAACGGATGGCACTGTGATTGACTGCATCCAATTTATTGAGTAGGGTATTGGAGGCTATTTTGTAAATGACATTGCCAAAGTCGAGGATTGGTAGGATGGTCAGTTTTACAAGGGTATGTTACAAGGGTATGTTTGGCAGCCTGAGAGTGAAGGATGCTTTTTTGCGAAATAGATTTAACTTTGGATTGGAGATGTTTGATGTGAGTCTGGAAGGAGAGTTTACAGTCTAACCAGACACCTAGATATTTGTAGTTGTCCACATATTCTAAGTCAGAGCCTTCCAGAGTAGTGATGTTGGACAGGCGCGCAGGTGCAGGCAGCGATCGGTTGAAGAGCATGCATTTAGTTTACTTGTATTTAAGAGCAATTGGAGGCCACGGAAGGAGAGATGTATGGCATTGAAGCTCGCCTGGAGGGTTGTTAACACAGTGTCCAAAGAAGGGCCAGAAGTATACAGAATGGTGTCGTCTGCGTAGAGGTGGATCAGACTCACCAGCAGCAAGAGCGACATCATTGATGTGTACAGAGAAGAGAGTCGGTCCAAGAATTGAACCCTGCGGCACCCCCATAGAGACTGCCATGGTCCGGACAACAGACCGGACAACAGACCCTCCGATTTGACACACTGAACTCTATCAGAGAAGTAGTTAGTGAACAAGGCGAGGCAATCCTTTGAGAAACCAAGGCTGTCGAGTCTGCCGATGAGGATGTGGTGATTGACAGAGTCTAAAGCCTTGGCCAGGTCAATGAATACGGCTGCACAGTATTGTTTCTTATCCATGGTGGTTAAGATATCGTTTAGGACCTTGAGCATGACTGAGGTGCACCCATGACCAGCTCTGAAACCAGATTGCATAGCGGAGAAGGTATGGTAGGATTCGAAATGGTCGGTAATCTGTTTGTTGACTTGGCTTTCGAAGACCTTAGAAAGGCAGGGTAGGATAGATATAGGTCTGTAGCAGTTTGGGTCAAGAGTGTGTCCCCCCTTTGAAGAGGGGGATAACCGCAGCTGCTTTCCAATCTTTGAGAATCTCAGACGACACGAAAGAGAGGTTGAACAGGCTAGTAGTAGGAGTGGCAACAATTTCAGGAGATACATTTTTAGAAAGAAAGGGTCCAGATTGTCTTGCCCGGCTGATTTGTAGGGTCCAGACTTTGCAGCTCTTTCAGAACATCAGCTGACTGGATTTGGGAGAAGGAGAAATGGGGAAGGCTTGGGCGAGTTGCTGTGGGGGGTGCAGTGCTGTTGACCGGGGTAGGAGTAGCCAGGTGGAAAGCATGGCCAGCCGTTTTAATTATAGTGGATTTATTGGTGGTGACAGTGTTTCCTATCTTCAGTGCAGTGGGCAGCTGGGAGGAGATGCTCTTATTCTCCATGGACTTTACAGTGTCCCAGAACGTTTTTGAGTTTGTGTTGCAGGAAGCAAATTTCTGCTTGGAAAAAGCTAGCCTGGGCTTTTCTAACTGCCTGTGTATATTGGTTTCTAGCTTCCCTGGAAAGTTGCATATCATGGGGGCTGTTCGATGCTAATGCAGAACGCCATAGGATGTTTTTGTGTTGGTTAAGGGCAGTCAGGTCTGGAGAGAACCAAGGGCTATATCTGTTCCTGGTTGTAAATTTCTTGAATGGGGCATGTTTATTCTGGAAAAGAGAGGAAAATTAGGTTTCTGGGGGCGATGAAATAGCTTCAAGGTATAATGTACAGACAAAGGTATGGTAGGATGTGAATACAGTGGAGGTACCCTAGGTATTGAGTGACGATGAGAGAGATATTGTCTCTAGAAACATAATTGAAACCAGGTGATGTCATCGCATGTATGGGTGGTGGAACTGAAAGGTTGGATAAGGTATAGTGAGCAGGGCTAGAGGCTCTACAGTGAAATAAGCCAATAAACACTAACCAGAACAGCACTGGACAAGGCATATTGACATTAAGGAGAGGCATGCTTAGTCGAGTGATCATAAGGGTCCAGTGAGTAGTGAGGTTGGTTGGGGTCATGGCGATTCAGACAGCGAGCCGGGCCATCGGTAGCAAGCTAGCATAGGATGGAGGTCTGTTTTTAGCCCCTCGTGCGTTTCACACACTGATGTCAGACATGCACCTACCCCTGTGACTGAGATGAATGCAGGAGCAGAACAAGACACCCTCTTTTTGACTGATATGAGGGCATGTACGTGATAGGCCTATCTGTCTTATATGATTATGATGGTCATAATGCTTCCTGACAGTGTCATAAAGTGTATTTTCTTCAAGTTATTTAATTTTTAATGTTACCTTTATTTAACCAGGCAAGTCAGTTAAGAACATATTCTTATTTTCAATGACGGCCTGGGAACAGTGGGTTAACTGCCTGTTCAGGGGCAGAACAACAGATTTGTACCTTGTCAGCTCGGGGGTTTGAACTCGCAACCTTCCGGTTACTAGTCCAACGCTCTAACCACTAGGCTACGCTGCCACCTCCTACTTATTGAAAATATGATGAAAAATACATGACTGTAAAAAATGTATTACAACAAATACAAAGGATTTAAGAAACTTTCAAACAAAGGAAACTTCTTGGTAGGAGAAAAAGTCATTTGAATAAATGTGGGTTTTGACGCTCTTATGTACATGTCATAACTAGCCATAAAATAAAGCAATATATATCACAATATATATCACAACAGGTGTAAATCTATCAGTCATGACAGTGTTATAACCATGTTATTACAAGTTATATAACACTGGGTGTCAAGTAAAGTGGATATTGTCAGTACAATAATGCAGATGTACTGTGTGAGCATACAAAAGGGAGTGTGATGTACCTCATTAACCACTTGAGGGCAGTGTTTTATCACAAGGAATTTGTCAACTTCATTAATCGACGTTCCTTTAAGACAATAAGTCACATTACCTAATTAAACCATAACACTACACTGGACTGGATGTGAAATATCCAGTCCAAATATCCACAAATAGTTAACAGGTTTGAAGTGACAAGTGTTATGCAATAATATGTATCTATATTGTAATTGCAATGTACAGTAGACCTAGCATATTTACCATGTAAAACCAAGTAGCCTAAATTGACCAAGAATAAATGTGTTGTTTCCTCCACTTCAGTTGTGTGTGTGTGTTAAAAATTATCATAATACTTAAAGTATAAAGTATAGTATTACAAAGTATTTTAAAAAACTGAGAATAAACATTTAACTTACGAGAATATGCTGCCAGCAAGCATATGAACATAGCTCATGACACATTTGATCTATGAAGGATAGAAGGATTGATGTTACACATGTTGCTATTATAGATATGTTCTTGATTCATGATATAATCAGTTCACTGACTCCATAAACATTTACGTTTTTGTCTCTTAGATAGTTTGCAGTTGAAAAAGACAAGGTTATGGGAGTATTTATTTGGATCTCAGTTAGCTTTGGTATATTGCTTTGGAAGGATCTTCTCAACCTTCCACTTGTTCCGGGCTTGGAGAATCAATGTTTTATCCACTGTCTACACAGCTGCATGGCAGTACGCTACTGCCTGAATAACAGATGTGGAATTTGAATATTATTGACACAGCAATCTGAATGAGTTGAGTTAAAATATGAGTATTTTGGTGATGCATTATATTCATTATGTTACATTTTGAATTGCTGTTTAACACACTGAAATCGGTGTTATTTCACAATTGATTTACAGTATCAAGCTGCAAGGTGTTTCATTTTACATTTGGAGCACATTAGTGAGGGATCACTTTCTATACAAACATTTAGCCTGGGCACTAGTCGGGATGTTACAGACAGTATTACTCAGCCTATGCCAGTTACAGTACTGTATGTAGATATCCAAGCCCCAAATATCTTACTTTTATACCCGACTTAACCTTTTTTTTAAGGAATTAAATTCCCTCCTGTGCACTTGTTGGATTTGAGCTGCTTTCCTTCCATAAAGCCCATATGCTCCAAAATGAAATCGCAGCCCAAAAGTTTAAACCCCTTCGTCTCTGGTAAGGAACAGCTTCAAAGGGCCATCTGGTACACAACCCAACCAGGGAGAGGATTATCCTCCTTGATATCCTGAATTAGAGCAACTTTAGTTATATTACCACAATACTACAGAGGACAGATTTTGACACTGTGTGAGGTGAGCCAGAGCCTACATCTTGGCCACAACATGCATAGGGACTGGTTTGGAAATGCTGCAGTGTAGCCATGCATATCCAGTAACTTGCAGGTGCAGAGTATAAAAAGTAAAAAGATGAAAGAAAGATAGCTAGATACTATACCGTCACACTTTTTATTGCTCCCGCAGTTTTAATGTCCAAAGTTTCGACCCGAAGGTCTTTGTTACAGCGAGATGTTAACCGACATGGCCCACTATTCCGCCATATAGTGTACTACTTTTGTCAAAACGAGTGCAGTATACAGATGTAGGATCTTAATTTGATCACTACTGTTTCTGAGAATCTTGTTGAACAGCAGGAAATGCAAACGTGTAGTGTATTCAATGTTCAAAAAGGCTTCTAGTGAGTCATTTCCAATATCTGACTGGATTTGCCCTACCGAAAAATCAACCCCTACAAATAATGTCCATTAACTATAATCCATATAATAACTCACATTTCTTGTTGCTGCAGGATTATTGTCCTCCTGTTGCAAATGGTCTCGAACTAAGATCCTTCATCTGTAGGGAATAGGGTGCTATTTGGGACGCAACCAGAGAGATGACTTCCTGGTAGTAAATGCCACTCTACAGCACCTGTGTGATCTGCGTGCAATTTTCTTTTATATGCATGTATATGTATTAATGCATTTTATTTTTAAATGGGGGCAGGCGATCGAAGTGAGGAGGATTATTTAAGATACTGTTTGAAGAGGTAGGGTTTCAGACGTTTAAGTAAGATGGGCAGGGACTCTGCTGTCCTAGCTTCAGGGGGAAGCTGGTTCCACCATTGGGGTGCCAGGACAGAGAAGAGCTTGGACTGTGCTGAGCAGGAGCTGACCTCATATAGGGGTGGGAGGGCCAAGAGACTTGAGGTGGCAGAACGGAGTGCTCAGGTTGGGGTGTAGGGTTTGAGCATAGCCTAAAGGGAGGGAGGGGCAGTTCCTATTGCTGCCCCGTAGGTAAGCACCATGGTCTTGTAGTGGATGCGAGCTTCAACTGGAAGCATTTGGAGTGTGCGGAGGAGCGGGGTTACATGAGGTGAACTTGGGAAGGTTGAAAATCAGGCTGGCTGCAGCGTTCTGGATAAGTTGCAGGGGTTTGATGGCACAAGCGGGGAGCCCAGCCAACAGCGATTTGCAGTAGTCCAGACTGGAGATAAGTGCCTGGATTAGGACCTGCGCAGCTTTCTGTGTGAGGTAAGGTCTTACTCTACGGATGTTGTAGAGCATGAACCTGCAGAAGTGGGTCACTTCTTTGATGTTTACAGAGAATGACAGGGTGTTGTCCAGGGTCACGCCAAGGTTCTTTGCACTCTGGGAGGGTGAGACTGTAGAGTTGTCAACTGTGATGAAGAGGTCTTTGAGTGGATAGAGGGAGGAAGAGCTTTACTTGGCTTGTACACATCCTGAGGTCCTTTGCTGGAGCTCAAATGCAATCACTGCAGGGAAAGGCCAGGGAAACATAAAAAAACAGAACAGTCATAATTGCCTCAGTGTTGAACCCAGCAGAGCAGCCACACAATGCAAAACACAGCTGTGCCATCATTCAGGGTGGTTTCGATTGATTTCAGCATCAAAGTAGATAGGGATGCTGGCCCGTGTTGACTCCAATGCTTTCCATAGTTGTGTCAAGTTGGATAGATGTCATTTGGGTGGTAATCATTCTTGATACACACAGGAAACTGTTGAAAACCCCAGCAGCGTTAGTTCTTGACACATTCAAACGGATGCGCCTGGCACCTACTACCATGCCCCATTCTAAGACACTTAAATCTTTTGTCTTTTCCGGTTAGCGCCAGTTTGCGCTGTTCTGTGAAGGGAGTAGTACAAAGCGTTGTACGAGATCTTCAGTTTCTTGGCAATTTCTTGCATTGAATTGCCTTAATTTCTCAGAAGAAGAATAGATTGGCGAGTTTCGGAAAAAAGTTCTTTGTTTCTGGCCATTTTGAGCCTGTTGTTAAACCCACAAATGCTGATGCTCCAGATACTCAACTAGTCTAAAGAAGGCCAGTTGTATTGCTTCTTTAATCAGCACAGCAGTTTTCAGCTGTGCTAACATAATTGCAAAAGGATTTTCTTAGCCTTTTAAAATGATCAGCTTGGATGAGCTAACACAATGTGCCATTGGAATACAGAAGTGATGGTTGCTGATAATGGGCCTCTGTACGCCTATGTACGGTGAGGGGAAAAAGTATTTGATCCCTTGCTGATTTTGTACGTTTGCCCACTGACAAAGAAATGATTAGTCTATAATTTTAATGGTAGGTTTATTTGGACAGTGAGAGACGGAATAACAACAAACAAATCCAGAAAAACGCATGTCAAAAATGTTATAAATTGGTTTGCATTCTAATGAGGGAAATAAGTATTTGACCCCTCTGCAAAACATAACTTAGTACTTGGTGGCAAGACCCTTGTTGGCAATCCCAGAAGTCAGACGTTTCTTGTAGTTGGCTACCAGGTTTGCACACATCTCAGGAGGGATTTTGTCCCACTCCTCTTTGCAGATCTTCACCAAGTTATTAAGGTTTTGAGGCTGATGTTTGGCAACACGAACCATCAGCTCCCTCCACAGATTTTCTATGGGATTAAGGTCTGGAGACTGGCTAGGCCACTCCAGGACCTTAATGTGCTTCTTCTTGACCCACTCCTTTGTTGCCTTGGCCGTGTGTTTTGGGTCATTGTCATGCTGAAATACCCATCCACGACCCATTTTCAATGCCCTGGTTGAGGAAGGAGGTTCTCACCCAAGATTTTACGGTACATGGCCCTGTCCATCGTCCCTTTGATGCGGTGAAGTTGTCCTGTCCCCTTATCAAAAAAACACCCCCAAAGCATAATGTTTCCAACTCCATGTTTGACGGTGGGGATGGTGTTCTTTGGGTCATAGGCAGCATTCCTCCTCCTCCTCCAAACACGGCGAGTTGAGTTGATGCCAAAGAGCTCCATTTTGGTCTCATCTGACCACAACACTTTCACCCAGTTGTCCTCTTAATCACTCAGATGTTCATTTGCAAACTTCAGACGGGCATGTATATGTGCTTTCTTGAGCAGAGGGACTTTGCGGGCGCTGCAGGATTTCAGTCCTTCAAGGCATAATGTGTTACCAATTGTGACTATGGTCCCGGCTGCCAAGATCCTCCCATGTAGTTCTCCCGTGTAGGGATGATTCCTCACCATTATCATGATCATTGCAACTCCACGAGGTGAGATCTTGCATGGAGCCTCAGGCCGAGGGAGATTGACAGTTCTTTTGTGTTTCTTCCATTTGCAAATAATCACTGTTGTCACCTTCTCACCAAGCTGCTTGGCGATGGTCTAGTAGCCCATTCCAGCCTTGTGTAGGTCTACAATCGTGTCCCTGACATCCTTGGAGAGCTCTTTGGTCTTGGCCATGGTGGAGAGTTTGGAATCTGATTGATTGATTGCTTCTGTGGACAGGTGTCTTTTATACAGGTAACAAACTGAGATTAGGGCGCTCCCTTTAAGAGTGTGGTCCTAATCTCAGCTCGTTACCTGTATAAAAGACACCTGGGAGCCAGAAATCTTTTTGATTGAGAGGGGGTCAAATACTTATTTCCCTCATTAAAATGCAAATCAATTTAAAACATTTTTAACATGCGTTTTTCTGGATTTTTTGGTTGATATTCTGTCTCTCACTGTTCAAATAACACTACCATTAAAATTATAGACTGATCATTTCTTTGTTAGTGGGCAAAAGTACAAAATCAGCAGGGGATCAAATACTTTTTTTCCCTCCATGTAGATATTCCATAAGAAATCTGCCGTTTCCAGCTACAATAGTCATTTACAACATCAACAATGTCTACACTGTGTTTCTGATCAATTTGATGGTATTTTAATGGTCAAAAATGTGCTTTTCTTTCAAAAACAAGGACATTTCTATGTGACCCCAAACTTTTGAACGGTAGTGTACGTTCAGATCAACGGTGTAAAAGCTATACACAAGTACCGGCAAATCTCTTTAAGGGGAGGGAATACGGTGTGGAAGGAGATGTGAAACCACTGTAAACAGTTTCCTTATAAACAGTCTACTACACATCAGGATGCTGGCATGAAACTGTGCCCTTGTCTGGGCCTGGTCTGATTCATAGACCTGCTTAACCTTTTGAGACAATTATTACTACACTCCTCAAATAGCCAGACAGACCCTGTGTGTCAGCCTGACAGGAAGCCACACTACTCCATGAATGAGGAAGTGAAATCGCAGTCTCCACATCTCCTTTCTACTTCAGAAAGGAAGTGGTTCAGACATACTGTTCATAATGAGGCCAAATAGAATAGAAAGTAAAATAGTAGAACACAACAGAATAACTTTATTTCTAGGGACAGGAGAGTAAGACTGCACACTGAAGAGTTATTAATCAGTTACTCATATTTCAGCCTCTGGTCAGATGTAATTACTGCATCTCCATCATGATTGGATGTGTACCATTCTGGCCCAGAAAGCCAGACAAAACAGACCTGGTTGCTATGGAAACAGCCAGACACTCCGTATTCAAGATCTAAGGTTCTATAAATCAGACCAGATTACAAGGCATTCCAATTAACCATTTGTATTCCTGAAAGCATCAACACATACAATAATCTCTACAACAACAACAACCATCAGCCCATTCTAGTTCAGACATCCCTGACATCAAGCCAAGTTGCCTGGGCAGCAGTAACCGCAGCGGCAGCTCTTGAGTTGAAAAGACCACTGCACTATATAAAGTCATCACAGTACAATTGAGACCATGTACTGTGCTGGCCCTCACAAGCCAAGCGGTGAGAAGACAATTGGAGTGGAAAGGACATCTCTTTTTTCGAACCCCGGTTTGCTCTGGAGAGGCTCTTATACAGTATGTATGCCCCTCCCTCCCTCGCTCCCTCCTCCCTCTTCTTCAGCTCTATTACTTAGCAGTTCGCTGGCCTAAAGCCTCAAGTCAAACATTTCCACCTACAATGAAGAGACAGACAGTTGGGAAGGATACAGTATCATTTCACCCCTATAACCAGGGAGAAGGGCGTCAGCACATTGAGAGATTTACAATTGCCTGGCTGCCTGGCTCAGGGCTGAAAGACAGATATAGATTCCTTTACCTTTCAAGAGCAGTTTCACCCGCAAATAGGATTAAAACTAATGGTGTTCGACACTGCAGGCCCGGCACATTAGATTCATTGGGTTTTATCGCGCTGACATTTCCAAAGGTTGAGCTTTGCCTGGTTGGCTGTGTGCAGCCGCAGCAGTGGAGGCGCGGCGGAGTGGACCGATGCAGGGCTGGGTGGTGACATATTGCGGGCCCAGGAGACCCAGAGCTTTAACAGCCACAGCACAAGAGACCCAGCTTGCCCTCCAGCCAACCCTTTCCATTACCACCTAACATTATTAACACTTGGGGACTACAGATCATATCACTATACTGCACAGGCTTTACAGGGCCAGGTAGAGTTGTCAATGGGAATTGTAGTTTTTTCTTAGTTTATTATTATTTTTATGTTGATTTAGATGATCAGATTGTTCATATTATTCATGATACTGATTATTATATCCACAGGGTGATAGACAGACAGTGCAGTGTGGGCTATTTATTGGAAGAAAGTAAATTGGTATCATTTTCATGATATCATTTTCATACCATTTGCCATTTAATTTCAATTTGTATAAACAAGACTCTCTTCAAGGGCATGAAATTACACTCTCGTGGTTTGAATTTGAATAGAATATCTTTCCTCTGGGCTCAGCTATTAAATGCTCATTCGGTAGCATACAGGCAGTACTAGACCTGCATAACAATGGTAATGTGGCCTCACATTCTCTACAGGATATCACTGGATGATGGCGTACTATTGGCACTGCTACAACCAAGTCTCCCTTTCTTTTGTTGAAAAAGGTGGTCTTATATTGCAGTGGATTCTATCACATTTAGGTTTTCTGACCAAACAATAAAATGTAACTATACTCCATGTAGAAGGCATTCAACAATCTACATTTGTCTCGTTGCCTTCAGACTAATCCCAACATTTTCCATCACAGCCGGACCACAGTTTTGACAGAAAAATGGCTGTGTGCACCAACCCAGCCAACCACAACTAGACAAATAATACATTATTTCCTTGATTTGAGGCTTTGTTCTCAGTAAAGTGCAGATTGTAAGGCTGTCATCTCTAACAGAGCCAGACGGAGCCGGAGAGGCAGGGTGGAAAACCACCAGCTGAAATTGAAACGTAATTAAATTTACATATGGGGCTGGCTTGTAGGCCTCTGCTGCCTGCGTCTGCCTCTCTCCTCTTGGCATGCAGTCGACTCTGTAAACAACATTCTCTGCATCATTACCTGAGTGTGTACTAAACACTTCTCTACCCAGAGAACAAAGCGAGAGGGAGAAGAAGGGGGAATACATTAGCAAGCAAAATTAGATCATAAGCCACATTTGCGGGGTAACTATGAAATCATAACGTAAGGATTAAACATTGCTGCCTGTCTGTGGAGTGTTCAAAGCCGTAGAGCTGGGAGGGAGGGAGCGGACCGCCATGAGTGTTTGAACTAATATTTAGAGTTATTAGTTCTACTACATTTTCTCTTAGGCTAAGCATGGTGATGCTGGGTGAGCATGGTGGTGCTATGTGTGCATGGTGGTGCTATGTGTGCATGGTGGTGCTATGTGAGCATGGTGGTGCTGGGTGAGCATGGTGGTGCTGGGTGAGCATGGTGGTGCTGGGTGAGCATGGTGGTGCTGGGTGAGCATGGTGGTGCTGGGTGAGCATGGTGGTGCTGGGTGAGCATGGTGGTGCTGGGTGAGCATGGTGGTGCTGGGTGAGCATGGTGGTGCTGGGTGAGCATGGTGGTGCTATGTGAGCATGGTGGTGCTATGTGAGCATGGTGGTGCTTATGTGAGCATGGTGGTGCTATGTGAGCATGGTGGTGCTATGTGAGCATGGTGGTGCTATGTGAGCATGGTGTGGAATGGGATGGGATGTGAATAATTCAAGCAATGACACTGAATTTTCAAGAAAGATTAATAGCATTTCTCGTTGTATCTTTTGAAGAACTGATTTTGACCCCAATTATGGAACTGCACAAGACAAGCGTGAACATATTTTTGCTTAAATTGCATGTAAATCAATTTGATTCAGTACCTCAACTCTACTTCCTGTGTGCCACCCATTGTAAGGCCCAAGCTGTCTATCATCTCTGGTAAAAAAGAGTGTACACTATACAAGGAATAGGATGTCATTTGAGACGCAGACTGATTTTCTTAGTAATATTAGGAGGGTTATTCCACAGACTTCCACACAGTAATATGTTATAGCTCAGCCTCTGAGAACTGATGAGTTACATGATCAACCTATTATACTCCTCATGTTGTTTTGTAAAGATACAGCAAATACATCTGATAATAAGTGTGCAAGAAAAAAATGGTCTCATGCTGTCCTGTCAAAGCTGCGTCTCTCTCTCTCGCACGCTTTTCACTGTGGTATACAGGCAAGCTGCAAGGAGGCTTTTAAGCCATTTTTCTTTTAGCTTTGTAAGCACCATTAAGAGGTTCCTTTGAGTGTCAACAAGGCAAACAAACAAAAACAAATCAGTGTTGTGGAAATGCGAGCAGTGATAGCAGTGGTGCTCCCAGAGCGAGGCCAGATTGCTCCCGCTTGGATGTGAATTGCAGGCTCTTCAAAGCGGAGCTTGACTTCAAAAGAGGCCCTAATCCCTGACTAATGACTATCACTGGGAGGGTGGAAACACAACCTTCAGCCTCACTATGTTCACAGTCAGACATGTGCTGCAGCTGCCTAATGGCAGTATAAACAGTTTACCCTGAGAGAGGGATGGATGTATTTAAGCGTTTACCATGCTACTATGCATAGCCGTGATATGACATGCTATGGTGGCTGCCATAATTCTGTTCCTATGCACAAACAGGTTATTGTTTGATCTACCATGGAGACGTGGTGATGTTGGATCATTCATCCAACAGCAGAGCTGAAAATAAAATTGTCTCAGAGACTAAGGAGGTGGTTAGGAAGTGGTTCAAGATGGTGTAATGCTGGACACATCCACCAGAGGTCAGTCTAAGTATTCTCCTTCAAATCCTCTGTGTCTTACATGATGATGTAATCCATATATGGTAGTGAGAGGAAGCCCACTGGCAGGCAGTGGGAGAAGATGGAAGAAAATGGATTTTGGCCGACATTCTACCCATTTTCTCATCGATGCAACATTTAATCTCAATACAGTTTTCTGTTCACAAAACTAAAATATATTATGAACAGAGTGGACTAAGTTTGGCAGACTTTACCTCTTGCAAAGTTTTTTTTAAATTGCGTTGTTTAGGAGTGCGAAGGTCGAATTGAGTTACTGCACATGCGCACTTCACAGAGTAGGTGTTGCCTAACGGAAATATGCAGATGCATTCTAGAACCCGCCAATAGGATCCCGCTAGCTCGTGCTTGGCTCTGCCCACCTCCTTGCTTGTTCTGCCCACTGACTCATTTGTGACCCGTTTCAGGAAACTCGCGGGTCACTACTTCACAGGAGAGCCGTTTAAATGTAAACCTTTTTTCCCCCCTTTTTTTAAAATCAAAATGTTTATTTTTGGGGGGCAGAAATGCGTTCTCAAACATGTGAACTTTCATGTGCCTTAATAACACATTTGTATGCCATCTGTAACTAAGAATAAAATTGTTAAATTATGAGCCTAGTTGTTTAAGCCACAGAAAAGACAGCAACCTTCCCGCTACCCTTAAATTGGCTGAGATAATGAATGGGCTGGACATGCCAAGATATGAGTTTGGATTGTCTAACACTGCTTTTTTTTTATGTATCGCGTAGTAGAACTTAAAAAAAGATTCAATTGTGCAAGTATCCATTTCAATAGAATGACACTATAACAACTGTTTCATAGCATTCTCGTCTGAGTGTGCCAGAGCGCAGAATAACGCCTGATCAATTCATGATGAATTTACAAACGCTCAACACTGGTTGAATATGGCCGGTGTCAGTAAACATTTAAAAAAGAGTAATTAAATTGTTGCCAGGAGCAAAGTTGCAGTCACCAACGCTCTGGATAACATGAAAATAGCCTAATCAGCTCACATTGGAAACGACAGGCTGTGGTCTATCTTGATTTAGTTATAAAAAATCTTTGGTAATATCTCCCCACACAAACAGGCTCTAATCTTCTCTATATTTGATTCTCCTGTTGCTGTTGTCTGCTGCTTATTTACGATGACCGTATAAACACATGATTATCTTCCAATAATGAGTTTAATCTAATTTGCATTGATTGAACAATGCCGTTCCTGACCTGCACCACCATATATTTTCTGCTGGCTGGTACCGCCAACCTGGTCTCAGAGCATTTCATATTAATCCGAGACACTCCATCTGGTATGATATGTATTCATTTGTGGATGTCCATCACCCACTCTGTATGATATGTTACGTATTACAATTCATATTATGTTACGAATTTGCAAAACATTCAATATGTTACAAATATGCTAAACTTACGAATTCTAGCTGGGTGGCTAACGTTAGCTAGGCTAAGGGTTAGGGGTTATCGTTAAATTTAAGTTTAGGAGTTAAGTTAAAAGGTTACGGTGAGGGTTAGGGGAAGAGTTAGCTAAAATGGTTAGTTTATGGTTAGGGGAAGGGTTAGGAAACATGCTAAACAGTTGCAAATTAGCTCAAAAGTAGTAAGAAATTGAAAACTTGCTAAAATTTAACTTCCAACCATTGAGTTGCTAGAAGTTCAGGTTAAACGCACACCCATCCACCCAGACCAACCACGCTGCTTTTGCCTTAAGTAACGAATCTCTCTTATGTAACCATACCAAATGTAACACATCATACTAATTTCATTGTCCCAGATTTACGTTTACTATGTTATGTTTAGTCTATGAGACCAGGCTGGTACCGCAGGCAACTCTGCATCCTCTCCTGGAATATAAATATGTTTCTGACCTTAAGAGTAATAAAATCAATTCAGATGGCACTAATACTGTCTGCTCCCACTGAAGCTCTTAAACTTCTCTCCATCTCTCCTCCATCAAATCATTGAGTGGCTGCAGTACAGCTACAGTGGCACAGACAAGAAGATGTGAACAAACCCTTGTAAACTCTCCTCAGTGACGTCTCTTTAAAAATAATCTCGCAGCCAGCAGCACCATAATAGTGTCTGTCTCAGTCTCACTGCACAACAAACAGTTAGATTACAGGCAGGAGAAAGAGAAGAGCATCTGCTTGAGGGAGAAACAATATGACTGCTCCTCTCAGGGGAGACACGCAAGTAAAAGACAATCAGAGAGATGGGGGGATGGAAGGAGGGAGGGAGGGGGAGCCCCTGAGAGAGAAGCATGAAGCCATGTATCCATCATAGCCATAGGTCCCCAGGGAGCCTGCCTGAAGAAGTGCCCGCTACAGAACTGTCATTCTGTCTGTGTAGCAATCTGACAAACTCAAATGGGAACTGTTTATTGTTTAGCTCAGAACACTGTAGTGTGTCGCTTTTGATTGCCTCTAATTAGGCATAAATGAGCTTGTGGTCTGTTTTCAGTCGTTCACTTTGTCATACATCACAAGGAATGGAGTGCAGTCGATAAAAAGGAGTACATGTATGACGATAGTGGAAGTGATTGTGGAATAATAGCGATGCTATGGCAAATTTACAGTAAAAGCTAGTGAGGAGTAAAGTAGTAATGTTTTTCAACCCAAGGCAGCACCCAAAAGTGTTTGATTTTATGTGCTAAGTAACATCGACTGAACCACTGTTCAGCAACACTGAGGGTGCTCCACACTCATGCTACGAGTGCATTCTCCGACCACGTTCTCTTGAGTACGTTCTTGTGAGGACGAGAGTGTGGAGAATGCATAAAACAATGCATTTGAGAAGCACTCGTACTCCTCCTATTGTATTACATCACGTTTCATCCCCCCATTTACTGAAGCTTCTTCCAGCCAGGACAATGGCAACAATAGTCTAAACTAGATATACTGTACGCAAAAGTTTTACTTCATAATTATCAGCTATATATGTGATTTAAATCGTAATAATCTAGCCAGCTAGTTAAACAGGCAAAAATGAACTAACATTTATGTTATGCAAGGTAGATGTATATTTTTCGTGGGTAACTACCAATTATTCGTGGCTAGCTAGCTAGCCAGTTAGCCCTATTGAGTTACTATGGACTCACCCAATCACTGTACTGTCTTCCAGCCAGGACAACAATGACAATAGAGACAAAACAAGATATACAGTTGAAGTCAAACGTTTACATACACTTAGGTTGGAGTCATTAAAACTTGTTCTTCAACCACTCCACAAGTTTCTTGTTAACAAACTATAATTTTGGCAAGTCGGTTAGGACATCTACTTTGTGCATGACACAAGTATTTTTCCAACAATTGTTTACAAAAAGATTATTTCACTTATAATTTACTATATCACAATTCCAGAGGGTCAGAAGTATACATACACTAAGTTGACTGTGCCTTTTAAACAGTTTGGAAAATTCCTGAAAATGATGACATGGCTTTAGAAGCTTCTGAAAGGCTAATTGACATCATTTGAGTCAATTGGAGGTGTACCTGTGGATGTATTTCAAGGCCTACCTTCAAACTCATGGCCTCTTTTCTTGACATCATTGGAAAATCAAAAGAAATCATCCAAGTCCTCAGAAAAAAAATTGTAGAGCCTGGTTCATCCTTGGGAGCAATTTCCAAACACCTGAAGATACCACTTTTATCTGTACAAACAATAGTATGCAAGTATAAACACCATGGGACCACGCAGCCGTCATACCACTCAGGAAGGAAACGTGTTCTGTCTCCTAGAGATGAACGTACTTTGGTGCGAAAAGTGCAAATCAATCAAAGGACTTTGTGAAGATGCTGGAGGAAACAGGTACAAAAGTATCTATATCCACAGTAAAATGAGTCCTATATCGACATAACCTGAAAGGCTGCTCAACAAGGAAGAAGCCACTGCTCCAAAACTGCCCTAAAAATACCAGACTACGGTTTGCAACTGCACATGGGGACAAAGATTGTTCTTTTTGGAGAAATGTCCTCTGGTCTGATGAAAGAAAAATAGAACTGTTTGGCCATAATGACCATCGTTATGTTTGGAGGAAAAAGACGATGCTTGCAAGTCGAAGAACACCATCCCAACCGTGAAGCACGGGGGTGGCAGCATCACGTTGTGGGGGTGCTTTTCTGCAGGAGGGACTTGTGCACTTCACAAAATAGATGGCTCTGTGAGGAAGGAAAATTATGTGGATATATTGAAGCATCATCTCAAGACATCATTTAAAGCTTGGTCGTAAATGGGTCTTCCAAATGGACAATGACCCCAAGCATACTTACAAAGTTGTGGCAAAAGGACAACAAATTCAAGGTATTGGAGTGGCCATCACAAATCCCTGAACTCAATCCTATAGAAAATTTGTGGGCAGAACTGAAAAAGCATGTATGGGTAAGGAGGCCTACAAACCTGACTCAGTTACACCAGCTCTGTCTGGAAGAATGGAACACAATTCACCCAACTTATTGTGGGAAACGTGTGGAAGGCTACCGGAAACGCTTGACCCAAGTTAAGCAATTTAAAGGCAATGCTACCAAATTCGAATTGAGTGTATGTAAATTTCTCACCCACTGGGAATGTGATAAAATAATTCAAAGCTGAAATAAATCACTACTATTATTCTGACATTTCACATTCTTAAAATAAAGTGTTGATTCTAACTCACCTAAGACAGGGAATTTTTACTAGGATTAAATGTTTGGAATTGTGAAAAACTGAGTTTAAATGTATTTGGCTAAGGTATATGTAAATTTCCGACTTCGGGGGGGTCAAGATAACCGGATGTTCATGCCTGACGTGGTCCAGGAGTGGACCCACTCCTCCAGGCTTGCCTGCCACCCAGGCTCCTGTCAGAACCTGGCTTTTGTTTGACAATGCTTTTTGTGGCCTATCATGGTCCCCGACGTCTCCATATCCGTCGCCGCTTGCACAAAAAAAGACTCCTCTGCACAGAAAAAGACTCCTCGGGAAGCTCTGGCTGGTCTCCTCCAACCTGTGCCTGTCCCTGGTCTCACATCTCTCTGGACTTTGTCAGATTGCTTCCCCCATCTGATGGTATCACAGCCATCCTGACTGTGGTGGATCAGTTTTCCAAAGCCACCCACTTATTTCTTCTCCCCAAACTACCCCCTGCCAGAGAAACAGCCAGCTCATGGGGAAGCACCGCTTCCAGATAATGGACTACCAGTAGACATGGTCTCTGACCGGGGTCCTCAGTTCTCGTCCCGGTTCTGGAAGGCATTTTGCACCCTCATTGGGTCTTCGACCAGCCTGTGTTCCGGGATCCACCCCAAGACCAACGATCCTTCGAAGCAAGCCAATCAGGACCTAGAGACTACTCTGCACTGCCTGGTCTCCACCCACCCCGCCACCGAGAGCCAGCAGCTTGTGTGGGTCGAATATGCCCACAACACCCTTCCCTGCTCTACCACCGGCCTATTTCCCTTTGAGTGTTCCCTGGGGTATCGGCCCCCGCTCTTCCTTGGTGGAATCCCTCAAACTCTCCCCCCGGTTTATTGACCCGTTTTCCATCTCCAAAATCATTAGCCCCTCTGCTGTTTGTCTTCATGTTGGCCCGTACCCTTCGTATACATACTACCTTACTTGTGTCCAGAGTTAAACCCATGTCTCACAGCCCTTTATCTCCTGTTTCCAGGCCCACCCCTCTCCCTCGTCTCATCGACGGCCAATCGGCATACACGGTGAGGCGTCTCCTGAAAGTTCGACCTCGGAGCAGGGGGTTCCAGTACCTGGTTGATTGGGAGGGTTATGACCGGAGGAGAGGTGCTGGGTCCCAGGCCTCATTTCAGATTTCCAACACCGACACCCCAGTCAACGAGGTATGTGCCCGTGGGGGGTATTGTCACACCCTGATCTGTTTCACCTACTCTGTGATTGTCTCCACCCCCCTCCAGGTGTCACACCATCTTCCCCATTATACCCTGTGTATTTATACCTGCTCTGTTTGTCTGTTGCCAGTTCGTTTTGTTCGTGAAACCTAACAGCGTTTTGTTACCTTGCTCCTGTTTTGTACCTTATCCCACTTTACTGATTATTTCCTGCCCTGACCATGAGACTGCCTGCCTTTCTGGTCCCTTTGCACCCTCTCTGGTTGATTGACCCCTGCCTGCCTTTGACCTGTCGTTTTCCTGCCTCTGTTTTAGAAATAGACTTTTGTTTCTGCGACACTGTCTGCATCTGGGTCATACCTTAAATGTGATACCCATAGCCTGTTCTGGACTTGAGGACTGGGAAGAGACCTCTGGCAGCATGTCTTGTGGAGTACGCATGGGTGTCCAGGCAGGTCAATACTTTTACTTTGAGGCAGGAGAGATTGACATGTTAATGTTAGCTCTCCGTGTAAATTTAAGGGCCAGACGTGCTGCCCTGCTCTGAGCCAATTTACATTTTCCTGAGTCCCTCTTTGTGGCACCTGACCACACGACTGGATAGTAGTCCAGGTGTGACGAAACTAGGGCCTGTAGGACCTGCCTTGTTGATAGTTATGTTAAGAAGGCAGAGCATTGCTTTATTATTGATAGACTTCTCCCAATCTCAGCTACTGATGTAAAACAATATATATATTTGGAGAACTGTCAAATACCATGAGAGCAAATGCATTTCCTTACTTATTTCAGATGCTTATCATGACTTCTCCAGTACCAAGAAAAAAAATATTGTAATGCAGTTTTCAGCTATCTGTTATACATTTAAAACAAGTTAACCTCAAGCACAGTGTGTCTGTATCAATAGCCGTCCCTATGAAGGCCCAGCCTCTGCCATCCACCGAAGGTTAATGGGCTTAAACACTTCTCAGACCAAGCTCATTAAACACTGACTGTGAAGGAGGAGATGGGAGGACCGGGGGGGAGAGGGGTAAGTGAGGAGAAGATCAAATCAAAGTTTATTTGTCACGTGCGCCGAATACAGTGAAATGCTTACTTACAGGCGTTAACCAATAGTGAGAAAAAAGGTGTGTGTGTGTGTGTGTGTGTGTGTAGGTAAGTAAAGAAATAAAACAACAGTAAAAAGACATTTGAAAATAACAGTAGCAAGGTTATATACAGACACCGGTTAGTCAGGCTTATTGAGGTAGTATGTACATGTAGGTATGGTTAAAGTGACTATCCATATATGATGAACAGAGACTAGCAGTAGCATAAAAAGAGGGGTTGGCAGGTGGTGGTACACAATGCAGATAGCCCGGTTCGCCAATGTGCGGGAGCACTCGTTGGTTGGGCCAAATGAAGTAGTATGTACATGAATGTATAGTTAAAGTGACTATGCATATAAGGTAAACAGAGAGTAGCAGCAGCGTAAAAGAGGGGTTGGGGGGGCACACAATGCAAATAGTCTGGGTAACCATTTGGTTACCCGTTCAGGAGTCTTATGTCTTGGGGGTAAAAACTGTTGAGAAGCCTTTTTGTCCTAGACTTGGCACTTCGGTACCGCTTGCCATGCGGTAGTAGAGAGAACAGTCTATGATGGGTGGCTGTGGTCTTTGACAATTTTTAGGGCCTTCCTCTGACACCGCCTGGTGTAGAGGTCCTGGATGGCAGGCAGCTTTGCCCCAGTGATGTACTGGGCAGCACACACTACCCTCTGAAGTGCCTTGCGGTCGGAGGCCGAGCATTTGCCATACCGGGCAGCGATGCAACCAGTCAGGATGCTCTCGATGTTGCAGCTGTAGAACCTTTTGAGGATCTCAGGACCCATCCCAAATCTTTTTAGTTTCCTGAGGGGAATAGGCTTTGTTATGCCCTCTTCGCGACTGTCTTGGTGTGTTTGGACCATTCTAGTTTGTTGTTGATGTGGACACCAAGGAACTTGAAGCTCTCAACCTGCTCCACTACAACCCCGTCGATGAGAATGGGGGCGTGCTCTGTGCTCCTTTTCCTGTAATCCACAATCATCTCCTTCTTGGTTACGTTGAGGGATAGGTTGTTATTCTGGCACCACCCGGCCAGGTCTCTGACCTCCTCCCTATAGGCTGTCTCGTCGTTGTCGGTGATCAGGCCTACCACTGTGGTGTCGTCTGCAAACTTAATGATGGTGTTGGAGTCGTGCCTGGCCATGCAGTTGTGGGTGAACCGGGAGTACAGGAGGGGACTGAGCACGCACCCCTGGGGAGCTCCAGTGTTGAGGATCAGCGTGGCAGATGTGTTGCTACCTACCCTCACCACCTGGGGGCGTCCCGTCAGGAAGTCCAGGATCCAGTTGCAGAGGGAGGTATTTAGTCCCAGGTTCCTTAGCTTAGTGATGACCTTTGAGGGTACTATCGTGTTGAACGCTGAGCTGTAGTCAATGAATAGCATTCTTACATAAGTGTTCCTTCCTTTCCAGGTGGGAAAGGGCAGTGTGGAGTGCAATAGAGATTGCATCATCTGTGGATCTGTTTGGGCAGTATGCAAATTGGAGTGGGTCTAGGGTTTCTGGGATAATGGAGAGGGGGGTCAGAGGTGAGAGGGATAAAGGTGAACATATTTAAAGATTGGTGGGAGGAGAGGAGAAGCTCAGTACTTGAGACCATTCAATGCATTCGAATAGCTGTGTAAACATACACGTCCAGATAGAATGCCAGATTGTTACAGCTCACTCTGTGAGCATGCGGGAAGCCTTGCTGTTAAATAATGATCCTCTTCATGTTAGTGATTTACCCACAGCATGTTGACAGTGCTGGTTAACATATCCTGTCTTTCTTTTACAATACATCCAATATTTATAAAAAATATATATATATATAATTTTAACCTTTATTTAACCAGGAAGGGCTCATTGATATTAAAATATATTTTTCAAGAGCGCCCTGGCCAAGATAGGCAGCACCAAGTCATTACAAAAAAATGACAGACAGACAACACGAAAAACTACAAGTAATCTAGTAAAAACCATTGGATTCACAAGAGTATAAAACAGCAAATTAATAACATTGACAGGTCAGGGAATCAGCCTCAAAATCCTTCATCAGTGATTTAAAAACACCAATCGGGAGTTCTTCCAGTTTAAAAGTATTTTGTAAGGTGTTCCAAGACGATGGCGCAGAGTACATAAAAGCCCTTTTACCAAATTCAGTTCGGACATTTGGAACAGTTAGCAGGATAAAGTCCAGCGAACGAAGAGAGTACCCACCACATTTCTGAACAATAAAAATGCACAAATAAAAAGGTAGTAAACCCAAAATGGCTTTGTAAATAAAAGTATACCAATGACTAAGCCTACGAGTGACTAGAGAAGGCCAGCCAACCCTGATATACAAAGTGCAGTGGTGCATAAGGGTTTTGCAGTTTAAAATAAATCTCAAAGTGCCATGGTAAAGAGTGTCAACTGATCTCTAACACTGAGCGGAAGCATTCCTATATAAAATATCCCCATAGTCTAGTAAAGGCATAAATGTAGCTGATACTAGCCTCCTTCTGGCTTCAAATGAAAAACAGGCCTTATTCCTAAAATAAAATACCAATTTCAGCTTAAATTTTTTTGTAGGTTGTTGAATATGCAATTTAAAAGAGAGGCCGTCATCAATTAAAATTCCAAGATATTTATGAGGTTACTGTCACGTTCTGACCTTTATTTCCTTTGTTTTGTCGTTATTTGGTCAGGGCGTGAGTTGCAGTGGGCAGCCTGTTTGTTTTTCTATGATTTTGGAATTTATAGGTTTCGGCCTAGTATGGTTCTCAATCAGAGGCAGGTGTCATTAGTTGTCTCTGATTGAGAATCATACTTAGGTAACCTGGGTTTCACTGTTTGTTTGTGGGTGTTTGTTTCAGTGTCTGTGTTTGTTCACCACACGGTACTGTTTTCGGTTTCAGTTATTCACGTTATGTTTATTGTTTTTGTATTTTAGTGTTCAGTTTGTCTTTAAAATAAACATCATGAACACTTACCACGCCGCATCTTGGTCCGATCCATACTACACCTCCTCTTCAGACGAAGAGGAGGAAAACCATTACAGTTGCAACCTCAATCTCCTTGCTCTGACAGGTAGTAATAGGTGAAAGGTTCAGAGGTCTATTTCTTGCAGTAGAAAACACTATTAGTTTAGTTTTGTCAGTATTGAGGATAAGCTTCAATTGACACAAGGTATGTTGAACAGTATAAAAAGCAGTTTGCATGTTCTGGAAAGCTTTTGTAAGAGATGAGGCACAACAGTAAATAACAGTATCATCAGCATAAAAATGAAGTGCATTTTGGACATTTTTGTCTAAATAATTTATATAAATAGTGAATAAAAGATGACCAAGTACAGAGCCTTGGGGCACACCATTCAAGACAGAAAATGTAACAGACATAAGCCCATCAAATTGAGTGCACTGAGTTCTATCAGACAGATAGTTAGCAAACTGCAACTGCATGCTCTGAAAGGCCTACACTCGACAATCTCTGCCTTAGTATAGCATGATCAACTGTATCAAAAGCCTTAGAGAGATCAATAAAAAGTGAGACACAGCACTGTTTTTTGTCAATGGTCTCAGTGATATAAATTAAAACCTTCATGGCTGCTGTACTTGTGCTATGCTTCTTCCTGAAGCCCGATTGGTACATTGATAAAATACAGTTAGTAAATAAAAACTATTTTAGCTGTTCACTTACAAGAGTGTCAAGTATTTTCACCAGGGGTGACAGCTTTGAGATTGGCCTATAATTATTTAAAATAGTTGGATCTCCCCCTTTTAAAAGTGTTAGGACAAATGCTGATTTCCAGATCTTTGGAATTTCATTACATTCCAGGTTTAGATTGAACAGAGATGTAAGTGGTTCAGCTATGAAATCAGCTGCCAGATTTAAAAAGCAGGGATCCAAAAGATCAGGACCTGCAGGCTGTCTCTGATCTAAGGATTTCAGGGCTTTATGTACCACCTGCACTGAGAATGGCAAAAAGCTCAAAGTTTGACCAGCTCTCACTGGTTCATCCACACAGGGTTGTACAGAGACAGAGGACACTGAATCAAACAGCCTACCAGATGATACAAAGTGCTCATTGAAACAATTCAGCATTTCAGTTTTGTCATATACAGCAACAGAGGCCTTCAAAACACATGACAGTAATTCATTAACATTACTGTTACCAGACATAGACTTAATAGACTTCCAAAACTTTCGAGGGTCATTCAGGTTATCAGTGGTAACAGACATAAAATATTCAGACTTGGCCTTCCTGAGAAGAAAATAACACAATAGCTTATCTCTTAACATTAGACAGAGGGAAAATTAAGAGAACATTGAAACATTTACAATACAGCTAAAGTGTTGCCCCATTACGTGTGAAAGTATGCATGACTACTTGTCCCATTTCCCTCCATTATGTAGCGTAGTAAATAACGGCTGATAGTTAGTTAGCAGCCGTATTGATTTTCCATGGTAATCAGGTTCCCTTTTACACAAACATTCAGACAGAGGTGATGTCCCTCACGTTCATCAACCTGCCTGTCAGTCAGGCCCACTGATGTGTTCAATTACACACCTCTTTTTATGCAATTTACTCTGTGTGAACTTGCACGTAGGCACACCACGGACGCGCAAACCCTGCAGCCCCCCCAGGCAGCAGGAAACAGCTGTAGCATGGTGGAGATGATGCTATTTAAGGCTGAGGTTGAGACAGGTTAGGAGGGGCCCAGCGTTGCTGGGAGGGTAAAGTGACAGTTTGAGATGAGATGCTTTCAGTAAGCGGTTTCTCTTCATGGACATTACCTACTCATGTGTCCATCTGGTGCTGTAGAGAATATTGCATTACCACAGAATCACTCCAAAGTCTGTATTATGTAAGAAATGTTTGCTCACGTTCTCTATGGGGAAATCGGAGAACTGTCATTAGATATTATCTACAGTACTTGCTATTTTCAATAGGATCCATGTAGTTTGGTTGATATAAGGCTGACTTTCCAATTTAACTTTAAGATAAATGATCGAATCCAAAGTTGAGACCACACTGAATGTTTTATGACTTTGGGAATACTTCTGGTATCAAGAAAAATGATCATTTGCATGACGTGTGAGTGATGCAGCAGTAGTTAAGTGCAGGTCGCTAGCTAACGACACTATTTAAAATGATGGAAATTGCTTTTGATTCAGGTCGTGACATACATCTCAATAATGAACACGAAGTTTCAAACAATTAGCTCCATAAGAATCTACAACCCATTTAATATACCCTCAAAGTGAATAAAGCATCCGCTTACAGTTGCACAGCAATAGATAAGTTTGGCATTTATTTAATTTTTCAGCTAATGGCCAACAGACTGTGTATGTGAGCACTATTGTAAAGTGACTATTCTACTGGATGTCATAAGGTGAATGCACCAATTTGTAAGTCGCTCTGGATAAGAGCGTCTGCTAAATGACTTAAATGTAAATGTAAAATGTTTGTCTGTACCTCTCGGCTTCTCGCTAGCTGCCCTTCTGGCCCTTATAGCATAATATAAGCATAATAGCATAATATAAGACATCTGCTACGATTGACCCAGATCTGCAAGGGTCAATATCTAACACTCACCAGGAGTGTCTTTTTGAACAGGTATTGTACAGTAACTGGTGTGACTGACTGGATTCAAACCAATCAGAGTTAGCCCACTGCAATAACTTGGGAAGCTGATGCAAGTCTCAGGCTTGGTTTACCCGTTACAGAAGCGTTGTCATTAGGAGTCATTAGGAGGAGTATATATTATTATTTTCCTTTCAAGGTCTTATCTTAGAGGAGCATATGAAATATTATATTTGTTTGATACTGATAGGAGATTCAGTGATTCGAGAACTATTAGCTTCTATCTGCATTTTTGTCAAAATGTAGTTATTGACATAGCCTTTTTCTGTTCAATGTTCTCTACCTATATATTTTTCTAAATACCCCAATTCATGTCGTTAAGTTCAAAGCAATACAAGATAAACATTGCTGATATTATTCAAACCAGCTAGGGTTTGGAACATTAAAGACAATTATCTGAGAATCATCTTTTTGCAGATAGAACCTTATAGTCCCAAGTTCTCAAATTAATACGATCATTGTGGTATTAATTTGAATCTTCTGATAACCAGAAATGAAAGGCAGTGTGAGTTACAAGTGTAAATGTTTTGGAGATAGTGATGGCTTTGTTTAATATTTACATACAGGGCTTTCTACAAGGCTTATGTGTCACGTTCGTCATATGAAGGAGACCAAGGCGCAGCGCGGTATTCTTATTTATTTACGTACATTCTTATTTATTTAAAGAATGAACACTGAACAAACTAACAAAATAACTAAACTAAACGTGAAGCTATACAAACGAGTGCTGACAGGCAACTACACATAGACAAGATCCCACGAAACACAAAGGGGAAATGGCTGCCTAAATATGATCCCCAATCAGAGACAACAATAAACAGCTGTCTCTGATTGGGAACCATACCAGGCCAACATAGACATACAAAAACCCCTAGACCTACAACAATCCTAGACATACAAAAACTAGCGTACCTACCCTAGTAACACCCTGATCTAACCAAAATATATATCCGAAATTCCTTTTTGATGCTGTCACAAAGCTAACTAAAAAGCAGCATTCCCCAAGAGAGGATGGCTTTCACTTTAGCAGTGATAAATTCATGAACTTCTTTGAGGAAAAGATCATGATTATTAGAAAGCAAATTACGGACTCCTCTTTAAATCTGCGTATTCCTTCAAAGCTCAGTTGTCCTGAGTCTGCACAACTCTGCCAGGACCTAGGATCAAGAGAGACACTCAAGTGTTTTAGTACCATATCTCTTGACACAATGATAAATAATCATGGCCTCTAAACCTTCAAGCTGCATACTGGACCCTATTCCAACTAAACTACTGAAAGAGTTGCTTCCTGTGCTTGGCCCTCCTATGTTGAACATAATAAACGGCACTCTATCCAAAAAACTATCGGCCTATATCGAATCTTCCATTCCTCATTTCAACATTTTAGAAAAGGCTGTTGCGCAGCAACTCACTGCCTTCCTGAAGACAAACAATGTATACGAAATGCTTCAGTCTGGTTTTAGACCCCATCATAGCACTGAGACTGCACTTGTGAAGGTGGTAAATTACCTTTTAATGGCATCAGACCGAGGCTCTGCATCTGTCCTCGTGCTCCTAGACCTTAGTGCTGCTTTTGATACCATCGATCACCACATTCCTTTGGAGAGATTGGAAACCCAAATTGGTCTACACGGACAAGTTCTGGCCTGGTTTAGATCTTATCTGTCGGAAGGATATCAGTTTGTCTCTGTGAATGGTTTGTCCTCTGACAAATCATGAAGGACCTCGGCGTTACTCTGGACCCTGATCTCGCTTTTGAAGAACATATCAAGACCATTTCCAGGACAGCTCTTTTCCATCTACGTAACATTGCAAAAATCAGAAACTTTCTGTCCAAAAATGATGCAGGAAAATTAATCCATGCTTTTGTCACTTCTAGGTTAGACTACTGCAATGCTCTACTTTCCGGCTACCCGGATAAAGCACTAAATAAACTTCAGTTAGTGCTAAATACGGCTGCTAGAATCCTGACTAGAACCCAAAAATTCGATCATATTACTCCAGTGCTAGCCTCCCTACACTGGCTTCCTGTCAAAGCAAGGGCTGATTTCAAGGTTTTACTGCTAACCTGTCGCTCTGATTTGGTCCTGCCGTACATACCTACACGTACGCTATGGATCACAAGACGCAGGCCTCCTAATTGTCCCTAGAATTTCTAAGCAAACAGCTGGAGGCAGGGCTTTCTCATATAGAGCTCTGGGTCTGCCTACCCATGTCAGAGACGCAAACTCGGTCTCAACCTTTAAGTCTTTACTGAAGACTCATCTCTTCAGTGGGTCATATGATTGAGTGTAGTCTGGCCCAGGAGTGGGAAGGTGAACGGAAAGGCTCTGGAGCAACGAACCGCCCTTGCTGTCTCTGCCTGGCCGGTTCCCCTCTTTCCACTGGGATTCTCTGCCTCTAACCCTATTACAGGGGCTGAGTCACTGGCTTACTGGGGCTCTCTCATACCGTCCCTGGGAGGGGTGCGTCACCTGAGTGGGTTGAGTCACTGATGTGGTCATCCTGTCTGGGTTGGCGCCCCCCCTTGGGTTGTGCCGTAGCGGAGATCTTTGTGGGCTATACTCAGCCTTGTCTCAGGATGGTAAGTTGGTGGTTGAAGATATCCCTCTAGTGGTGTGGGGGCTGTGCTTTGGCAAAGTGGGTGGGGTTATATCCTTCCTGTTTGGCCCTGTCCGGGGGTGTCCTCGGATGGGGCCACAGTGTCTCCTGACCCCTCCTGTCTCAGCCTCCAGTATTTATGCTGCAGTAGTTTATGTGTCGGGGGGCTATGGTCAGTTTGTTATATCTGGAGTACTTCTCCTGTCCTATTCGGTGTCCTGTGTGAATTTAAGTGCGCTCTCTCTAATTCTCTCTTTCTCTCTTTCTTTCTCTCTCTCGGAGGCCCTGAGCCCTAGGACCATGCCTCAGGACTACCTGACATGATGACTCCTTGCTGTCCCCAGTCCACCTGGCCGTGCTGCTGCTCCAGTTTCAACTGTTCTGCCTTATTATTATTCGATCATGCGGTGTCACGCCTTGGTCATAAGTATTTTGTGTTTTCGTTATATATTTGGTCAGGCCAGGGTGTGACATGGGTTTAAATGTTGTGTTTCGTATTGGGGTTTTGTCATTGGGATTGCGGCTGAGTAGGGGTGTCTCTGATTGGGAACCATATTTAGGTAGCCGGGGTTTCACTGTGTATTTCGTGGGTGATTGTTCCTGTCTCTGTGTTGTTGTTCACCAGACAGGCTGTATAGGTTTTAACGTTCCGTTTGTTGTTTTTGTATTTATATTAGTTATTTCATGTATCGCGATTCTTCATTAAAGATCATGAGTAACCACAACGCTGCATTTTGGTCCGACTCTCCTTCAACAGACGAACGCCGTTACATGCGGGTCATTTATGAACATTTGAACATCTTGGCCATGTTCTGTTATAATCTCCACCCGGCACAGCCAGAAGAGGACTGGCCACCCCACATAGCCTGGTTCCTCTCTAGGTTTCTTCCTAGGTTTTGGCCTTTCTAGGGAGTTTTTAGCCACCGTGCTTCTACACCTGCATTGCTTGCTGTTTGGGGTTTTAGGCTGGGTTTCTGTACAGCGCTTTGAGATATCAGCTGATGTACGAAGCACTATATAAATTAATTTGATTTGATAAAGAAAACAGAGATATCTCAGGTCAGGGTGTGACATTATGCTGATTGTTCCCGTTCTTCATATCACAATTCTGGCTAATTAATTTATATTAGAAGTTATTTTTTGGTATTGAACGACTGTTAAATCCCACATAGAGAGTCATCTGTTGCCTGCATTCACCAACTGCCTGTTAAAAGGATCATCCCTAACTTGGTCCTTCAGCATCTAACGATTCTAAGTATAGTTTAAACCTTTCATTCCAACCCGTGTCTTCCTTTTTTCTTTTGTCAGAAATTACTCCGTTTCAAAATATACATACTCTTAAATTGTCTACGCTCTTCATTTATAAAATTGTGTTACAAATACATGCAGCAGATGTATTCCTCTAATCCCAGCCAGCCATGCTGTGGCCCTGTAGCCCTCTAGGCGTGAACAGTAGCACTGTGCTGCATGATGACAAGAGTGGAATGTTTCAGCAGCCAGCCGCAGGACAACACGGCTAGTCAGGCAGGCAGCTAGCGGCAGCCAGAGGTCAGGAGGTCACGGTGTTTACTACCATGTTGTAGAAAGAACCTCTGCTGTGATGGCAGTTGAGTGCCTCTCTGAAAGAGGAGGAACACTAACGGCATGTGTAAAGCACTTTTCAGCAGCAACAGGTCTTATCCTTTTCCTGTCAGGGGGCTGAATGTCCCTATTGTTGTGACACTGCAGGTTCCTCTCTGTGGCCGAGCTGTGGCCGAGCAGTGGCTTCTGTCTCGACTAGGGGCTGGGCCTTGCCTGGCCTAGAACAAACCACACAGAAAATACAAATAAAATCAATTTTTCCATTTGACTGGGCATCAAATCTTGTGGATTGTGCTAGGATGTTGATGCAGTTTTGACGATTGTTGGTTCGAGTAAATAGAATTGTGGTCAAAAATACTCCAAATTTGTTTTGTTTTCTGAAGAAGAATCAGTTTAGATGAAAAGGCTTGGCGTCTCAAACCACTGCACCTGTGAAATCCCTCTCAGGTCCCATTGTGATTTCCCCCTCTGCTCAACAGAACATCCCAAAAAGCTCAATCATCACAGCCACACAATATAACAGAGTTTCCCCCCTGATTGTACCCAGTGGGTAAAGATATAGAAAGATGAAATAGAAAAAGAACCAGTTTTGTTGGTACTCCAGTGCACCTCTCTCTCTGCCTGTAGAGATTCCACACATGTATTAGTGATCACTCCAACATGGACAAGGTGGGGTTTATGACTTCATAGCCCAGACATGCTTCAGAGGGTGGAAGAGAAGAGAATCTTCAGGGTGCAATCAATAATGCTTTTTTATTTCGTTGTTGTTTTTTCATTGGGTAGAAATCTTGGTATGGATTCATCAGCTGTTACCATGCAGTCATAACACAACCACCAGCACTTATGTTTGGTTCAGCTCCGAGGTGGTCTGAGGAGAGTCGTATTTCAGGCCTTCAGACAAGACTTACGATGCAGTCAGAAGGAGTATTTCATTCTCAGAAGAATGTGTTGATGTTGACTTTGCAATAGAGAGAGAACCATTAGCGCAAGAAACATAAGGGACTGGAGCCTCTGGGTTATTATAGAACTGCATCCTTGGAAGCCTCCCAACAGGTTGCCTCATAGCTTGAATTTTGTTATTCACGTATAATGGAGGTACTGTATTTCTGTCTACTGGGGCACTATACAGGTACATTTCAACACAATAATATTGATTAAGGACTTTTTAATAGCACACAACACAGGCCCTCCAGGCGTTCCATTAATTAAGACTTGTTGAACATACGTTATTCACATATGGAACTATGTTCTATGCAAAGAACTCAACACAATAATTCCAAAATAGCCATATTTCAGTTCCAATGAAATCTGACTCTCTGTAGCCTTCTATTAGCCTGGGGCAAAACTAAAATCAAAGTTTGCCTGGTATGATAGCTAGGATGAGAGGGAGGATGGCATGTGGGCACCATTCATAATGAATAAAGGGAAGGAAGGAGTGTTGGAGAGATGGCATAGAATCAGCTGGATGTGGAGGAGGTTCTCCTTAGCTCAGGGGCTGCCCACTCTCTCAGCCATGGCATTTCTACTACACAGAGCAGAGCAGCACCAGGCCTATGCCAAGATAAGCCATCTCTCTCTCTCTCTGTACATACATTCACCCCCTCATCATTTAGTCCAACAATTCCCCTTGAAGGTTATTATTAGCTGCAATTATGATATGTTATTCAAGAGGAGGGAGCCCTCAGGCACTGTCAATCAGTATGAGGCTTGACGCTAAGCCATATAGAGCGCAGCTCCAAGCTCACAGCTGTGTCTTGTCTATCTGTGGGATGTGTGCTAGAGGAGTGCGAGAGGAGGGTGTGTGTGTAAATGGAATGTGTCAGGGCTCTAATTTGGTATGGAGCTATTTCACATTGGGCTGCAGCATGCTGCAGACTGGTGAATAACTACTGTGGTGGTGAGATCATACACTCTGACTGGAACAACTGATCTAGGATAAGTGAGCCCGGTGCAGACTGGTGAGTAGTTGCCATTGTGAGATCATGTGACCTCTGAAACACTGATCTGGGACCTACTGTGAGTCTTGGACTACAGTATTTGTGATTGAGTATTTGTGATGAATCTTTGAGTTGTATGCCACGAATGTGCCATGTGAGAGAATATAATCAACACACAGTTGATTTATATCTCATTGTGGCAGCTGAAGGAATCCATAGAGGTCTGTTTTCAGACTGAATATGAGGGCCTGATGATGACCGAATGTTTTCTTTGCTGTGTGGTAAATTGTTCTGATGAATAACAGCCTACATTACATCAGTAGCCGTGCTATCATGGGAAAATATCGGTATAAAAACATATTGGGGAATGCACTAATTCCCTTTGAAAAAAATCCAAATTAGTTTCCTTTACCACAGGATTCTGAGGGAAAGAAGACACTACCCTCAATGCCATCACTTTAAATTAAACTAAAGAACACACTGGTTCTCAGTACATTATGTCTCAACTAGCTTTCTCACAGATGTGAGCTGGCACTCATAGATGTAATTTGAACACTGCTATACTGCAATGGCAACTCAGAGTGATGGAATTGAGTGGCTGTCTAGAATGTTTACCACCATTCACACAACAAAGAAAACTAAGTCAAAGACTATGAAGGGATTTTATGTAATGGCAATAAAAAGCTCCATCGTAGAGTGACTTGACAATTTCATAAAAGCGATCAGAAAGGTTGCCATGGTTGGAATTTCAGCAAAAGCATCCCCCTCAACCTCTTCTATTCCTGTATGTTGCATTATCAATCTCTGTGTGATCATCCATTTAGTTAGGCAATGAAAATCTATTTATTCTTGATGAAGATCACATCTGTGTGGTTGGTGAATCTGTCTGGGGAGCCGGCTTTTGTTGTTTAGCAATGAGCCTGTGGCAGACAGTGTTTCTAATACAGGCCTCTTCTCTCTGGGCTGTGTTCTGACAGATAGCTCTTTGCCCTCCCTGGTTATCGGGGCCAGGGCCATGCCATCTGTGTCACCCACATGAGGAGAGGAGACTGAAACTTGAAAGCCAGAGGTCAAGGTCACTGTGGCTGTCCGTCTCTGCTGTGTATGGGTTTGACACAGTGGTGGGGATTGAGCAGCCATCTTGTACCATGACTGTACATTTGACACAGTGGGGACTGGACTGAGCAGTCATTTTGTGTCATTTGAGCCTATAACAGTACAGGGAGGTGGTATAGAGATTGATGGAACTCATACGATTTATACGGCTTTCAAGTATGCTTCAGTTTCAATCTACAAGCTGTAGACCTCCCAAATCAAAAACATGTATACTTGTTAA
Organism: Oncorhynchus keta; assembly: GCF_023373465.1. Classification (NCBI taxonomy): domain Eukaryota; kingdom Metazoa; phylum Chordata; class Actinopteri; order Salmoniformes; family Salmonidae; genus Oncorhynchus; species Oncorhynchus keta. The sequence goes on from NC_068445.1 coordinate 25,474,218, forward strand.
TTGCGATGCACTAAATAGAATAAACTTGAAAAGAGCAATAGCTATACATGGGTTCCAGCTACAGTGATTACTTTACAAAGAAATGGGTGTGGTTGCTTCTCACAGGAAGAGGGAAAGCCACCAACATACCACACACTTCCTGCTACACTGAACAAAAATATAAGTGAAACAAGCAACAATTTAAAACAATTTAAAAGAGTTCATACAAGGGAATCAGTCAATTTAAATAAATGCATTAGGCCCTAATCTATGGATTTCACATGACTGGGAATACAGATATGCATCTGTCGGTCACAGATACCTTTAAAAAAAGTAGGGGTGTAGATCAGAAAACCAGTCAGTATCTGGCATGGGCACCATTTGCCTCATGCAACATGACACATCTCCTTCACATAGAGTTGATCAGACTTGATTGTGGCCTGTGGAATGTTGTCCCACTCTTCAATGGCTATGCGAAGTTGATGTATATTGGTGGGAACTGGAACATGCTGCCATGCACGTCGATCCAAAGCATCCCAAATATGCTTAATGGGTGACATGTCTTGTAAGTACAAAGGCTATGGAAGAACAGTGACATTTTCAACTTCCAGGAATAGTTTACATATCCTTGCGACACGGGGCCGTGCATTATCATGCTGAAACATGAGGTGGATGAATGGCAAGACAATGGGCCACGGTATCTCTGTGCATTCAAATTGCCATCGATAAAATGCAGTTGTGTTTGTTGTCCATAGCTTATGCCTGTCCATACCATAACCCCACCACTACCATGGGGCATGATCTGTGGTTGTGAGGCCATTTGGACGTACTGCCAAATTCTCTAAAATGACGTTGGAGGCGGCTTATGGTAGAGAAATGAACATTAAATTCTCTGGCAACAGCTCTGGTGAACATTTCTGCAGTCAGCATGCCAAAACATGTGACATTGTGTTGTGTGACAAAACGGCACATTTTAGAGTGGCCAATTATTGTCCCCTGCACAAGGTGCCCCTGTGTAATGCTTATGTTTAATCAGCTTCTTGATATGCCCCACCTGTCAGGTGGATGGATTATCTTGGCAAATGAGAAAAGCTAACTAACAGGGATGTTAACACATTTGTGCACACAATTTGAGAGAAATAAGGTTTTTGTTCTTATGGAACATTTCTGGGATCTTTTATTTCAGCTAATGAAACATGGAACCAACACTTAACATGTGTATTTTATGTATTTGTTCAGTATAAATGGACATTATGTAGTTCCTTACATGACGAGATACAATAACTCTCCACCATCTGACCACACCTGTCATTAAAAAGGTTTTCCATCCAAACCCCCCAAAACCTCTTAATTATGCATGTGGGCTGTGCAATTCATCTCACTGTTCACTCCATCAGGCTGCCTCCTCCTTTGGCCTGCAAGCTGATTATGGCACCCCAAGTGCTTTGAATTATTTAAATCTCTGTTAAACCTCCATACATACATCACTGTGAGAAATGGATTAAGAGTTGACATGTTTTTGCCTGTCTTCACTCCCCCACACACCAACTAACCTCACCACAACCTACCACACCACTTCCCCAAAAGGCCCTCTACTAATAATAAGGATAAGCAATTTTCCTTTTCAGGCATGTACAGTATCAATTCCATTTAGCCTTATTGAGACAGGGATTAGGCTACTGGTTTAAGTACAGGATCACTGTTTTCTAGAATCCAGAGCTCAAACGGCCCAGAGGGATTAGTGGAGAGGCCTTTTGTCCACCCAGGCAGTCCACCCACCCTGGAGAGACTCGCTGGCCCAGAGAAGCCTAACGAGAGTGGGCCGCTGCTCCTTGATGGATCCCCATACCCTGGAAGAAAGCATACAATCAATATTCACCCAGCCTGCCTCTCAGCGCAAATAAATAAAAACATGGTCGCATAAAGAGATTAACAAATTAAAGGGGGCCACTCTTTTTTACATTAGGCCGGATTGCAGACAAAGGCAAAGCGGATATTGTATTTAGAGAGACCTTAATAGCCTCTCTTGCTCTCAGTGGGATGCTCGCAGCAAATGTATGTTTAAAAATATCGATGCATACTTACCAAGAAAGGAAAACAGCCCTGACTGAACTGTATCTGTGTAAAGCAGCTCGTTAGACTGACTTAAATGAATACAAGTGAATTGATTAGCACTGGAGAGGTAGTCAGAATGAATGTTATCACATATTTTTCAGCCCCTGGTTATACTGTCATATTACACTACGTCCTATTCTTTCCTCCAGGTTGGTTTCCAGAACATTGACAGTTGCATCTTGTGTGTTAAGTGGTACATTGGTTAAAGTGCTATTTTGCAGCAGACTAATAGAGAAATGACAGCCAGGAGACAGTAGAGCTGTCACTGGCCTGCCTATTTACTCAGTCTGGGAAACGAGGCCAAAGAAGGAGAAAGATGTGTCGATCACACAGTAGAGATTATGCTGAGTGAATGAGTGGCAGGAGATGAGCTCTTCAATGTACTCTCAAACTGCCTTGGAAATTAACTCTCATCTCCTCGATAGAGCCATTGCTGATCCTGGACAGGGAGTGAAGCACACAACTATTAGCTATCCAACCCTTTTCCTGTCATTTTAAAGGCAATCCAAAGTTAGAAGACTGAGTGGTTTCTGTTGTTTGGCCCATTCCTGTTATACTGCTGTACATAAGTAATGATGACAGTAAACTGTAATGTAAGGAATAGGCACAGTGAAGGGCTACATTAAATAACCATATGCTTACATTTTAGCAAACAATCTTATCCAGAGCCTTGGTCAAGGGTACATCGGCAGATTTTTCACCTAGTCAGCTCAGGAATTCGAACCAGGAACCTTTCAGTAACTGGTCCAATGCTGACCTAACGCTCTTAACCACTAGGCTACTTGCTATATTTAACCTTCAGCTGAAGTCATATTCACCTGCTAAAGGGTTGTCCGAAACATGTTTATTACTGGTACTCAGCAGCTACGTACTGCATGACTCACAGGAGGTTGGTGGCACCTTAATTGGGGAGGACAGACTTGTGGTAATGGCTGGAGCGGAATAAGTGGAATGGTATCAAATACATCAAACACATGGTTTCCATGTTTGATACCATTCCATTCACTTCGTTCCATTCATTATTATGGGTCGTCCTCCCCTCAGCAGCCTCCTGTGCTGTGCCTTCAGAATGCCATACAACTCTCAGTCTGTGGCCTCCAACTGCTCTTAAATGCAAGCAAAACTAAATGCATGCTCTTCAACGGATCGCTGCCCACACCTATCCATCCATCCAGCATGACTACTCTGGACGGTTCTGACTTAGAATATTTTTTATTTTTATTTCACCTTTATTTAACCAGGTAGGCTAGTTGAGAACAAGTTCTCATTTGCAACTGCGACCTGGCCAAGATAAAGCATAGCAGTGTGAACAGACAACACAGAGTTACACATGGAGTAAACAATTTAGCAAGTCAATAACACAGTAGAAAAAAATGGGCAGTCTATATACAATGTGTGCAAAAGGCATGAGGAGGTTAATACAATTTTGCAGATTAACACTGGTGATAAATGATCAGATGGGCATGTACAGGTAGAGATATTGGTGTGCAAAAGAGCAGAAAAGTAAATAAATAAAAACAGTATAAAAACAGTATGGGAATGAGGTAGGTGAAAAGGGTGAGCTATTTACCAATAGACTATGTACAGCTGCAGCGATCGGTTAGCTGCTCGGATAGCTGATGTTTGAAGTTGGTGAGGGAGATAAAAGTCTCCAACTTCAGCGATTTTGCAATTCGTCCAGTCACAGGCAGCAGAGTACTGGAACGAAAGGCGGCCAAATGAGGTGTTGGCTTTAGGATGATCAGTGAGATACACCTGCTGGAGCGCGTGCTACGGATGGGTGTTGCCATCGTGACCAGTGAACTGAGATAAGGCGGAGCTTTACCTAGCATGGACTTGTAGATGACCTGGAGCCAGTGGGTCTGGCGACGAATATGTAGTGAGGGCCAGCCGACTAGAGCATACAAGTCTTTAGTGACAAAACGGATGGCACTGTGATAGACTGCATCCAGTTTGCTGAGTAGAGTGTTGGAAGCCATTTTGTAGATGACATCGCCGAAGTCGAGGATCGGTAGGATAGTCAGTTTACTAGGGTAATTGGCAGCGTGAGTGAAGGAGGCTTTGTTGCGGAATAGAAAGCCGACTCTGGATTTGATTTTTGATTGGAGATGTTTGATGTGAGTCTGGAAGGAGAGTTTGCAGTCTAGCCAGACACCTAGGTACTTATAGATGTCCACATATTCAAGGTTGGAACCATCCAGGGTGGTGATGCTAGTCGGGCATGCTGCAGGCAGCGATCTGAAAAGCATGCATTTGGTTTTACTCGCGTTTAGGAGCAGTTGGAGGCCACGGAAGGAGTGCTGTATTCGTTTGGAGGTTGGATAGCACAGTGTCCAATGACGGGCCGAAAGTATATAGAATGGTGTCTCTGCGTAGAGGTGGATCAGGGAATCGCCCGCAGCAAGAGCAACATCATTGATATATACAGAGAAAAGAGTCGGCCCGAGAATTGAGCCCTGTGGCACCCCCATAGAGACTGCCAGAGGACCGGACAGCATGCCCTCCGATTTGACACACTGAACTCTGTCTGCAAAGTAATTGGTGAACCAGGCAAGGCAGTCATCCGAAAAACCGAGGCTGTTGAGTCTGCCGATAAGAATTTGGTGATTGACAGAGTCGAAAGCCTTGGCGAGGTCGATGAAGACGGCTGCACAGTACTGTCTTTTATCGATGGCGGTTATGATATCATTTAGTACCTTGAGTGTGGCTGAGGTGCACCCGTGAAAACCAGATTGCACAGCGGAGAAGGTTGGGATTCGAGATGGTCAGTGACCTGTTTGTTGACTTGGCTTTCGAACCTTAGATAGGCAGGGCAGGGATGGATATAGGTCTATAGCAGTTTGGGTCCAGGGTGTCTCCCCTTTGAAGAGGGGGGATGACTGCGCAGCTTTCCAATCCTTGGGGATCTCAGACGATTTGAACAGGCTGGTAATAGGGGTTGCGACAATGGCGGCAGATAGTTTCAGAAATAGCGGGTCCAGATTATCAAGCCCAGCTGATTTGTACGGGTCCAGGTTTTGCAGCTCTTCAGAACATCTGCTATCTGGATTTGGGTAAAGGAGAACCTGGAGAGGCTTGGGTGAGGAACTACGGGGGGCGGAGCTGTTGGCCGAGGTTGGAGTAGCCAGGCGGAAGGCATGGCCAGCCGTTGAGAAGTGCTTATTGAAGTTTTCGATAATCATGGATTTATCGGTGGAGACCGTGTTTCCTAGCCTCAGTGCAGTGGGCAGCTGGGAGGAGGTGCTCTTGTTCTCCATGGACTTCACAGTGTCCCAGAACTTTTGGAGTTGGAGTTACAGGATGCAAACTTCTGCCTGAAGAAGCTGGCCTTAGCTTTCCTGACTGACTGCGTGTATTGGTTCCTGACTTCCTGAACAGTTGCATATCACGGGGCTATTCGATGCTATTGCAGTCCGCCACAGGATGTTTTTGTGCTGGTCGAGGGCAGTCAGGTCTGGAGTGAACCAAGGGCTGTATCTGTTCTTGGTTCTGCATTTTTTGAACGGAGCATGCTTATCTAAAATGGTGAGGAAGTTACTTTTAAAGAATGACCAGGCATCCTCAACTGACGGGATGAGGTCAATGTCCTTCCAGGATACACGGGCCAGGTCGATTAGAAAGGCCTGCTCACAGAAGTGTTTTAGGGAGCGTTTGACAGTGATGAGGGGTGGTCGTTTGACTGCGGCTCCGTGGCGGATACAGGCGATGAGGCAGTGATCGCTGAGATCCTGGTTGAAGACAGCGGAGGTATATTTGGAGAACTACAAATACCTAGGTGTCTGGTTAGACTGTAAACTCTCCTTCCAGACTCACATTAAGCATCTCCAATCCCAAATTAAATCTTGAATCGGCTTCCTATTTCGCAACAAAGCATCCTTCACTCATGCTGCCAAACATGCCCTAGTAAAACTGACTATCCTACCGATCTTTGACTTCGGCGATGTCATTTACAAAATTAGCCTCCAACACTCTACTCAGCAAATTGGATGCAGTCTATCACAGTGCCATCCGTTTTGTCACCAAAGCCCCATATACTACCCACCACTGCGACCTGTATGCTCTTGTTGGCTGGCCCTCGCTTCATATTCGTCGCCAAACCCACTGGCTCCAGGTCATCTATAAGTCCTTGCTAGGTAAAGCCCTGCCTTATCTCAGCTCACTGGTCACCATAGCAGCACCCACCTGCAGCACGTGCTCCAGCAGGTATATCTCACTGGTCATCCCCAAAGCCAATTCCTCCTTCGTCTGCCATTCCTTCCAGCTCTCTGCTGCCAATGACTGGAACGAACTGCAAAAATCACTGAAGCTAGAGACTCATATCTCCCTCACTAGCTTTAAGCACCAGCTGTCAGAGCAGCTCACAGATCACTGCACCTGTACATAGCCAATCTGTAAATAGCCCATCCAACTACCTCATCACCATATTGTTATTTATTTTATTTATTTTGCTCCTTTGCACCCCAGTACCGCGACTTGTACACTCATCTTCTGCACATCTATCAACCCAGTGTTTAATTTGCCATACTGTAATATCTTCGCCACTGTGGCCGATTTATTGCCTCACCCTACCTCATTTGCACACACTGTATATAGACTTTCTCTATTGTATTATTGACTGTATGTTTGTTAATTCCATGTGTAACTCTGTGTTGCTGTTTGTGTTGCACTGCTTTGCTTTATCTTGGCCAGGTCGCAAATGTAAATGAGAACTGGTTCTCAACTAGCCAACCTGGTTAAATAAAGTTGAATTAATAAAAAACATTTTTTAAAGAAGATATTCACACCTAGACTTTTTCCACATTTTGTTGTGTTACAGCCTGAATTAAAAATGGATTCAATTGAGATTTTGTGTCACTGGCCAACACAATACCCTATGGTGTCGAAGTGAAATATGTTTGTTGAATGTTTTACAAATTGATAAAAAATGAAAAGTCGAAATGTTGAGTCAATAAGTATTCAAACCCTTTGTTATGGCAAGCCTAAATACTGTATGTATCTTTATACTGTGCCTTATATTTCAGATGCAAAACTTTGTTGCAACGAAGCTAATAAGGTTTTCCAAGTCATGTGGGTCCTGTCATCTATAAAGGTGCTATCTTTTCTAACTCCATTCAGAAAATGAAATAATTTCTCTCCCATTTGGGCTGATAGCCAACAAACTGTCTCTCTGCACAGTTTGCAGGGCTCAGTTTCACACGGCCCAACACACTTACTGTCACAGCTGGCTGAAGGACTGGACCAAGGTGCAGCATGGTAAGCGTACATTTTCTTTATTTAAAAATGACGCCGACAAAACAAAGAACAAAACCAAACCGTGACGCTTTGGGCTATGTGCCCTGAACAAAGTAAAAATTAACTTCCCACAAAACAGGTGGGGGAAAAGGGTACCTAAATATGGTTTTCAATCAGAGACAACGATAGACAGCTGTCCCTGATTGAGAACCATACCAGGCCAAGACATAGAAATAGAAAACATAGTAAAAAGGACATTGAATACCCACCCTAGTCACACCCTGGCCTAACCAAAATAGAGAATAAAAAGCCTCTCTATGGCCAGGGCTTGACACTTACGCACACTGACACTCAAACACACATACAAACACTTACGCCATCATTTGCTTATGTAGTACATGAGGATGGGTAAAACTTACTCCTCAGCCATAAGTGTCCCCACTTGCGCCAGCGAATAGCTAGCTTTTCATGTGGTGCAGACTGGTAAGATGCTTCGTGATGGGTATGGGCCAAATCGGGAGGAAGTGGTACTCCCTAAATAAGTAGCATACATGTTCTCTACCCTTTGCATACACAGTTATACTGACTCTACACACACACACACACTCGCATACAATCATCATATACAATGGGGCAAAAAAGTATTTAGTCAGCCACCAATTGTGCAAGTTCTCCCACTTAAAAAGATGAGAGGCCTGTAATTTTCATCATAGGTACACTTCAACTATGACAGACAAAATGAGGGAAAAAAATCCAGAAAATCACATTGTAGGATTTTTGATGAATTTATTAGCAAATTATGGTGGAAAATAAGTATTTGGTCACCTACAAACAAGCAAGATTGGTCCTCCAATAATCGGTATCGGTATCGGCGTTGAAAAATCATAATCGATCGACCTCTAGTCCAGAGTAATGATGCTAGTCGGGCCAGTGCGGGCAGCGATCGGTTGAAGAGCATGCATTTAGTTTTGCTTGCATTTAAGAGCAGTTGGAGGCCACGGAAGGAGAGTTGTATGCATTGTTTCTCGTCTGGAGGTTAGTTAACACAGTGTCCAAAGAATGGCCAGAAGTATACAGAATGGTGTCGTCTGCGTAGAGGTGGATCAGAGAATCAACAGCAGCAAGAGCGACATCATTGATGTATACAGAGAAAAGAGTAGATTGAACCTTGTGGCACCCCTATAGAGACTGCCAGAGGTCCAGACAACAGGCCCTCCGATTTGACACACTGAACTCTGTCAGAGAAGTAGTTGGTGAACCAGGCGAGGCAGTCATTTGAGAAACCAAGGCTGTTGAGTCTGCCAATAAGAATATGGTGATTGACAGAGTCAAAAGCCTTGGCCAGGGCGATGAATGCAACTGCACAGTATTGTCTCTTATCGATGGCAGTTATGATATCGTTTAGGACCTTGAACATGGCTGAGGTGCACCCGTGACCAGCTCGGAAACCAGATTGCATAGTGGTGAAGGTACGATGGGATTCAAAATGGTCGGTGATCTGTTTGTTAACTTGGCTTTCAAAGACCTTAGAAAGGCAGGGTAGGATAGATATAGGTCTGTAGCAGTTTGGGTCTAGAGTGTCTCCCCCTTTGAAGAGGGGGATGACCGCGGCAGCCTTCCAATCTTTGGGGATCTCAGACAATACAAGAGAGGTTGAACAAGCTAGTAATAGCGGTTACAACAATTTGCTTAGCCCAGAGCTGCTGAAAGGAGAATTGACAATGAACTGGTGCTGTATGAGGTAGCTGTCAGTACAGTGTAAGAGAGCTGATGGATTATTTAAGTAAGAGGGAAGGCACAGCAGATACATTTTGGCAGGATAAAGAATTACTCTGAAAACTGAGCCAGACAGATATCAGAGATTTCTCAGAAACATGCAGAGGATCGCACAATGATAAAAACAGCCGTGGACATGATGACAGTTGTACAGAGCCAAGAGGATAATAACCTACATTCATTTCCAATTGTAGCACAGCAAACCTGACACAGTGGCAATGATACCACCTATTTGACCAGAAAATTGGCACCTTGTTGCTAACACCTGTCTCTATTATCTCTGTTGTGCCCTGCTCTTAGGATACCTGGCTGGCTGACTATTCTCAGTGTAGTGTTTAAAAGCAACTTTAGTGTGTGTGTGTTCAGCACGGAGGCTGGCCCTGGCCCCACTCTAATTGCTAATAAAAATGTGTAATTATCCAGTGAACGCAGAGAGAGACAGAGAAAAGGAGAATGACGAGTTTATTCTGCTGATTGGAACTAAACGTGTCTTCCTCATTTGGTATCAGGTCATCCACACTGTTGTAATCCTCTTCTTTTAGTCATATTAGGCTGTACTGAGGAAAGGGTTTGAAGGTGGATTGTGTTTTAGGCTGGATGATCATTGGATAACACAATGACTGGATGACTGGATGAAACAATGACTGGATGATCATTGGATAACACAATGACTGGATGACTGGATGAAACAAGGAATACTCCATCAATACTCAAACAGTCAAAGGAAGAGTGACTCCTTGTCACTATGTAGAAAAATGAGCCAGTATCTTCATATCAAACTTAAAAGTGTAGGGCAGCCTAGCCCCCAAAGTGACTCTTATCAACTGTTTGCAAGGATTTCCTTTGTATTGTCTTAGGAAGTCAGCCTTCCCTGCATTATCTCACCAAGCCCCTCTTGTCACACCTCTGAGAAGCAGAGGTTCTACTGTCTTTACATCCTTCTAGCTCTGATACCTGATTGGAGGTCAGCTTTACAGTATGCTATTGGTCAACAATTTATATTCTGAATCCAAACAACTGTTATAAAAGGGTCTTAGCTTCATTGTCTCTTTCTCTTCCTTGTTCGTGACCTGCACTGTTGAGATACAGTCTCTCTTTCTTTCTCTCTCCACACCAGGGACTCTTGGGGCCTTTCAGGCTATGACTTCTCTCTCAACTCTCCCTCTGATCATGCTTAGAATAATGCCTTGCAATACTGGTTAATTGCTTAGACTTCTCATAGGTCACATGTGAGGTATATATAGTATGCATATATATACAATACTAAAACACAACAAAGTGCTCATCACTGCTTTTAACAGATGACCTCATTCATTGATGTCTTATGTTTCACACTTCTGTTGTTTAGTGATAACCATAGCATTAAAGTGATTAAGAATAACATAATCACAATGCACCAATCCATTCGGCCTATCTTAAATTCATATTAAAATTAGTTCAAACTTCAACATAAACACCCTTAATAATTCTCCTTTCAACTTTAGATAAAACGTTATCACCAATAGCACGCTCAGATACATTTATCTGAAAAGCCTCCTTAAAATAAACTTGATGCTGTATTTTTAGAATGCTAGCTAAAAATACCTGCAGCTAATTAATTTCGGTTCTCTAGGCAGCACCTACCTCTGCCTCTCAATTATAAATGAGGGGATCGTGGTCTGCTCCACGGCACTCGGGGAGGAAACTGATGGTGGTGACAAGCCGACAGGATACTCTCCTCAGACATATTCCAAACAGGCAGTGGGTGGGTGGGTGTGATGTGGGTCCTGATCCTCTTCTCCCAAAGTTTGGCCCAGAAGTAGAGGCTTGGGTTGAATGCATTGAGGAGATTCGATTATCTGGCCCGGGTTCCCCCTGTAGGAGGAGTTTCACCGGGTGAAGAGTGATTGCATTAGTTTTGGAACCAGGCTGCCTCCCGGGCGTGAGCCTCGTGCCACACTCTGGGCAATGGCAAAGTCGTCTCAAAACAAAAGGGACGTACACTACCATTCAAAAGATTGGGGTCGCTTAGAAATGTCCTTGTTTTTGAAAGAAAAGCAAATTTTTTGTCCATTTAAAATAACATCAAATTGTGTTAGCTAATCCAAGTTTATCATTTTAATAGGCTAGCTAACACAAAATTCAAAAGGCACTCGCACATCTGAGCAATCTCTTTGCAGGTGCATGGCAACAGTTTAACAAGATGAAGGAAAAAGTAAACCGCACACTTCTCTTGGTAGTATCACTGATATTTACAGTTTTTTACGATTCCTTACACACTAAAATGGTACTTTTCCCACAATTAGCAAAACCTTACACTTAAGGAGCAAAACACAAGGCTGGATTTGCACAACTTTTTTATTTTATTTTTTATTTCACCAGGTAGGCTAGTTGAAAACAAGTTCTCATTTGCAACTGCGACCTGGCCAAGATAAAGCATAGCAGTTCGACACATACAACAACACAGAGTTACACATGGAATAAACAAACATACAGTCAATAATACAGTAGGAGAAAAAGATAAGTCTATATACAGTGAGTGCAAATCAGGTCAAATAAGGGAATTAAGGCAATAAATAGGCCATGGTGGCGAGGTAATTACAATATGGCAATTAAACACTGGAATGGTAGATGTGCAGAAGATGGATGTGCAAGTAGAGATACTGTGGTGCAAAAGGAGCAAAATAAATAAATACAGTATGGGGATGAGGAAGATAGATGGGCTGTATACAGATGGGCTATGAATAGGTGCAGTGATCTGTGAGCTGCTCTGACAGCTGGTTCTTAAAGCTAGTGAGGGAGATGGGAATCTCCAGCTTCAGTGCTTTTTGCAGTTCGTTCCAGTCAGTGGCAGCAAAGAACTGGAAGGAAAGTCGACCAAAGGAGAAATTGGCTTTGGGGGTGACCAGTGATATATACTGTGGGGCAAAAAAGTATTTAGTCAGCCACCAATTTTGCAAGTTCTCCCACTTAAAAAGATGAGAGGCCTGTCATTTTCATCGTAGGTACACTTCAATTATGACAGACAAAATTAGAAAATAAAATTCAGAAAATCACATTGTATGATTTTTAATGAATTTATTTGTAAATTATGGTGGAAAATAAGTATTTGGTCAATAACAAAAGTTTCTCAATACTTTGTTATATACACTTTGTTGGCAATGACAGAGGTCAAATGTTTTCTGTAAGTCTTCACAAGGTTTTCACACACTGTTGCTGGTATTTTGGCCCATTCCTCCATGCAGATCTCCTCTAGAGAACTCTGTCTACATTTACAGTAATCAGCCACTTATTGTATGCACCATATCAGCACTTGTGATACCCCTTCCTTTGACATTGTTGTCAGAACCCGGTTACAAACCCGGGTCTCCGGAGTGAGAAACAGTCACTTAACCAACTGAGCCACGAATAGTCGGCAGAACCCAGAAGATGAGGCAGACACAGCAGTACTTGAGATGGTGTATTTAATGAAGTAAAAAGTGAAGTTCTTCAGGAAAACATGTAACTCCACAACCTCAAAAGGAATCCTACAAGAACAAAGGTAATCCTCCAAGACAAAAAAGGCAAATCCACAAGGTGGAAGGCAAAGCACAAAAAGCCTCAAAAGACACTAAAAAAACAAACAAACAAGAACAAAAAACAGAATTCCACAAGCGAGTCCACCGGGATCAACAAGAGTTCTCAGAGTACTAGGGCTGGGTGCTAACATACAAACACAGAGCAAAGAACAGAGGAAAACAAAGGGTTTAAATACAATCAGGGGAAACGAGGCACAGGTGCAAATAATAATGGGGATCAAGGGAAAACAAAAGGTCAAAAGGCACAATGGGGGCATCTAGTGACCAAAAACCGGAACAACCCTGGCCAAATCCTGACAATTGTACAGTTAGTTACATGTATTATTCTCTATTGAGGGTCGGGAACGACAAGGAGGAAGGGGGCCCATATTCACGCAAGAACAAGAGAGAGAGATAATAAACATGGTTTTGGCCAATAATGCTATCAGGCTCAGAGAACTACAAGCCAACATTATCGGTGAACATGCCATTTTCAATAATGTCCATCAGGTCTCTCAGTCAGTCAGCACGCATCCTGAAAAGACATCAGGTTCAAATGAAACTTTATCGAGTGTCTTTTGAGCAGAATTCAGAGAGGGTCAAACGGCTGTGGCATGAGTATGTGGAGGTTTGTATTGTTCACTTTAGCACTGTGATGTTGCATACTGCACACATGACCTTTTTACATTGACTGTATACTAGACCTACCCTGAACTACACAATCTTGTCTTTCACTGTATTTCAGGGAATTTTGCAGATGGATGCTGAGGAAATCCTGCATGAATTCATATATATTGATGAGGCAGGGTTCAACCTCACAAAAGCAAGAAGGAGAGGCAGAAATATCATTGGCCAGAGGGCTATAATCAATGTCCCAGGGCAACGTGGGGCAACGTGGGGGTAACATCACCCTTTGCTCTGCCATTTCACAGCATGGGGTTGTCCTCCGTCATGCCAAAATGGGCCCTTACCACACACCTCACATTCTCACATTTTTTGCCGATTGCACTACATCGTCACAGCAGGTAATGAAATGCACCAGATGCAATACACAGTCATCTGGGACAATGTGTCAATCCACCGCTCTGTTTTGGTCCAGAACTGGTTTCAACACCATCCACAGTTGACCTTCCACCATACTCTCCATTCTAAACCCTATCAAAGAGTTTTTCTCTGCATGGCGGTGGAAGGTTTACGATCTCCAGCCCCAGGCTCAGGTAGCCCTCATTCAGGCCATGGAGGACACCTGTGACCAAGTCGACGCCGCAGCTGTGCAAGGATGGATTCGTCATTCAAGACGGTTCTTCCCACGTCGTCTTGCTAATGACGATATTGCTTGTTATGTTGATTAAATTTTCTGGCCAGATCCAGCTAGGAGAAGAGATAATGTATAGTATGTTTACTGTAGTATTTTCTGTACAATATTGTCAGTTTTTTTCAGATAATTTTTTTATGTTTGTTGTTGTTATTTACTGTAATTGTAACCTGTACTGGATACAGTATTTTACGTTTGTCTGTTTGCTGAGCTAACAGTGTTATGCACACTACTGTAGTAGCGTGAAAACTGGGACATGTTTTGTTGTGATTCTCCATGTTGACATGTTGACTGATTTGGGTATATGGAGAGAAATAAATGATATTTTCCTCAGTCTGCAGCATTGGTCTTGTGTAGTGTTTGTATAGTTGCACTTTCTCTGTGTACTTCATTTACAGCACTCTAATCACTGACAATTAGACTTGCTAAAAGTGTTTTAGGTTAGCAACAGCAGTGTGTAACTGGTTCAAAAAGATGGAAGTCATGTGAAATGTGTGTGTTTCGTATGGTAACAAAATATTATTTTTATGAAATCGTGTATAGTTTTGACAAGTGTTTCATTTTGCAAATGATCTGAAGTGTTGTGCTACTTTGGTGTAGGGTTATGCTAATTGTGTGTAGTGTTTTGACAAACCGGGCCCTGTTTTCAAAATTGTGCTTAAACAATTGAAAAAAACTGTAATAAGCTTACGTATCGGCGTCGCAGCCTTCGTCAGAGCTTTACGTATCGGCCTCACGGCATTCGTCAGAGCTTTACGTATCTGCCTCAAGACCTTCGTCAGAGCTTTACGTATCTGCCTCAAGGCCTTCGTCAGAGCTTTACGTATCGGCCTCACGGCCTTCGTCAGAGCTTTACGCATCTGCCTCAAGGCCTTCGTCAGAGCTTTACGTATCTGCCTCAAGGCCTTCGTCAGAGCTTTACGTATCGGCCTCACGGCCTTCGTCAGAGCTTTACGCATCTGCCTCAAGGCCTTCGTCAGAGCTTTACGTATCTACCTCAAGGCCTTCGTCAGAGCTTTACGTATCTGCCTCAAGGCCTTCGTCAGAGCTTTAGTCATCTGCCTCAAGGCCTTCGTCAGAGCTTTACGCATCTGCCTCAAGGCCTTCGTCAGAGCTTTACGTATCTGCCTCAAGGCCTTCGTCAGAGCTTTACGTATCTGCCTCAAGGCCTTCGTCAGAGCTTTACGTATCGGCCTCACGGCCTTCGTCAGAGCTTTACGCATCTGCCTCAAGGCCTTCGTCAGAGCTTTACGTATCTGCCTCAAGGCCTTCGTCAGAGCTTTACGTATCTGCCTCAAGGCCTTCGTCAGAGCTTTACGTATCGGCCTTCGTCAGAGCTTTACGCATCTGCCTCAAGGCCTTCGTCAGAGCTTTTAAAAGCTCGGACGAAGGCCTTGAGGCCGATACGTAAGCTTATTAAATATCAGCGATACTACCAAGAGCAGTGTGCGGTTTCCTTTTTCCTTCAAAGGCCTCTGTACGCCGATGTAGATTTTTCATAAAAAATCTCCAGTTTCCTGCTACAATAGTCATTTACAACATTAACAATGTCTACACTGTATTTCTGATCAATTTGATGTTATTTTAATTTCTAAGTGACCCCAAACTTTTGAATGGTAGTGTAGGTGTAGTGCATGGATTAATGAGTAGGATTCTGCATTTTTGCATTAAAAGGAATCATTTTTTATAAAAACACTTTATCTGCCTAAACTAATTAGAAAATTCAAACATATATTATGGAAAAGAGATGTATGTTTCTGGACGATGCAGCATGCTGCCTTGTTGACAACATAACGGAGTGGTACAGGTTACCGTTCCATTTGAGAAGGGCGCTCCTCCCTCACCACTTTTGTCCATTCAGGTCACAGGCACAGATTAATAGGAGAAACCCTGGAGAAACATATAAGTATCTTTGGCCTAGCTCTAGAAACTGATTCAAGTCTTCAGGTCTGAAAGCCAATTTATGTTTGATCCGAAAATGTGGGCGGAGGCTCCGTATGGAGGGTGTGACGCATTTGCGGAGCCTCCAGAGGCATGCAGAGGACAAATTGAGCTCCGTACCGCATCGTTGTGCACTTCCCAAATTTGTAACAATGCAGAGGGCTGGTATAGCTCCACATTTACATGATTGGGTGACAGTAGGTGAGGGCGGGAGGTCGTGTATAAACACAAACTCACTTCCTTGACAACTTCCTTCACAACAGCTCTACTCAACAGTGCTGTGTTGCTCTGCGAAGCACAAGAAGTATGAATGCTCTGACTTCTGCAGAGGCCTTATCACCTTAAATGCTGCGCCTAAATTCTGCACGTAAATGCTGCACGGCCAAGGCAGATGTCGGATGCAGCGCCTTATAGGCAAGGATAGGCCTATGTCCTATTCATTATCCTACTATCTCTAGTACACCTGACCTGCTGAGTAAAGAAATAACCCAGAACAGTCTTTCACACTCTGCCTTCTTCAACTAACCTTATTATAACCAAGTTTAACATTTCAGAGAGCTTAAAATCCCATGGAACAGTTTTTCAGTTGGGCTCTTCCTTTTCTGCTTGAGTTGAAATATTCATTACTCTTGTGAAAGTGACAAGGAGAGCATGCGGGTAAATTGGCTTTTGCTCCTGGCCTTGCTTTGTGATTAATGGGCATAGTGTTTCTAGCAGCAGCGATGGTTGAGGCTAGCGCTCCTCTGTGATAGGGTACTGTGACAGGCTAAGGCCTGCTGCTCGGCTGGCTCGACCACCTCCACTATACAACCTCCTCTCCTCAGCCCACAGATTCATCTTATAGGGTCCATGGCTACTCAAAGGGCACAGGCCCTAAACCTCCAGTCCAAATGATTGCTTTTGTGCAAAATGTATCAGGCCTTGTAAATAAAGCTCATGTTATGTTTTTCTATACATCAGCACAGTTTTATTTATGTTTTTGGGAGAATATATTGAAATATGGTAAAGTTACAGCTTTAAATGGTCTATTATCAGGAGGATATTCATGAGGCATCCATGTTGTTGCCAGTAACAGGTGGGTAATGCAGGATCTTCTGAGGGAGAGAGACACAGTCAGATTGGGAATAGGCCTATGTAACCGGTGTGAAATGGCTAGCTAGTTACCGACAGGTAACAATGCTTCGTAGGGTGTCAGTTGTTGATGTGTGCAGAGGGTCCCTGATTCGAGCCCAGAAAGGGGCAAAGAGAGGGACAGTAGCAAAAATGTTACACCTACACCCAGTATGTAGCCTATGTTCCTCAGTACTACACTGCTCAGTGCAGTCCCTCCTTAAATGAAGAAAGCAGTTTCTCATTGTATTTCTCCATGTCTTCACCTGACAAGGAGAGTCCGGAGAGGAGCGCGCTGTTCCTTTAAATCCTTCTTGCCTCTAGCGGCTATCTGCCTCGCTTGAGTAATCAGAGACCCAGGGCCAGATAATCTTGTTTGGTTTTTCTGCTCTTGTATTATGACAAATTAAAGAGGTCCGGAAGCCAAATTTTCCGAGCAGCTTCTTAGGTTGTTATTACCTAACAGACTACCAAATTGATTAGTATTGATATCCTGCCATGGCTTCGCTGGAGGCTGAGCGGCTGCACGCCTCGCCTCTCTAGTTCTTGGAGGAGCTGAGGTAAAGTTCATATCACGCTCGGCTCAGAGTAAAGGATTTCAGGCAGCAGCACTATCTGAGATCTGAGACAAGATCAGAGTGAATATAAGGATTGTAAATGTCATTTAAAGAAATTAAAAACATGGTGGTATTACAGTCAGTTGCATATGATACAACACTTTGCAGCAGTGTAACACATTCAAAGCAACACTATCAGGCATTAAGGTGTGAGTGCAACATTCAATCTCACTTCAGAGTAGGCCTACATTGTGAACTGTCTGGTCAAGAGAAAATAATGTTGAAACAACCAGACACACAACAGCAGCTCTCCATGTTAGGGAACCAAGTGTATTTATTGTTCACAGTCCAGGCTGTCACCACTGAGCCATCCCAGAGGAGACAAGGTCTGCTGGGCAGGGAGGGTAAAATAAAGGGTTTTGGAACAGCCGTGGCTAGATGGACTCTGGTTGTGTCTTGCGGCCTTTCGGGTTGTCATGGTAACAGGGAAAGTACCCATTTTTGTGGCCGTCTCTCTGGCCAACAAAGCATCTTGAGGGTTCAGTGTTGCACGTCCATTTGGAATGAGAAGGTTTAGAGGCCTAAACACACAGATGGAGACAGAGCCATGGAATATGGTGTGAGGCTAAATCATGTAAGACAATTCCCATTGCGTTGTATTACCACCTTTTAACAATGTGAACTGGGGTTTTTATGTGTGTGATCTCACTGTGTGTGTGTGTGTGTGTGTGTGTGTGTGTGTGTGTGTGTGTGTGTGTGTGTGTGTGTGTGTGTGTGTGTGTGTGTGTGTGTGTGTGTGTGTGTGTGTGTGTGTGTGTGTGTGTGTGTGTGTGTGTGTGTGTGTGTGTGTGTGTGTGTGTGTGTGTGTGTGTGCGTGAGGCTGCTGCTGTGCTGTTCCTGGCTGTAGATGTCTACTCCAGCACTGAGAAAAGGACAACTGAACCTGTTCAGTCAGGATCTACACTCTCTACTCACATCATCGCATAGACAAACACACACACAGGTGTATTATATTTCAGTTGGTCTTCTCTCTCTCTCTCACACACACACTATTCTGCACATTCCAGGAACCTTGTATACATACATCCAATTAGTGTCCTCGCGGGTCAGACGTGTTATGAGGAGTTTAAAGAGATGAGATGCTGGCCTGGATTAGATCTGGATTAGACATCTAGTAGAGCTGAAAGCAGCTCTTACACTGTTGGTCATCCATTGGTAGTGCAAGAGGCTATTTGAATGCACAGACAGCTCTGGAAGGCCAGTATTCCATTTGATCAGATTAATTTAAAGACTAGATGTTCATTTGTCAACCCCCATCAGATCTAAAGAGGAGAGAGGAACATTGTTTGATTGACAGCATGTGGTCAACTTTGAGAGTTTTGAATATTGAACAGCGTCTTGGTACTACATAGTGGATACATGAAAACAAAAGACAGTGGTTGATTTTCTCAGTACACATTGTGATCTGCAAAAGAAAGTGTGGTGCCTTTTATTCATGGTGATATGACTACATCATGGTACATTTCAAAACATGCACTACCCAGATAATCACAGAAGCTTTGTTTAAAGTAATGCCAGACAGATTGATAATCACTGCTGTTTAAAAACAAATCTAGGATTTCTGTGTGATTTCCAGTCTTTAATATCTACTGAGAGGGGTGTTAGCTATGGATTATGATTATTGATTTAAAAAAATCATTAACATGTTGCAGTCAGAAATCCATAATACCACAATTGATATACTTTGATGTTCTGAGTAAAGGGATACCCCGTCCCTAAATGTTGTTAAATCCTTAAAAGCGATTATCCATGTAGATCTGTCTGTATGTCATTCACTGTACCGTTTGTATGCAGAATGCTCGCACTACATGGGCAAACCTCAAGAAACAAGTCATTCATGTTTTATGTTAATCATTTTTGTAATTAGAATATTTACAGCAACATGATCATTACCACACATCGAGACTTCACCTACATTCACGTGAAAATGCATGTTGTTCATACAGTTATGAAACAAGTGAAACATATTGACATATTCTGAAATGATTATTCTAATTGAGCTCACAGTGTCTTGTTAAGTATCAGGTTGGAGTCATATCGCAACCATTTCCAAAAGAAAGCGCTGAGGAGAAAAGAAATATGCTGCATCTCAAATGGTACCGTATTCCCTACGTGTGTAGCCTATTCCCTATCTAGTGCATTACTTTTGACATGGGCCCATAGTGCTCTGGTCTAAAGGAATGCACGTCATAGGGAATAGGATGCCATTTGGGATGTAGACATTATTAAGCTTGTATGATAAGTTCATATCTGTGACATTTTTCACCCACAGGTAAAGGAAATGGAACGGACGGCAGACGGCAGAGCGTCCCTTGAGCTGATGAGAGTGACACCAGCGCTTCCCCAGGAACCCAGGGATGCTGTCCCTGCACATAGTAAAGTTAAGAGCATTACTTTATCCCTCCATGACAGCCCACACTAATGTAAAGGAACCTCGGTGAATACAGGCTATCCAGGGACGCAATCCCAAAACACAGTGTGACAGAAAGACAGACAGGCGGGTGTGTGGGCGGGCAGGCTCGCGACTAACAGACAGACGACAGACAGATAACAGACGGACAGAGAGCAGACAGACAGCAGACAGACAGACAGATCCTCAGCCTGGATACATTTATAAGTGGAGAGCCCCTGAGCCTGGAAAGGTCTGCCAGAGGACTGCCTGCCTGCCTGGCAGTATGACAGGGGCTTTAACACACTACACCTGCTGCTGCTTCTGCCCTTATCTGGGCAAACGCCTCGATAGCTAACACACTGCCTGGCTGCCTGACTGGTTGGCTGGCTAGGACACCGACCGGATCTAAAGTCTGCCAGTGGCACTTCTCCCATGTCGTACTTCACCTCCAAATAAAAGGGTTAACTGTTCGACAGAGTGTGTGCCAGTCCCACTGCTCATTAAACATTCCTTTGATCCCATTGGCCCCTGTGGGTCACTGAGAATCTCATTGTTTTTTCCGTTGAGACCAGCTGCTGTTTTGGTTTGCTGTATTATTAATGTACAGTATTTAGCCATAAGGTTTTTGTCCATTATCTGCCCAGGAATATAAATTATGCTTTAGTCTACTTGCCAGCCAGCATCCACCCTCCACTCTCACCCACGTTCCTTTCATTTAGATGTTGTTGTTATTAAACAAGACAGCAATGTGCCCATTAAAGGAAGTCCTGAATAATAAACAGTCTCACATTTTGTCTAAATTAACCTTTATCATGCACCACAATCAAATTAGCATTGTGAGGCTACATTTGAGCTATAATTAGATCTCCTTTAGAAATGGTTGGAGGGCATCTTGTACTAAACCGGTTCTACTTAGCAGACACACACTACTCAGGGAGAGAAAATAATTCAAGGAGAAAAGCATCATTGGCCCCCAACAATTACAGAGGACCCTGACATTGTGTCAGACAAGGATGTTATGACAGCTTTTGATGGGTTGATGCCACCGTGCAGAGTAATTCACCAGTGAGACAGTTCCCTTGGGGCTTATGTAGAGACAATCAACTCAGAATAATTGTATCTATTTATCGTCAACCGCACAATTGTAAACTGCTGCGCATTGGAGAGCACCAGGGACCAGCTCTCACTTGGGAGTGGTGGCCGGTGGCTGCACATACCAATATAAATATCTCATTATCGATTAGGCCTGTTACTTTCTGATCTGTAGAGATCAGCAGGGAAATGGAGCAGGTGATATGGCTCTGTGATGTGTATAGTTCCTTGTGCCTAGCCACGTAGAGAGAACAGCACTGGGAGAGGGCAAAGCCATGTAGAGAGAACAGCACTGGGAGAGGGCAAAGCCACGTAGAGAGAACAGCACTGGGAGAGGGCAAAGCCACGTAGAGAGAACAGCACTGGGAGACGGCAAAGCCACGTAGAGAGAACAGCACTGGGAGAGGGCAAAGCCATGTAGAGAGAACAGCACTGGGAGAGGGCAAAGCCACGTAGAGAGAACAGCACTGGGAGAGGGCACAGCCACCCTCCGCTAATCGAAAATGGCACTTCACCGGAAAACGCTTCCTTCCTTCGAATCCATTTGATGTTAATGTCCCCTTGCATT
This sequence comes from Oncorhynchus keta, assembly GCF_023373465.1. NCBI lineage: Eukaryota > Metazoa > Chordata > Actinopteri > Salmoniformes > Salmonidae > Oncorhynchus > Oncorhynchus keta. The sequence goes on from NC_068445.1 coordinate 25,495,891, forward strand.
ATTTATCTGTTTTCTCTTTGCTTTCTCCTATTTTCCCCCTTTCTCCTCTCCAAACGCCTCCCCTTTCTCCTCTCCAGACTCCTCCCATTACTTCTCTCCAGACTCCTCCTATTTCTCCTCTCCAGACTCCTCCCTGAATATAGAACATATCAAAAGCAACGCCCCACAGCAGATTGATTTATCAGCAAGGTATAATTTACCTCTTTGACCCACAGGCCTTTTCTGTGCCCGCATATCTCTGCTTTAGTTAGTATCCTGTTGACATTTAGTGCGAGAGCCTTGTTGTTGTTGTTTTTTTTTTTTTTTTTTTGAATTTTTACCCCTTTTTCTCCCCAATTTAGAGGTATCCAATTGTTTTTAGTAGCTACTATCTTGTCTCATCGCTAAAACTCCCGTACGGGCTCGGGAGAGACGAAGGTTGATAGTCATGCGTCCTCCGATACACAACCCAACCAAGCCGCACAGCTTCTTAACACAGCGCCATCCAACTCGGAAGCCAGCCGCGCCAATGTGTCGGAGGAAACACCGTGCACCTGGCAACCTTGGTTAGCGTGCACTGCGCCCGGCCCGCCACAGGAGTCGCTGGTGCGCGATGAGACAAGGATATCCCTACCGGCCAAGCCCTCCCTAACCCGGACGACGCTAGGCCAATTGTGCGTCGCCCCACAGACCTCTGGTGGCACAGCTGGCGCTGCAGGACAGCGCTCTTAACCACTGCGCCACCCGGGAGGCCCGAGAGCCTTGTTTTATGTGTGTAGCAATGAAGACACTCCCAGATGCTGCATGTCCAGGGGAATAGAATATTTTCCATTGCATGTTGAACATGAAAACATTTCTGCTAATGCAGAACAACAATCCTTGATTCAATGGTCCCTTGTGTCGAGCTCTGGGAGCAGGAGGGTGACACACACACACACACCACGCACACACCACACACACCCACACACACACATACATGCTCATGGGGAACATATTCTGTTTCAGCAAAGAGGACTAGGCTTAATCTGTGTCCAGCAAACTGTCCCATTGTGTTACATTTTGAGTGCTATGTTTAGAACACTTGTGTCTAATGTTCCTCTTCTGACACCAGAGAAGTGGCAGGGAGAGGAGAGGCAGGCTCTGCTAGGAGAATGGATGTTCATCCTATGCCCAGCCTGGCCTCATTTCCAGGCTAGTGTTGCCCATCCCTCCCTAATCCTTCCCTGGTACAATTGCCCTACTTTAACATGTATCTGTCACTATTAGACAATGTGTGGTGAGGAAATCACTTCCCTATAAGGTTTCCATATGATGACAGTTCCCGCAGCAGAGCCTTCCATGACCCTCCACTCCACTATGTAAACATTGACCTGTATGAATACTAACAAATGCTGCACTGACTGTGTGTCATAATGGCATTATTACAGCAGGAGATCCTCTTGCAGCAGTGCGTCCCCTACTCCCCTCATTCCATACAGCTCAATCGCTGCTTGCTAATGCTAACCCTATGTACCACACTTCCTTTCTTTGTCCCCCGCTGCACACTGGACACAGGGTTAAGGTCTAAGGCCAAGCCGGGTGCCTGGGGCAAAATTTAATTACTGTGATTGCTTAGTATTTGTAATTAATTTGCAGAGAACTTAAAGGCCCTTGTGGCTGGGAAGAACACAGGCAGACACTAATTAAAAGCTGCTGCAGATCACGGGGACGGGCATGGGGATAGAGATTGAGACTGGCATGGGGACAGAAATGGGGACGGGCATGGGGACAGAAACTGGTAAGGGGATGATGCTGCAGTGCTGTGGCAGCAGTGTGGGTTTGCCAGACTGATTTGATTGTGATTGTTGCTGAAGGGCCTCCACCAGCCTGATCTAGCCTTTATGTGTGCCAACAGTGTGTTCAGACTGCAGTGGAGGATATATGTCATTTGTAACACAGGCTACTATTGGACATTCAGATGTGCAGCTTTTAATATGTACTGCACATGATGAGTAGCGAGACCCTCTGCAAGTGTACTGTACCTCAATGTGATACAAGCTGCTATTAGAAAGGACATCTGGACAGGATGGGCTGGTTTAATGTATACAGTACATGATAAGAATACAGTATAGAGTGATTATGCACATGTGGGCTACCTTGATGAATTAATGAAGACAACCACCTGGTCATCATGAAGAGAGGCGTGTTGCCTCTAGCAACATACTTAATACTTCAGCATTTCAAATGTTTCTAGGAATCCAACTACCAAATCACATCCATTCTCATTTTTCCAGCAGGATGCCACATTCCACACAGGAGAATCAATCTGAAGGTGGAAACTAAGGAGTTAGGCTGGCTGAAGTAATGTAATGCATCCCATATGTAGGCATTCCTGCACTGGTGAGTCCTGAACTCAGCACAGTTATAAAATACCACTTAACTTACATCTGCACCTCTTTTTCTGGAACATATTGCCAAACTAATGAAAAGCCCTTCAGCTGCCTGGATTAACTTCTTCTGGGGTTTTAGAAGTCAAGTCCTCAATTGCTTTCTGCCTCAGGCACTTCTCTCTTTCACTCATTCTTTCTCTCTCTATCTGATTTCACCTGTAAAGCTACCGCTTCATCCTCCCACAGCCAAACTCTGATGGAGCCAATTGAAGCAAAGAGAAAATTAACTGCTGACTCACTGGTTTTTATTGCTTTGTTTAAAAAAAAATCTGTTGTGTTATTGCTGTTGCTAAAGTGCGACAGAAACAGAACTGCTTCGCCTCAGGCTGTTTTTCTATTTTGGTATTTTAGTATGCAACCCTTGTCTCCTAGCCTGTAGTGTCTGTCAGCCTCTCATATTCTGGACCTTGAAGTTGATTCCTCAGCAGCCAGTTGCATCCCTGGGAAGGCTGTTCCATGGGTCCAGGCTCGGAGTGAATCTCAAATGTATTTTCTTGATTCCTTGTGTCCTTTCTCCTTGATTCCTTCTCCAAGTTCATTGGGGAACAAGGTCTAAGGGGAGGAAAATTTGACAATTTCTTCCAATGTGTTTTGAGAAGGAGAGAGGACAGGGGCAATCAAGGAAATACAATTGAGATTCACCCAGGGGCTCTCCTCCTGTCCTGCGTCGCCTTGCTCTCATTGGCAGACCCATCGTCAGCTCCAGCAGCTGCGTCTCTGTCTATCTGTCGGCCTCACCCTCGGCCCCTCGGGACATTTAGGTAAACTTTCCAGGCAAGGACACATAAATCCCTACGCTGCATGTTTAGTCATGGCCAAATGTGGTGATTTAGAGATGCTAAAGCCACTCACAGAAACACTCCAAAGAGCTGGGAGTCTGGAATTAGATTGTGACAGAGTGGTAGAACTCCCATTTTACTTATAGTGTATCTCAGGAGAGGATAGAGGCTTGATAATAGCACCACGGGTGATCAGTGTTCAGTCAATATGTAACTCGTATGATTGAATACCCCTATAACCAAAGTGTCATCTCACCAAAGTGTCACCAAATCACCTAATTATTCATTAAACAGGGTAGTCTTGTTCACAAACTAATTGATTAAGGCCTGTGAGATCATTTGAGGCTAACCAGACTCCTTCACAACAAGGCTATAATTAGATAAAATTCAATTGTGGGCTACAGGGCAGCAGAGCATTTGGTCTCATTAATGCCTTATTTATTATATCCAGATTCAAGGGTAGGAGGAAGAAGAAGGTTATTATCGATCGTTATTAAATTGGCATTTGTCCAAGGAACAGCTGGGCATGTCACGCCCTGACCTTAGAGAGCCTTTTTATGTCTCTATTTTGGTTTGGTCAGGGTGTGATTTGGATGGGCATTTTATGTTCTTTATTTCTTTATTTCTGGCAGAGTGTGGTTCCCAATCAGAGGCAGCTGTCTATCGTTGTCTCTGATTGGGGATCATACTTAGGCAGCCCTTTCCCTCCTCCTGTGTGGGATCTTGTTCTTTGTTTGGGTGCAGGTAGTTTGCACAACGAAGCTATTCGGTCATTGTATACTTTATTGTTTCACTTCATTAATAAATTATGTGGAACTCAAAGAACGCTGTTCCTTGGTCTCATCCTTCCAACGACACCCGTTACAGGGCAGGTCTATCTGCAAGTTCAGTGAAACATTAAATAATGGACTCTTGGAAACAGAATCCATAATCTGCACAAACTGAAATTCTATAATGCATCTCTATCAATGATCAGCTGGCTGCTGGTGCTGGAACTAACTACTTTCCATGAAATGAAACTCAGCACCTTTATTGAGATGGAATTGTACTTAATTGGACACTCAGGAAAGTGGGAACAGACATGTTCATTGGATATTGTCCGGTGATTGCTCTGTAGTGATGCCTCTTGTTCGCTCAAAACCGCTGAAGCACAATACTTAGGACTCAAATATGGGCCACAATTACATTACAAAAACATTGCATAAAGCTTTTCAGTCTCCACATATCCATGAACTTTGAGTATTAGTTTATGATTGTCGTAGGATGCTGACTACTTTGGGTTCTGCTTCCTGGCTCTGCTTGAATCTGCTGCTGCACAGGGCATAGCTACATGTTGACAAATGGAACTGTTAAATTCATGGAAGGGCTTTAAGAAAATATTTACATAACCAGTGTTGAAACTAAACCTTGCAAGCCCCAGGGTTATTAGTGGTATTTATACTTCATAAATCCATGCCCTTCCCTTGCCAAACACACTTACAGGCCCTGAGGCTCCATTTGAAGTTCTCAAGCTTTATAGGCAAAAGGAAGTAACACGCAGATACACAGATCCAGAGGCAATAACATCTTCCCACTTAAAGGCTTTAAACAGCAGACATATTGGAGTATACCCACATAAAAATATACTGACTAAATTCCACAAAAACATGACAGTGAATTCTGTAGTATTTACTGTAGTATTTACTGTAGTATACTGTAGTATTTCAAATAAAATGTTATTTGTCACGCCAAATACAACAGGTAGATCTTACAGTGAAATGCTTACGTACAAGCCCTTAACCAACAATGTGGTTTTTTGAAAATACCCCCCAAAAAAGAAAGAGATAAGAATAACAAATAATTAAAGAGCAGCAGTAAATAACAATAGCGGGCTATATACGGGGGTACCAGTACAGAGTCAATGTGCGGGGGCACCGGTGTCGAGGTAATTGAGGTAATATGTACATGTAGGTACAGTTATTAAAGTGACAATGCATAGATAATAAGGGTGGGTGTGGGGGGGGGGTTGGACAATGCAAATAGTCTGGGTAGCCATTTGATTAGATGTTCAGGAGTCTTATGGCTTGAGGGTAGAATCTGTTTAGAAGCCTTTTGGACCTATACTTGGCGCTCCGGTACCGCTTGCCGTGCGGTAGCAGAGAGAACAGTCAATGTGTCACGCCCTGACCTTAGAGATCCTTTAAATTCTTTGGTTAGGTCAGGGTGTGACTCAGGTTGGAAAGTCTATGTTTTCTATTTCTTTGTTTTTGGCCATGTGTGGTTCCCAATCAGAGGCAGCTGTCTATCATTGTCTCTGATTGGGGATCACATATAAGTTGTCATTTTCTTTTGGGGTTTTGTGGGATCTTGTTTTCTGTTTAGTGTCTGTACCTGACAGAACTGTGCTCTTTCGTTTTCACTTTGGTTATTTTGTTTGAGTGTTTAAAAAAAAAATCATGAACACTTTCCCTGCTGTGCTTTGGTTCACTCAAATCAAATCAAAATCAAATCAAATGTATTTATATAGCCCTTCGTACATCAGCTGATATCTCAAAGTGCTGTACAGAAACCCAGCCTAAAACCCCAAACAGCAAGCAATGCAGGTGTAGAAGCAAGGTGGCTAGGAAAAACTCCCTAGAAAGGCCAAAACCTAGGAAGAAACCTAGAGAGGAACCAGGCTATGTGGGGTGGCCAGTCCTCTTCTGGCTGTGCCGGGTGGAGATTATAACAGAACATGGCCAAGATGTTCAAATGTTCGTATATGACCAGCATGGTCCAATAATAATAAGGCAGAACAGTTGAAACTGGAGCAGCAGCACGGCCAGGTGAACTGGGGACAGCAAGGAGTCATCATGTCAGGTAGTCCTGGGGCATGGTCCTAGGGCTCAGGTCCTCCGAGAGAGAGAAAGAAAGAGAGAATTAGAGAGAGCATATGTGGGGTGGCCAGTCCTCTTCTGGCTGTGCTGGGTGGAGATTATAACAGAACATGGCCAAGATGTTCAAATGTTCATAAATGACCAGCATGGTCAAATAATAATAAGGCAGAACAGTTGAAACTGGAGCAGCAGCACGGCCAGGTGGACTGGGGACAGCAAGGAGTCATCATGTCAGGTAGTCCTGGGGCATGGTCCTAGGGCTCAGGTCCTCCGAGAGAGAGAAAGAAAGAGAGAAGGAGAGAATTAGAGAACACACACTTAGATTCACACAGGACACCGAATAGGACAGGAGAAGTACTCCAAATATAACAAACTGACCCTAGCCCACCGACACATAAATTACTGCAGCATAAATACTGGAGGCTGAGACAGCTGGAGGCTGAGACATTCCTTTCAACGAGAGCCGTTACATTATGACTAGTGTGGCTGGAGTCTTTGACAATTTTTAGGGCCTTCCTCTTACACCGTCCGGTATAGAGATCCTGGATGGCAGGAAGCTTGGCCCCGGTGATGTACTGGACCGTACGCACTACTCTCTGTACAGTTAACTATAGTATAAATACTGTAGTAAAATAACTGTAGTATATACTGTAGTAATTAATGTAGTGTTTTTGCGGATCGTAGTATACTGTAATATTTACAGTAGTGTTTTTGCAGACATTACTGTAGTACTTATTAAAGTGTTTTGATGTATTATCTTTGACATAGAAGTGGAGGCTTTGTCCTTCAGGAGCACATTTTCCATAACCTGTAGTTAGGTAGGACTGGGGTCTTAACAGATAGTTCAGAGCTTTTGCTCTTTTCTATAACCTGTAGGGAACACAATATATGGTCTATACTTGGCACAATTTGCAATATGGGGGAGGGGAATGGGCAGGGTATATACAAATTAAAAACTGTAGTATTTACTATAGTTAAAAAAGTGTCCTTTTTTTAGGACTCGTGTTTTTGTAGACATTACTGCAGTATTTACTACTGTGTTTTTTTGCGGATAGCAGTGTACTACAATATTCTATAGTACGTACTACACATGATCGAGGTATACTACAGTGTGTAGTATCATATACTACAGTTTACTATATAATTATATATTAAGTACTGTAGATTTCTATATTAAACGGTAGTATTTATTCATGTGGGATTGCGATGTACATCAGGCTCAAATGCCTGTTTCTCTGGTAATCAGTGAGTTTTGTCATCTGAGTGGTCATTACTACTGAAAGACAGTTACTGACTTGCTCTCCATACAGGATTACTCTATTACTAAGGGCCAGGATTCATACTGTAAGATGTGTACTCTGTTCTGACTACTAAGGCAGTCGAAAGAGTCCAACCTAAAATAACTTGGCACTCTTCACTTGACTGTATGCTAATTTGCATTGGGAGCGATGAAATCTTTTTTATGTCCTTATCCAAGCAGCACAAGTTTTGTATGGAAATAGGTTTCCTTAGTAACCCTACAGGCTGGAGTCACAACTACTTAAGTACGGAACAACATTATTATTTAACCCATATTTAACTAGGAAAGTCAGTTAAGAACCAATTCTTATTTACAATGACGGTCTAGGAACAGTGAGTTAACTGCCTTGTTCAGGGGCAGAATTACAGATTTTCACCTTGTCAGCTCAGGGATTCCATCTAGCAACCGTTCAGTTACTGACCCAACGCTCTAACCACTAGGCTACCTGCTGGTTACTGGCCCAACTCTCTAACCACTAAGCTACCTGCTGGTTACTGGCCCAACACTCTAAACACTAGGCTACCTGCTGGTTACTGGCCCAACTCTCTAACCACTAAGCTACCTGGCCTGCTGGTTACTGGCCCAACTCTCTAACCACTAAGCTACCTGCTGGTTTACTGGCCCAACTCTCTAACCACTAGGCTACCTGACCTGCTGGTTACTGACCCAACACTCTAACCACTAGGCTACCTGCTGGTTACTGGCCAACACTCTAACCACTAGGCTACCTGCTGGTTACTGACCCAACACTCTAACCACTAGGCTACCTGCTGGTTACTGGCCCAACGCTCTAACCACTAGGCTACCTGCTGGTTACTGGCCCAACGCTCTAACCACTAGGCTACCTGCTGGTTACTGGCCCAACGCTCTAACCACTAGGCTACCTGCTGGTTACTGGCCCAACGCTCTAACCACTAGGCTACCTGCTGGTTACTGGCCCAATGCTCTAACCACTAGGCTACCTGCTGGTTACTGGCCCAACGCTCTAACCACTAGGCTACCTGCTGGTTACTGGCCCAACACTCTAACCACTAGGCTACCTGCTGGTTACTGGCCCAATGCTCTAACCACTAGGCTACCTGCTGGTTACTGGCCCAACACTCTAACCACTAGGCTACCTGCTGGTTACTGGCCCAATGCTCTAACCACTAGGCTACCTGCTGGTTACTGACCCAACACTCTAACCACTAGGCTACCTGCTGGTTACTGGCCCAACGCTCTAACCACTAGGCTACCTGCTGGTTACTGGCCCAACGCTCTAACCACTAGGCTACCTGCTGGTTACTGGCCCAATGCTCTAACCACTAGGCTACCTGCTGGTTACTGGCCCAACGCTCTAACCACTAGGCTACCTGCTGGTTACTGGCCCAACGCTCTAACCACTAGGCTACCTGCTGCCCCGATATGACCCCTTTCATCCAAACCATAAAAACTATGGACATAAAGTCAGATGTAAGCAATCACTCTTTTTTTCATTGGGAAATGCTAATGCATTTTGGGAGACTTCCAATAGAGAGTTGAGAGAAGACATTTTTCTAGGTTTAGTTTCAAAGAAATGGATAGATCTGTATTCAATCTGCCAGATTAACTGTGGAAATCAAAAGTTAAAAAAATCTGAATGCAAATTGCTTGATTTATTGTGTAATAACAAGCAACTGACAATATCTGAATTGATTGCAATATCTTCTAGTGAGTAGTTTTCGGTTTATTGGTTTATCAATAGTAATGCAAAACAAATCAACAGCTTATTATGGTGTGAGACTTTACTACTAATAATGCCTTGCATGAATTTCACATATATTCAGCATTTAAAGTACAGTATCCAGTCAGACAGGTCTATTGAAACAGTGCAGTGTACAATGGAAAAGTGTCTTGTTATTGTAAAATGTCTTACTCTGGGTACATTTCTCAGTCTTGGACCTGAGCGCCAATAACCCCTGAAATGTCTCTCTTAACAAACTTGTAAAGTCTCTGTGCTGTTTTAGAGCTGATGAATAGCTAGGCATGGATCTTGTCACGGGTCTATCACCCATGGAAACATTTGTCAATGAAAAATAATAGAGCTGAACAGAACCAAGCCGACCAGGTCCTTGAATGATCTAAGACTGTACAGACGACCTGGGTCAAACACATACAGTATCAAATATTTGATATGCACTTTCAGTTTGTTTGCCTGGTACAATAGAACCAATGGAATAGTGTAAAAAGAAATACAACTCCAAGCTTAATTAAGCACACTTCAAATACTTTCAAATATGTGTCGTAATGTATCTGACCCAGCTCTGCTGTACATATTCTGAGAAGTACACCCTAGAAAAGTCCACTTCCTGCCCTTTGGGTATAACTCCTTTGGAATAATGTAGTGGAGTGAAACTCCAAAGATAGTCAGACATCCGGGGGCAGTCTATCTAAACACCATTAATCAACATCCTATACAGCTAGCCAGACTAGCACGGCCAGGCAGCCACTTAGTCCTTTATATAGGAGGCAGGGAGAGCCACTGGAGTGGGATGGGGATGCACCCATTGTTGTGAAAATGAGTAAAGAGTGACGGCTCACCCCAACAACATCACACAATTCACTGAGAAGAATGGCCTGGGGCCAGTGATGTCAGAGGCATGCAAGGAAGAGAGACAGAGACAGCATGTGGGACCCCTTAAAGGAAACCCTGTCAATGAACAGGGGAGAGAGGAGCAGTCAGAGCAGAGCCTAAAGCCAGCAGAGACTGGTTTCATTCACAGCCAGATTAGAGAAACCTGTAGCCAGACCTTTGTGTTTCAACAAGGGTAATTTAGTAATCAGTCTGTTTGCACGGTAGGGAGGCACTTGGGATGTCATGAGAGGATCGCAGTTGCTAAGGCCTTCTGATATTTATTGCCATACTAGGAGGTCACGAAGGAATGTGAAACCGCTGGAATGTGAATCATGATACTGTTTTGTTTCCCTTTGATAATGCCTGATGGGTATGGTAAAGTATTATAGATCTCACTACATTACACCTCTATTTATTTCCTTGTTTTACACAGTCCCTTCCTAGAGCTTGTTGACTGTAGGTTTGCTGTTTATTGAACACTCCATCGGACAGTCATGAAAGGCCAGCCACAGCCACTGTTTCAAACGAAGCCATCAGATTTGTTATTCTTACAGTGGCTCACCCAGTTAGCCGTGAGCCAGGCGCATCTCCCGGACAGCAAACAAAATTCTACAATACCTCTTTCGCCATCTGGCTTGGATTCTCTGTCGACACGGCGCCCCGCCGCACCACCACGACTGGTCTGCCGACGAATACTCCATCCGCTGTGCCTTCAACCGGCCTCCGTCGGAGGGCTACTAACTTTAAACGCCTTGTCGCCTGCTAGCGTAGTGGCAGCTGATGTGTTAGCTGATTAGCTGTTGTTGTCTCACCTGTTGTTTTAGCTAGCTCTCCCAATCAACACCTGCGATTACTTTATGCCTCGCTGTATGTCTCTCTCAAATGTTAATATGCCTTGTATACTGTTGTTCAGGTTAGTTATCATTGTTTTAGTTTACAATGGAGCCCCTAGTTCCACTCTTCATACCTCTGATACCTCCTTTGTCCCACCTCCCACACATGCGGTGACCTCACCCATTAAAACCAGCATGTCCAGAGATACAACCTCTCTTATCATCACCCAATGCCTGGGCTTATCCGCACCCCACCATACCCCTGTCTGCGCATTATCCTGAATATATTCTACCATGCCTAGAAATCTGCTCCTTTTATTCTTTGTCCCCAACGCTCAAGGCGACCAGTTTTGATAGCCTTTAGCCGCACCCTCATACTACTCCTCTTCTGTTCCGCGGGTGATGTGGAGGTAAACCCAGGCCCTGCATGTCCCCAGGCACCCTTATTTGTTGACTTCTGTGATCGAAAAAGTATTGGTTTCATGCATGTCAACATCAGAAGCCTCCTCCCTATGTTTGTTTTACTCACTGCTTTAGCACACTCTGCCAACCCTGATGTCCTTGCCGTGTCTGAATCCTGGCTTATGAAGGCCACGAAGATTCTGAGAGTTCAATACCCAACTATAACATTTTCCGTCAAGATAGAACTGCCAAAGGGGGAGGAGTTGCAGTCTACTGCGGAGATAGCTTGCAAAGTAATGTCATACTTTCCAGGTCCATACCCAAACAGTTCGAACTACTAATTTTAAAAATGACTCTCTCCAGAAATAAGTCTCTCACTGTTGCCGCCTGCTACCGACCCCCCTCAGCTCCCAGCTGTGCCCTGGACACCATTTGTGAATTGATCGCCCCCCATCTCGCTTCAGAGTTTGTTCTGTTAGGTGACCTAAACTGGGATATGCTTAACACCCCGGCAGTCCTACAATCTAAGCTAGATGCCCTCAATCTCACACAAATCATCAAGGAACCCACCCGGTACAACCCTAAATATGTAAACAAGGGCACCCTCATAGACGTCATCCTGACCAACTGGCCCTCCAAATACACCTCCGCTGTCTTCAACCAGGATCTCAGCGATCACTGCCTCATTGCCTGTATCTGCTACGGGTCCGCAGTCAAACGACCACCCCTCATCACTGTCAAATGCTCCCTAAAACACTTCTGCGAGCAGGCCTTTCTAATCGACCTGGCCCGGGTATCCTGCAAGGATATTGACCTCATCCCGTCAGATGAGGAAGCCTGGTCATTCTTTAAAGGTAACTTCCTCACCATCTTAGATAAGCATGCTCCGTTCAAAAAATGCAGAACTAAGAACAGATATAGCCCTTGGTTCACTCCAGACCTGACTGCCCTCGACCAGCACAAAAACATCCTGTGGCGGACTGCAATAGCATCGAATAGTCCCCGCGATATGCAACTGTTCAGGGAAGTCAGGAACCAATACACGCAGTCAGTCAGGAAAACAAAGGCCAGCTTTTTCAAGCAGAAATTTGCATCCTGTAGCTCTAACTCCAAAAAGTTATGGGACACTGTAAAGTCCATGGAGAACAAGAGCACTTACTCCCAGCTGCCCACTGCACTGAGGCTAGGTAACACGGTCACCACCGATAAATCCACGATAATCAAAAACTTCAACAATCATTTCTCAACGGCTGGCCATGCCTTCCTCCTGGCGACTCCAACCTCGGCCAACAGCTCCCCCGCAGCTACTCGCCCAAGCCTCCCCAGCTTCTCCTTTACCCAAATCCAGATAGAAGATGTTCTGAAAGAGCTGCAAAACCTGGACGCGTACAAATCAGCTGGGCTTGACAATCTGGACCCTCTATTTCTGAAACTATCTGCAGCCATTGTCGCAAACACTATTACCAGCCTGTTCAACCGCTCTTTCATATGGTCTGAGATCCCCAAGGATTGGAAAGCTGCTGCAGTCATCCCCTTCTTCAAAGGGGGAGACACCCTGGACCCAAACTGTTACAGACCTATATCCATCCTGCCCTGCCTATCTACAGTCTTCGAAAGCCAAGTCAACAAATAGATCACTGATCATCTCGAATCCCACCGTACCTTCTCCGCTGTGCAATCTGGTTTCCGAGCCGGTCACGGGTGCACCTCAGCCACGCTCAAGGTACTAAACGATATCATAACCGCCATCGATAAGAGACAGTACTGTGCAGCCATCTTCATCGACCTGGCCAAGGCTTTCTACTCTGTCAATCACTATATTCTTATCGGCAGACTCAGTAGCCTCGGTTTTTCTAATGACTGCCTTGCCTGGTTCACCAACTACTTTGCAGACAGAGTTCAGTGTGTCAAATTGGAGGGCATGTTGTCCGGTCCTCTGGCAGTCTCTATGGGGGTGCCACAGGGTTCAATTCTCGGGCCAACTATTTTCTCTGTATATATCAATGATGTTGTTCTTGCTGCGGGCGATTCTCTGATCCACCTCTACGCAGACGACACCATTCTGTATACTTCTGGCCCTTCCTTGGACACCGTGCTATCTAACCTCCAAATGAGCTTCAATGCCATACAACACTCCTTCCATGGCCTCCAACTGCTCTTAAACGCTAGTAAAACCCAATGCATGCTTTTCAACCGTTCGCTGCCTGCACCCGCACGCCCGACTTGCATCACCACCCTGGATGGTTCCGACCTAGAATAAGTACCTAGGTGTCTGGCTAGACTGTAAACTCTCCTTCCAGACTCATATCAAACATCTAAAATCAAATCTAGATTTGGCTTTCTATTCCGAAACAAAGCCTCCTTCACTCACGCCGCCAAACTTACCCTAGTAAAACTGACTATCCTACCGATCCTCGACTTCGGTGATGTCATCTACAAAATAGCTTCCAATACTCTACTCAGCAAACTGGATGCAGTTTATCACAGTGCCATCCGTTTTGTTACTAAAGCACCTTATACCACCCACCACTGCGACCTGTATGCTCTAGTCGGCTGACCCTCGCTACATATTCGTTGCCAAACCCACTGGCTCCAGGTCATCTACAAGTCCATGCTAGGTAAAGCTCTGCCTTATCTCAGTTCACTGGTCACGATGGCAACACCCACCCGTAGCACGCGCACCAGCAGGTGTATCTCACTGATCATCCCTAAAGCCAACACCTCATTTGGTCACCTTTCCTTCCAGTTCTATGCTGCCTGTGACTAGAATGAATTGCAAAAATCGCTGAAGTTGGAGACTTTTATCTCCCTCACCAACTTTAAACATCTGCTATCTGAGCAGCTAACCGATCGCTGCAGCTGTACATAGTCCATCGGTAAATAGCCCACCCAATTTACCTACCTCATCCCCATACTGTTTATATTCATTTACTTTTCTGCTCTTTTCCACACCAGTATCTCTACCTGCACATGACCATCTGATCATTTATCACTCCAGTGTTAATCTGCAAAATTGGAATTATTCGCCTACCTGCTCATGCCTTTTGCACACAATGTATATAGACTCTTTTTATTGACTTGTTTATTGTTTACTCCATGTGTAACTCTGTGTTGTTGTCTGTTCACACTGCTATGCTTTATCTTGGCCAGGTCGCAGTTGTAAATGAGAACTTGTTCTCAACTAGCCTACCCGGTTAAATAAAAAAATAAAAAAATAAAACCCAACTGTAGTTTACAACGATGACTGTGCAGCCAGCCGGGCTGAATAATTCCGTGCATACAGTTACATTACACAAGAGCTTGCTGAGCGAGTTTATCTTTATTGCACCGGAATGCTGACCTCCTCAGATAATTGAATATCTGGTGAGAGAGTGAGAGATACAAGATTAACAGCCCTCCCAGCTCCTCTCCTCTCTTCTCCCAGCCACTCTGGAAGCACTGAGGAGTTTGTTTCTCTGTGACCCACTTCCCTCTACTCAGCCTGGAGAAAGACACTCTTGTTTCTCCCAGTAAGAGGTGGACGTATGGAAGGGAGATAAGGCAGAGGGTTTTCTCAGATGCCCTCGGGGGAACATTGTTCATTTTAGGGAGACAATCTAATGATGGGTGGCATTTAATTCCACTGTCCATAAAATTAATCTTTAGGGCTAGACACTGTCAATGGGTAATTCCTCATCTCTGCACTGGGTGAAAACCATTTCAAACCATAGTTATCTATAAAAACGGAATCTACCAAGCCGACAAGAGTACAAGTTTGTGTGTATGTGTGTGCATGCGTGTGTGTGTGCATGAGTGTGTGTGTGTGTGTGCGTGTGAAATATGAAAGAAAGAGCTGCCTCTATCTCACACTCCTCATATCTAATTACAAGTGGTGTCTCGTGGAGTGGAGTGCTGGAGAGATAAAACAGCTCTCTACTGTCAGACGACCATGTTCCTTTGTTCCATTCCAGAAGCCATTTACAAAACAGCTCTGCTCTGTCTCACTCACTCACTCACTCACTCACTCACTCACTCACTCACACACTCACTCACTCACACACTCACTCACACACTCACACACACACACACACACACACACACACACACACACACACACACACACACACACACACAAACAAACAAACAAACAAACAAACAAACAAATCAAATCAAATCAAATCAAATCAAATGTATTTATATAGCCCTTCGTGCATCAGCTGATATCTCAAAGTGCTGTACAGAAACCCAGCCTAAAACCCCAAACAGCAAGCAATGCAGGTGTAGAAGCACGGTGGCTAGGAAAAACTCCCTAGAAAGGCCAAAACCTAGGAAGAAACCTAGAGAGGAACCAGGCTATGTGGGGTGGCCAGTCCTCTTCTGGCTGTGCCGGGTGGAGATTATAACAGAACATGGCCAAGATGTTCAAATGTTCATAAATGACCAGCATGGTCAAATAATAGTAAGGCAGAAAAGTTGAAACTGGAGCAGCAGCATGGCCAGGTGGACTGGGGACAGCAAGGAGTCATCATGTCAGGTAGTCCTGGGGCATGGTCCTAGGGCTCAGGTCAGTTGAAACTGGAGCAGCAGCATGGCCAGGTGGACTGGGGACAGCAAGGAGTCATCATGTCAGGTCGTCCTGGGGCATGGTCCTTCGGGCTCAGGTCCTCCGAGAGAGAGAGAGAGAGAAAGAAAGAAGGAGAGAATTAGAGAAGGCACACTTAGATTCACACAGGACACCGAATAGGACAGGAGAAGTACTCCAGATATAACAAACTGACCCTAGCCCCCCGACACAAACTACTGCAGCATAAATACTGGAGGCTGAGACAGGAGGGGTCAGGAGACACTGTGGCCCCATCCGAGGACATGCCCGGACAGGGCCAAACAGGAAGGATATAACCCCACCCACTTTGCCAAAGCACAGCCCCCACACCACTAGAGGGATATCTTCAACCACCAACTTACCATCCTGAGACAAGGCTGAGTGTAGCCACGGCACAACCCAAGGGGGGCGCCAACCCAGACAGGATGACCACAACAGTGAATCAACCCACTCAGGTGATGCACCCCCTGCAGGGACGGCATTAGAGAGCCCCAGTAAGCCAGTGACTCAGCCCCTGTAATAGGGTTAGAGGCAGAGAATCCCAGTGGAAAGAGGGGAACCGGCCAGGCAGAGACAGCAAGGGCGGTTCGTTGCTCCAGAGCCTTTCCGTTCACCTTCCCACTCCTGGGCCAGACTACACTCAATCATATGACCCACTGAAGAGATGAGTCTTCAGTAAAGACTTAAAGGTTGAGACCGAGTTTGCGTCTCTGACATGGGTAGGCAGACCGTTCCATAAAAATGGAGCTCTATAGGAGAAAGCCCTGCCTCCAGCTGTTTGCTTAGAAATTCTAGGGACAATTAGGAGGCATGCGTCTTGTGACCGTAGCGTACATGTAGGTATGTACGGCAGGACCAAATCAGAGAGATAGGTAGGAGCAAGCACATGTAATGCTTTGTAGGTTAGCAGTAAAACCTTGAAATCAGCCCTTGCTTTGACAGGAAGCCAGTGTAGAGAGGCTAGCACTGGAGTAATATGATCAATTTTTTTGGTTCGAGTCAGGATTCTAGCAGCCGTATTTAGCACTAACTGAAGTTTATTTAGTGCTTTATCCGGGTAGCCGGAAAATAGAGCATTGCAGTAGTCTAACCTAGAAGTGACAAAAGCATGTATTAATTTTTCTGCATCATTTTTGGACATAAAGTTTCTGATTTTTGCAATATTACGTAGATGGAAAAAAGCTGTCCTCAAAATGGTCTTGATATGTTCTTCAAAAGAGAGATCAGGGTCCAGAGTAACGCCGAGGTCCTTCACAGTTTTATTTGAGACGACTGTACAACCATTAAGATTAATTGTCAGATTCAACAGAAGATCTCTTTGTTTCTTGGGACCTAGAACAAGCATCTCTGTTTTGTCCGAGTTTAATAGTAGAACGTTTGCAGCCATCCACTTCCTTATGTCTGAAACACATGCTTCTAGCGAGGGCAATTTTGGGGCTTCACCATGTTTCATTGAAATGTACAGCTGTGTGTCATCCGCATAGCAGTGAAAGTTAACATTATGTTTTCAAATAACATCCCCAAGAGTTAAAATGTTTTGTGAAAACAATAGTGGTCCTAAAACGGAACCTTGAGGAACACCGAAATTTACAGTTGATTTGTCAGAGGACAAACCATTCACAGAGACAAACTGATATCTTTCCGACAGATAAGATCTAAACCAGGCCAGAACATGTCCGTGTAGACCAATTTGGGTTTCCAATCTCTCCAAAAGAATGTGGTGATCGATGGTATCAAAAGCAGCACTAAGGTCTAGGAGCACGAGGACAGATGCAGAGCCTCGGTCCGATGCCATTAAAATGTAATTTACCACCTTCACAAGTGCCGTCTCAGTGCTATGATGGGGTCTAAAACCAGACTGAAGCATTTCGTATACATTGTTTGTCTTCAGGAAGGCAGTGAGTTGCTGCGCAACAGCCTTCTCTAAAATTTTTGAGAGGAATGGAAGATTCGATATAGGCAGATAGTTTTTTATATTTTCTGGGACAAGGTTTGGCTTTTTCAAGAGAGGCTTTATTACTGGTTGAAGATATCCCTCTAGTGGTGTGCGGGCTGTGCTTTGGCAAAGTGGGTGGGGTTATATCCTTCCTGTTTGGGCCTGTCCGGGGGTGTCCTCGAATGGGGCCACAGTGTCTCCTGAACCCTCCTGTCTCAGCCTCCAGTATTTATGCTGCAGTAGTTTGTGTCGGGGGGCTAGGGTCAGTTTGTTATATCTGGAGTACTTCTCCTGTCCTATTCGGTGTCCTGTGTGAATCTAAGTGTGCGTTCTCTAATTCTCTCCTTCTTTCTTTCTCTCTCTCTGAGGACCTGAGCCCAAGGACCGTGCCCCAGGACGACCTGACATGATGACTCCTTGCTGTCCCAAGTCCACCTGACTGTGCTGCTGCTCCAGTTTCAACTGTTCTGCCTTGTTATTATTCGACCATGCTGGTCATTTATGAACATTTGAACATCTTGGCCATGTTCTGTTATAATCTCCACCCGGCACAGCCAGAAGAGGACTGGCCACCCCACATAGCCTGGTTCCTCTCTAGGTTTCTTCCTAGGTTTTGGCCTTTCTAGGGAGTTTTTCCTAGCCACCGTGCTTCTACACCTGCATTGCTTGCTGTTTGGGGTTTTAGGCTGGGTTTCTGTACAGCACTTTGAGATATCAGCTGATGTACGAAGGGCTATATAAATAAAATTTGATTGATTGATTGATTACTGCCACTTTTAGTGAGTTTGGTACACATCCAGTGGATAGAGAGCCGTTTATTATGTTCAACATAGGAGGGCCAAGCACAGGAAGCAGCTCTTTCAGTAGTTTAGTTGGAATATCGTCCAGTATGCAGCTTGAAGGTTTAGAGGCCATGATTATTTTCATCATTGTGTCAAGAGATATAGTACTAAAACACTTGAGCGTCTCTCTTGATCCTCGGTCCTGGCAGAGTTGTGCAGACTCAGGACAACTGAGGTTTGGAGGAATACGCATGTTTAAAGAGGAGTCCGTAATTTGCTTTCTAATAATCATAATCTTTTCCTCAAAGAAGTTCATGAATGTATCACTGCTAAAGTGAAACTCATCCTCTCTTGGGGAATGCTGCTTTTTCGTTAGCTTTGCGACAGTATCAAAAAGGAATTTCGGATTGTTCTTATTTTCCTCAATTAAGTTAGAAAAATAGGATGATCGAGCAGCAGTAAGGGCTCTTCGGTACTGCACGATACCGTCTTTCCAAGCTAGTCGGAAGACTTCCAGTTTGGTGTGGCGCCATTTCCGTTCCAATTTTCTGGAAGCTTGCTTCAGAGCTCGGGTATTTTCTGTGTACCAGGGAGCTAGTTTCTTATGAGAAATGTTTTTCGTTTTTAGGGGTTCAACTACATCTAGGGTATTGCGCAAGGTTAAATCGAGATCCTCAGTTAGATGGTTAACTGATTTTTGTCCTCTGGCGTCCTTGGGTAGGCAGAGGGAGTCTGGAAGGGCATCAAGGAATCTTTGTGTTGTCTGTGAATTTATAGCACGACTTTTGATGGTCCTTGGTTGGGGTCTGAGCAGATTATTTGTTGCAATTGCAAACGTAATAAAATGGTGGTCCGATAGTCCAGGATTATGAGGAAAAACATTAAGATCCACAACATTTATTCCATGGGACAAAACTAGGTCCAGCGTATGACTGTGACAGTGAGTGGGTCCAGAGACATGTTGGACAAAACCCACTGAGTCGATGATGGCTCCGAAAGCCTTTTGGAGTGGGTCTGTGGACTTTTCCATGTGAATATTAAAGTCACCAAAGATTAGAATATTATCTGCTATGACTACAAGGTCCGATAGGAATTCAGGGAACTCAGTGAGAAACGCTGTATATGGCCCAGGAGGCCTGTAAACATTAGCTATAAAAAGCATTGAGTCGGCTGCAATGGTTTCATGACTAGAAGCTCAAAAGACGAAAACGTCATTTTTTTTTTTGTAAATTGAAATTTGCTATCGTAAATGTTAGCAACACCTCCGCCTTTGCGGGATGCACGGGGGATATGGTCACTAATGTAGCCAGGAGGTGAGGCCTCATTTAAAACAGTAAATTCATCAGGCTTAAGCCATGTTTCAGTCAGGCCAATCACATCAAGATTATGATCAGTGATTAGTTCATTGACTATAATTGCCTTTGAAGTAAGGGATCTAACATTAAGTAGACCTATTTTGAGATGTGAGGTATCATGATCTCTTTCAGTAATGACAGGAATGGAGGTGGTCTTTATCCTAGTGAGATTGCTAAGGCGAACACCGCCATGTTTAGTTTTGCCCAACCCAGGACGAGGCACAGACACGGTCTCAATGGTGATAGCTGAGCTGACTACACTGACTATGCTAGTGGCAGACTCCACTATGCTGGCAGGCTGGCTAACAGCCTGCTGCCTGGCCTGCACCCTATTTCATTGTGGAGCTAGAGGAGTTAGAGCCCTGTCTATGTTGGTAGATAAGATGAGAGCACCCCTCCAGCTAGGATGGTGTCTGTCACTCCTCAGCAGGTCAGGCTTTGTCCTGTTTGTGGGCGAGTCCCAGAAAGAGGGCCAGTTATCTACAAATTCTATCTTTTGGGAGGGGCAGAAAACAGTTTTCAACCAGCGATTGAGTTGTGAGACTCTGCTGTAGAGCTCATCACTCCCCCAAACTGGGAGGAGGCCAGAGACAATTACTCGATGCCGACTCATCTTTCTAGCTGATATGCACGCAGAAGCTATGTTGCGCTTGGTGATCTCTGACTGTTTCATCCTAACATCGTTGGTGCCGACGTGGATAACAATATCTCTATACTCTCTACACTCGCCAGTTTTAGCTTTAGCCAGCACCATCTTCAGATTAGCCTTAACGTCGGTAGCCCTGCCCCCTGGTAAACAGTGTATGATCGCTGGATGATTAGTTTTAAGTCTAATACTGCGGGTGTCGCCAATGACTAGAGTTTTCAATTTGTCAGAGCTAATGGTGGGAATCTTCGGCATCTCAGACCCCGTAACGGGAGGAGTAGAGACCAGAGAAGACTCGGCCTCTGACTCCGACCCGCTGCTTAATGGGGAAAACCGGTTGAAAGTTTCTGTCGGCTGAATGAGCGACACCGGTTGAGCTTTCCTACAGCATTTCCTTCCAGAAACCGTGAGAAAGTTGTCCGGCTGCTGGGACTGTGCCAGGGGATTTATACGACTATCTGTACTTACTGGTGGCACAGACGCTGTTTCATCCTTTCCTACACTGAAATGACCCTTGCCTAACGATTGTGTCTGAAGCTGGGCTTGTAGCACAGCTATCTATCCTCGCCGTACAGCGACTACAATTAGAAGGCATCATGTTAATGTTACTACTTAGCTTCGGCTGTTGGAGGTCCTGACGAATCGTGTCCAGATAAAGCGTCCGGAGTGAAAAAGTTGAGGAAAAAATAAATAAATATATGAACGGTAATTAAAAAGTGAAAACCGTAAAGTTGTCAGGTAGCAAAATAGGTTGGCAACAAAACGCACAGCAACTCGAAAACAAGCCTGCACACACACACACACACACACACACACACACACACACACACACACACACACACACACACACACACACACACACACACACACACACACACACACACACACACACACACACACACACACACACACACACACACTGTTTAGGCACTTGGCCATTCATACAGTGTGTCGAGAGGTAAATCCAGTCCTCAAAGTACAGGGAGATAGCACCCAAGCACATGCCTGTACCATTACAATATCTTTAGTTTACCTTTTAAAAGCTGATATTATTATTTTTTTATTTTTATTTATTTCACCTTTATTTAACCAGGTAGGCAAGTTGAGAACAAGTTCTCATTTACAATTTAGACCTGGTCAAGATAAAGCAAATCAGTTCGACACATACAACAACACAAAGTTACACATGTAGTAAGACAAACATACAGTCAATAATACAGGAGAAAAATAAGTCTATAAACGATGTGAGCAAATGAGGTGAGATAAGGGAGGTAAAGGCAAAAAAAGGTAATGGTGGCGAAGTAAATACAATATAGCAAGTAAAACACTGGAATGGTAGATTTGCAGTGGAAGAATGTGCAAAGTAGAAATATAAATAATGGGGTGCAAAGGAGCAAAATAAATAAATAAGTGCAGTAGGGGAAGAGGTAGTTGTTTGGGCTAAATTATAGATGGGCTATGTACAGGTGCAGTAATCTGTAAGCTGCTCTGACAGCTGGTGCTTAAAGCTTGTGAGGGAGATAAGTGGTTATGGTTGAAGTGTTTACCCCGTTCTCAAAACAACACAATATTAATCATCAAAGTATTATATTGAGCCTGAGCTGTTTGATTTTCAATCGATACATTTCCTGCAACGAGGCATTTACTAAATTACTGGGTAAATACTACATGGATATTTGTTCTTCTTCGACTATGCACTGGGAAATAAATCCAACGTTTCGTAACGTTTACCCCCATCAGTTAACCTGGATAGGGAAATGGCGCCGACAGATAGGGCTGCCGTGCTTCTAGCGCTTAGTAAACTTTGCAGTACTTAGTTATTTTGTGTGTTATTTCTTACATTATTAGTCCAGAATTGTTTTTGTGTTATTACATACAGCAGGGATAAACATTTGGATATCAGAGCGATGGTAACTCACCAGCATTATGACCAGGAATACAACTTTCCCGAATCAGATCCTTTATTCGTACCCCCCAGGGCAATTGAACTGATTCTAGAGGCTGATCCAAAACACCTCCGGCGGATGAGAGGTACTCGGAGGGGACTTCTAGTCCGACTCAGGAGGCGCGCATATCACCCACCGCTTCTGAGTATATTACTTGCTAATATTCAGTCTCTAGATAATAAAGATGACGATCTCAGGGGACGAGGATTTCCTTACAGAGAGACATCAGGGATTGTAACATACTCTGTTTCATGGAAGCATGGCTCGCACAGGATATACTGTCTGAGTCCGTGCAGCCAGTTGGGTCCTTAGTCCATTGCGCAGACAGGACTATATATCACTCCGAGAAGAAGAAGGGCGGAGGTGTATGTTTCATGATTAACTACTCATGGTGTGATTGTGATCACATACAGGAACTCGAGTCCTTTCGTTCACCCAACCTAGAATACCTCACGATTAAATGTTAACCGTAATAACTCCCAAGATAATTATTTTCGGTTATAGTCACAGCCGTGTATATACCATGACGTCCCTCAAAGAACTTCACTGGACTTTACGCAAACTATAAACCACATATCCTGAGGCCGCATGTATTGTAGCTGGGGATTTCAACAAGCAAATTTGAGAAAAACATTACCGAAGTTCTATCAACACATTGACTGTAGTACTTGCCCTGCAAAAACAATTGACCACTGCTACTCCAACTTCTGGGATGCTTATAAGGCCCTCCCCCACCCTCCTTTTGGCAAATATGATCATGACTCCATTTTGCTCCTCCCTTCCTATAGGCAGAAACTCAAACAGGAAGTACCCCTGCTATGGACTATTCAACGCTGGTCTAACCAACGGGAATCCACACTTCAGGACTGTTTTGATCATCCGGACTGGGATAGGTTCCGGGTAGCCTCTGATAATAACATTGACAAATACACTGATACGGTGACTGAGTTTATCAAAAGGTATATAGGAGATGTTGTACCCACTGTGACTTCTAAAACCTACCCTAACCAGAAACTGTGGCTAGATGGCAGCATTCGCACAAAACTGAAAGCACGGACCATTGAATTTAACCATGGCAAGGTGACTGGGAATACGGTTGAATACAAACAGTGTAGTTATTCCTTCCTTAAGGCAATCAAACAGGCAAAATGTTGGTATAGAGACAAAGTCGCAATTCAACGGCACAGACACAAGACCGTGTCCAGCGGCACCGTAGCCTCCCTAATTACTCCTGACCCTATTGGTCGGCTATCTAAGGAGTGCACGGGGAAAGGTCGATCTAACGACACCAGGGGAATCCCTAGCCTTAACGCAAGCCCACGATCCATAAAATTCCCAGCTGCGCCTGAATCGACTAGCGCCTTATGCTGTAGAGAGGGGGAAAACCCAGGGAAAGAAATCAATACAAACACATGACCGACAGGAAGCTCTGAATGAGTTTGGTGCTTACTCACCTGGGGTGATCGAGCAGTGTTCCGCCTGTCCTCCCGACTCCTAGACGAGTTCCTCCAGCACCGGTCGGACGTGTGCCCTCGTCGACCACAACTGGTGCAGGAGGACACTCCTCCTCCGGTCCCCCTCGAAGCCGTACCTCCTAATTCCATAGGGATAGGAACAGGGGGGCTGGGGATTGGAAACGACAGGATCTGATCCGAACGCCCGGGAGCAGCCAGCAGGTTGTCGAGACGGATAGCCAGATCGATAAGTCCATCCAATGTCAATGTGGTGTCCCGACATGCCAGCTCCCTGCGGACGTCCTCCCTGAGACTACATCTAAAATTATCAATCAAGGCCCTGTCGTTCCATCCTGCTCCTGCTGCCAAAGTCCTAAACTCTAGGGCAAAATCCTGCACGCTCCTCGTCTCCTGACGCAGGTGAAACAGCCGTTCACCCGCCGCCCGACCCTCGGGTGGATGGTCAAAAACAGCTCGGAATCGGCGGGTGAACTCTGGGTAATTATCCTTAGCCGAGTCCGGACCATTCCACACTGCGTTGGCCCACTCCAGGGCTCGCACAGTCAAGCAGGAGATGAGGGCGCACACGCTCTCCTCTCCAGAGGGAGCAGGACGCACAGTAGCCAGGTATAGTTCCAGCTGAAGGAGGAAACCCTGGCACCCAGCCGCCGATCCATCAAACTCCCGTGGGAGTGTCAGCCGAAGAGCCCCAGAGCCAGATGTGGTCGCAGAAACAGGAGGTGCTGGAGAAGGGGTTGTTAGAGAAGAGGTGGGGAGGCCACTCCTCTCCCATCGATCCATTCTCTCCATCATTTAGTCCATAGCAGAACCAATCCGGTGAAGCACGCTGGTATGATGGAGGACCCTCTCTTCCATCGATGGGAGAGGAGACGCTGCTGCTCCTGCTGATTCCATGGGTGGTGCGGGATTCTGTCACATCTAATCAAGGTGGGTGGAATCAGGCGCAGAGAGCAGATAACGATATAAAGTTTATTCTCCAGTGAACAAAATAAACACGGTCAACCCAAAAAACACACAGGGTGAAATGATCCAAAACAGAATAATAAACACAATAACAACGACAGATGAAACGAATGACAAAACAAACAATCCCGCACAAAACAAGGGCGGGACAACCTACATTAAATACAGACACTAATTAACTAAATAACACACAGGTGAAAATAATCAGACAAAACCAACAGATACACGAAAAGGGATCGGTAGTGGCTAGTAGGACGGTGACGACGACCGCCGAGCACCACCCGAACGGGCAAGAGAGCCAACCTCGGCGGAAGTCGTGACAGGACCTGGGGGGGGGGGACAAAATGGCTTTATTCCCTATGAATCTCATCTGAGAGGCTCGGTTTGAAACACTCCTGGTTAAGTTTGCTCTGTGTTTCAATGCTCAAAGATCTGTCCTTACAAGAGTAATATCCACTATAAAACTGTCTGGCTTATGACCCGTTTAGTGGCTGAGGCACTTTAGAGCCTTCAGACTGAGATTTTGTGTTCTGTTAGGTTTAGATGTGAAATTCCATCAGTGAAACCTTGCTGGAGCTTACCAGATTTTACTTAGATGTGTAAGTTGAGACTCAGTCAAGGAGAAGTCACAAGCAAGGTGTTGCTGTCAAGTTGTGTTCTGACTGCACTACCTCTCTACCCTGTCCATCTCTCTCTCTCTCTCTCTCTCTCTCTCTCTCTCTCTCTCTCTCTCTCTCTCTCTCTCCCTTCCTCCCCCTCCACCCCCCTCCACCCCGTCCATCTCTGTCAACTGGCACAGATAGATTAGACAAGACAGACCCAGAAGCCACAACACAGCAGGTACACGGCCAAGGTTCAGTCACACTGTGAGACACAAAATGCGGTTGGATAGCTGTAACTTAAGCAAGCAACTCCATTACTTGCAAGTGTTTTACACTTCTTAATTGCTCAACTCTGTTTCAACCCGGCCTCTGCCACCTGGCAGTATTTTAATCAGATATGAGGTTGTTAAAAGCAGGGCTTCCCGCATGGCATGGAGCGGGCTGAACACTGAGAATTCCTTTGATTAATAATCCTGACAAGTCATCCCATTATTATAAATTAAACTGCCACAACTGCAGTATGTGTTGTATTATCTTCCATTTCATAAAAGGCATGAAATGGATGCTGCTGTTTAAGACCATGCAGCTGATTAGGCAGCACAAACACTTCTCCTCCTGCTGTGAGCTATGTGTGTAGTTAGTCGATCCCTCTCTCTTTTTCCACAGCTTCCACATGTCACCGGGTAAACTATGTTCTGCGTCTGTGATTGCATGTGAATTCAATCTATGCCTAATTTGAAACCCAAACAGTGATACACACACGAATGAACACACAGATGCATGTGCATACACGCACGCACGCACACACACACAATCACTCACTCAACTACACACACACCACAACAAGTACACAAGAAAGCACATCCAATGATCCATCAACTCCAGTCGCACACATGTTACATGTGACCAGGGGATTTTGTTATCTGGCTGGCAGTGCAAATTCACTGTCGACAACATAACCCGGGAGCAGTATGCTGGATAAAGGAGTGCTGTTGTGCCAGGTCAATCCACATCATTCCCCAGTAGCAGGGCTGTTTGTGATGAGCCGTGCTGCTCAGTGCTCAGTGTGGTGCTCTGGTGGCTGGGGACCTGTCATTATGGCTGCTTCCTGTGGCCTGGCTGCCTGGCAAACTGTCGCCCTGACAGGTTTCACAGCCACAGAGCGAGAGAGGTCTCTCTTATGATGACAACTGGCTGGTTGGTTCACCTGCAGCTGCAGCACCATCATGGTTAATCAGGTTTAGGTTATGGTCAGGGACAGGGATAGGGTGGATAGGATAGCAATTTACAACTGAAGGGAAGACTGTTCTTCATGAATGAGGTTCATATAATAGCCTAACAACAATAATATTAACACGTTCATAATTCAGTAAAAATGTAACAAAAAAAATCCAGTAATGTACACTGAGTATACAAAACACTAAGGATACCTGCTCTTTCCATGACATAGACTGATCAGGTGAATGCAGGTAAAAGCTATGATCCCTTATGGATGTCACTTGTTAAATCCACTTCAATCAGTGTAAATGAAGGGGAGGAGACAGGTTAAAGAAGGATATTTAAGCCTTGAGACAACTGAGACATTGTGTGTGTGTGTCATTCAGAGAGTAAATGGGTAAGACAAAAATATTTAAGTGCCTTTGAACAGGGTTGGGGGGTGCAACCCAATATTAGGATGGTGTTCCAAATGTTTGGTATACTCAGTGTACACTTTTCTACAGTAAAAATGTTAATCACACAGCATTGTGGGGACCATGCAGATGTCGACATTGCATTTTTATAGCAAGTTGGTGGAACACGTATTTAAGCTAAATTCACGTTTGGATACGAGCTTAGTAAGTGACAGTTTAACAATATCTCTAGTCAGCTTTTAGTTTTATGAATTAACCTGATTTCACGTGTACCTTGTGGGATAACATGTTCAGTGTATGGTGGATAACTAGCGAATGATAGGAGGGCGCGAGCATAACACCACTGCTAGAGCAAGCTACCAGCACAGACAGAACAAAAAGCATGAACCCAGTGTTGCCAACTAAGCGACTTTTGTCGCTAGATTTAGCGAGTTTTCAGACCCCTACAGCGACTTTTGTCTGTAAAAGAGTATAGTGACAAATGTAGCTACTTTTAAAGGCTGCCCCAGTGACTTTTGGTTGATTTAGCGACTTCCTTGTTTGTGTGTGCCAGCTCAGATGTACTGCTCTGCAGTTCGATCCCTCTCGGTGGTTCCGCCGGCTGCTGCATGTGCCTCTCTCCTCTGCCTCTCCACTCTAGCCTCAGTCCCCTGCCTCTCTCCTCTGCCTCTCCACTCTAGCCTCAGTCCCCTGCCTCTCTCCTCTGCCTCTCCACTCTAGCCTCAGTCCCCTGCCTCTCTCCTCTGCCTCTCCACTCTAGCCTCAGTCCCCTGCCTCTCTCCTCTGCCTCTCCACTCTAGCCTCAGTCCCCTGCCTCTCTCCTCTGCCTCTCCACTCTAGCCTCAGTCCCCTGCCTCTCTCCTCTGCCTGCCTCCACTCTAGCCTCAGTCCCCTGCCTCTCTCCTCTGCCTCTCCACTCTAGCCTCAGTCCCCTGCCTCTCTCCTCTGCCTCTCCACTCTAGCCTCAGTCCCCTGCCTCTCTCCTCTGCCTCTCCACTCTAGCCTCAGTCCCCTGCCTCTCCTCTGCCTCTCCACTCTAGCCTCAGTCCCCTGCCTCTCTCTCTGCCTCTCCACTCTAGCCTCAGTCCCCTGCCTCTCTCCTCTGCCTCTCCACTCTAGCCTCAGTCCCCTGCCTCTCTCCTCTGCCTCTCCACTCTAGCCTCAGTCCCCTGCCTCTCTCCTCTGCCTCTCCACTCTAGCCTCAGTCCCCTGCCTCTCTCCTCTGCCTCTCCACTCTAGCCTCAGTCCCCTGCCTCTCTCCTCTGCCTCTCCACTCTAGCCTCAGTCCCCTGCCTCTTTCCTCTGCCTCTCCACTCTAGCCTCAGTCCCCTGCCTCTCTCCTCTGCCTCTCCACTCTAGCCTCAGTCCCCTGCCTCTCCTCTGCCTCTCCACTCTAGCCTCAGTCCCCTGCCTCTCTCCTCTGCCTCTCCACTCTAGCCTCAGTCCCCTGCCTCTCTCCTCTGCCTCTCCACTCTAGCCTCAGTCCCCTGCCTCTCTCCTCTGCCTCTCCACTCTAGCCTCAGTCCCCTGCCTCTCTCCTCTGCCTCTCCACTCTAGCCTCAGTCCCCTGCCTCTCTCCTCTGCCTCTCCACTCTAGCCTCAGTCCCCTGCCTCTCTCCTCTGCCTCTCCACTCTAGCCTAAGTCCCCTGCCTCTCTCCTCTGCCTCTCCACTCTAGCCTCAGTCCCCTGCCTCTTTCCTCTGCCTCTCCACTCTAGCCTCAGTCCCCTGCCTCTCCCCTCTGCCTCTCCACTCTAGCCTCAGTCCCCTGCCTCTCTCCTCTGCCTCTCCACTCTAGCCTCAGTCCCCTGCCTCTCTCCTCTGCCTCTCCACTCTAGCCTCAGTCCCCTGCCTCTTTCCTCTGCCTCTCCACTCTAGCCTCAGTCCCCTGCCTCTCTCCTCTGCCTCTCCACTCTAGCCTCAGTCCCCTGCCTCTCTCCTCTGCCTTTCCACACTAGCCTCAGTCCCCTGCCTCTCTCCTCTGCCTCTCCACTCTAGCCTCAGTCCCCTGCCTCTCTCCTCTGCCTCTCCACTCTAGCCTCAGTCCCCTGCCTCTCTCCTCTGCCTCTCCACTCTAGCCTCAGTCCCCTGCCTCTCTCCTCTGCTCTCCACTCTAGCCTCAGTCCCCTGCCTCTCTCCTCTGCCTCTCCACTCTAGCCTCAGTCCCCTGCCTCTCTCCTCTGCCTCTCCACTCTAGCCTCAGTCCCCTGCCTCTCTCCTCTGCCTCTCCCCCTGCCTCTCCACTCTAGCCTCAGTCCCCTGCCTCTCTCCTCTGCCTCTCCACTCTAGTATCAGTCCCCTGCCTCTCCACTCTAGCCTCAGTCCCCTGCCTCTCTCCTCTGCCTCTCCACTCTAGCCCCAGTCCCCTGCCTCTCTCCTCTGCCTCTCCACTCTAGCCTCAGTCCCCTGCCTCGATCCTCTGCCTCTCCACTCTAGCCTCAGTCCCCTGCCTCTCCACTCTAGCCTCAGTCCCCTGCCTCTCTCCTCTGCCTCTCCACTCTAGCCTCAGTCCCCTGCCTCTCTCCTCTGCCTCTCCACTCTAGCCTCAGTCCCCTGCCTCAGTCCCCTGCCTCTCCACTCTAGCCTCAGTCCCCTGCCTCTCCACTCTAGCCTCAGTCCCCTGCCTCTCTCCTCTGCCTCTCCACTCTAGCCTCAGTCCCCTGCCTCTCCACTCTAGCCTCAGTCCCCTGCCTCTCTCCCCTCTGCCTCTCCACTCTAGCCTCAGTCCCCTGCCTCTCTCCTCTGCCTCTCCACTCTAGCCTCAGTCCCCTGCCTCTCTCCTCTGCCTCTCCACACTAGCCTCAGTCCCCTGCCTCTCTCCTCTGCCTCTCCACTCTAGCCTCAGTCCCCTGCCTCTCTCCTCTGCCTCTCCACTCTAGCCTCAGTCCCCTGCCTCTCTCCTCTGCCTCTCCACTCTAGCCTCAGTCCCCTGCCTCTCCTCTGCCTCTCCACTCTAGCCTCAGTCCCCTGCCTCTCTCCTCTGCCTCTCCACTCTAGCCTCAGTCCCCTGCCTCTCTCCTCTGCCTCTCCACTCTAGCCTCAGTCCCTGCCTCTCTCCTCTGCCTCTCCACCTCAGTCCCCTGCCTCAGTCCTCTGCCTCTCCACTCTAGCCTCAGTCCCCTGCCTCTCTCCTCTGCCTCTCCACTCTAGCCTCAGTCCCCTGCCTCTCCACTCTAGCCTCAGTCCCCTGCCTCTCTCCTCTGCCTCTCCACTCTAGCCTCAGTCCCCTGCCTCTCTCCTCTGCCTCTCCACACTAGCCTCAGTCCCCTGCCTCTCTCCTCTGCCTCTCCACTCTAGCCTCAGTCCCCTGCCTCTCCACTCTAGCCTCAGTCCCCTGCCTCTCTCCTCTGCCTCTCCACTCTAGCCTCAGTCCCCTGCCTCTCCTCTGCCTCTCCACTCTAGCCTCAGTCCCCTGCCTCTCTCCTCTGCCTCTCCACTCTAGCCTCAGTCCCCTGCCTCTCTCCTCTGCCTCTCCACTCTAGCCTCAGTCCCCTGCCTCTCCACCTCTCTAGCCTCAGTCCCCTGCCTCTCCAATCTAGCCTCAGTCCCCTGCCTCTCTCCTCTGCCTCTCCACTCTAGCCTCAGTCCCCTGCCTCTCTCCTCTGCCTCTCCACTCTAGCCTCAGTCCCCTGCCTCTCTCCTCTGCCTTTCCACACTAGCCTCAGTCCCCTGCCTCTCTCCTCTGCCTCTCCACTCTAGCCTCAGTCCCCTGCCTCTCTCCTCTGCCTCTCCACTCTAGCCTCAGTCCCCTGCCTCTCTCCTCTGCCTCTCCACTCTAGCCTCAGTCCCCTGCCTCTCTCCTCTGCCTCTCCACTCTAGCCTCAGTCCCCTGCCTCTCTCCTCTGCCTCTCCACTCTAGCCTCAGTCCCCTGCCTCTCTCCTCTGCCTCTCCACTCTAGCCTCAGTCCCCTGCCTCTCTCCTCTGCCTCTCCACTCTAGCCTCAGTCCCCTGCCTCTCTCCTCTGCCTCTCCACTCTAGCCTCAGTCCCCTGCCTCTCTCCTCTGCCTCTCCACTCTAGCCTCAGTCCCCTGCCTCTCCACTCTAGCCTCAGTCCCCTGCCTCTCTCCTCTGCCTCTCCACTCTAGCCTCAGTCCCCTGCCTCTCTCCTCTGCCTCTCCACACTAGCCTCAGTCCCCTGCCTCTCTCCTCTGCCTCTCCACTCTAGCCTCAGTCCCCTGCCTCTCTCCTCTGCCTCTCCACTCTAGCCTCAGTCCCCTGCCTCTCTCCTCTGCCTCTCCACTCTAGCCTCAGTCCCCTGCCTCTCCTCTGCCTCTCCACTCTAGCCTCAGTCCCCTGCCTCTCTCCTCTGCCTCTCCACTCTAGCCTCAGTCTCCTGCCTCTCTCCTCTGCCTCTCCACTCTAGCCTCAGTCCCCTGCCTCTCCACTCTAGCCTCAGTCCCCTGCCTCTCTCCTCTGCCTCTCCACTCTAGCCTCAGTCCCCTGCCTCTCTCCTCTGCCTCTCCACTCTAGCCTCAGTCCCCTGCCTCTCTCCTCTGCCTCTCCACTCTAGCCTCAGTCCCCTGCCTCTCTCCTCTGCCTCTCCACTCTAGCCTCAGTCCCCTGCCTCTCTCCTCTGCCTCTCCACTCTAGCCTCAGTCCCCTGCCTCTCTCCTCTGCCTCTCCACTCTAGCCTCATTCATCTCCCGCTGCTGCAACAGTGGGTGAAGTTAATTTATTCTTTCTAAATCTCTCAGTGACAAACACACTTTTTTCCTTCTCTCCATCCATCCACATGGCTACAGGCTGCACTTTGCTACCTGTGAAAATAATTTTAAAATGTGCCTCTTTTGTAAGTACCCAAAAAAACGGAGACAGTGGGAGAACCTACTCAATTAAGTAAAAACATTTTTTAAATGTAAAAAAAAAACAATGTATTATTAGCTAGCTATCTAGTTGGCTTACAGTAGGCCACTTTGTAGGCTAACTCAACTAAGCTGCTAGCTAGCTAAATTTGCACACTGTTTTGCTAAGTGTATTAAATGTTAGCTATCTATCTTGATGTAATCATTGTAAATTAAAAAGTCCCTAAATGCATTTGTAAATAACAGGGTGAAATTGCAGCTGTCATTGGAGAGTGTAGGCTACTGGATAGTGCAGGTCATTTTGTGGGAGGACATTATGAAAAGATTCACAAGTTCCACTCCCTAGAAGGGAAAACTTTGAGGACAGAGAGATAGTAGCAACATAATATTCAGTGCTGTCTAATTTGAGTATAATGAAGTCTGCTTCTTTGTGATGTTTTCATCCTCAGATATGGAAACCTGTGAATGTCTCAAGAGACTAAGCACGTGGTCCCTTTCAGACCATTTTTGTGAGTAACTTTTTGTGCAGTGTGAACACTTCAAAGGAACTTTAGACCCCTCGAAGCGAATCGAACTGAGACCATCTGGAGAGGTGGTCTGAGTTCAGTATGCTTGAATTCTGCAGTCCGGTTCCTTTTTTTAGGACAATGTGAATGTAAAGCTCCCCAGGTTCACTTATTCCTGCACCACACACTAGACTACCGCAACGCTGTTTTCCCTGCCATAAACCCTCACAATGGTGCCACAAAAGAGAGATGATGATGTGTTTTTTATTTTACTAGTCAGTTAAGAACAAATTCTTATTTTCAATGATGGTCTAGGAACAGTAGGTTAACTGCCTTGCTCAGGGGCAGAACAACAGATGTTTACCTTGTCAGCTCAAGGATTCAATCTTGCAACCTTTCCGTTGCAAGTCTGGCGCTCTAACCGCTAGGCTACCTGCCCCCACGATGATCAAGGACGCACAGAAATTCCAAAATGTGTGGAGTTTTAGTTCAGATTATTTGTTTGTAATATGTGATCTATAGGCTAAGAGCTCCATAAGCTATTTATTGATTGTGGGGGTTGAATAGAGAAGACAACAGAAGAAGACAATATATTTGGTGAGAATCACAACATAGGGTACAAAATCTATTCTAGCTCTTAAAGGGGCAGTGGCCTACATTGGGTGTACAATTTATAATTACATCATTATCATGATTTATTCTGCAGTTATTCTATTGCTATTTATTTTATTACCAATCAAATGTACATATTAATAGTGTCTTAGTATCTTCTGATTACAATTATTATGTCTCATATTTTAACTAAATGCAATCTATTAGCTTCCAAATTGTAAGTAGGTATATCTAGCTATCCGATAACCCATTCTGATGGAATGGCTTGTCCTGTACTTTGTAAAAACCCAGAGTGCATGGAGTGAATGTTGAAAAAATATCTTGGTTCCTTTCTAAATGTAACGGATGTGAAATGGCTAGCTATTTAGCGGTGGTGTGCGCTGGTAGCGTTTCAATCGGTGACGTCACTCTGAGACCTTGAAGTAGTGGTTCCCCTTGCTCTGCATGGGCAGCCGCGGCTTTTGTGGAGCGATGGGTAACGATGCTTCGTGGGTGACTGTTGTTGATGTGTGCAGAGTGTCTGTGTTTCTTTGTTTCTGTGTTGTATTCTTAAATGAACATTTACATTTTGTGTGGATTTCCAATCTGATTTATGTGATTGTCACTCTCTCTCAGTATAAGAGCTATGCTAATCCATTTAGCAGCTTATCATATGAAATGCATCGCCAATGTAGCCATAGGTTTATGGGCATCTGTCAACTGAAGCAGATAATAGCTGAACTCACACATTGTTTACATGTTGAGCTATATGTTCTCAATTTAAAATGATAGCAGTAGACAATGTACACTATATATATATATACTGTATGTATACAAAAGTATGTGGACACCCCTTCAAATGAGAGGATTCGACTATTTCAGCCACACCCATTGCTGACAGGTGTATAAAATTGAGCACACAGCGATAAAATCTCTATGGACAAACATTGGCAGTAGAATGGAATTACTGAAGAGCTCACTAACTTTCAACATGGTACTGTCATAGGATGCCACCTTTCCAACAAGTCAGCTTGTCAAATTTCAGCACTGCTAGAGCTGCCCCGGTCAACTACAAGTGCTGTTATTGTGAAGTGGAAACATCTAGGAGCAACAAAGGCTCAGTCGCTAAGTGTTAGGCCACACAAACTCACCGAATGGGGCTGTCGAGTGCTGAAGTGCGTAGCACGTAAAAATCGTCTATCATCGGTTGCAACATTCACTACCCAGTAGTGAAGCACTGTTCATTGGGAGCTTCATGAAATGGGTTTACATGGCCGAGCAGACGCACACAAGCCTAAGATCATCATGTGCAATGCCAAGTGTCGGCTAGAGTGGTGTAAAGCTCGCCGCCATTGGACTCTGGAGCAGTGGAAATGTGTTCTCTGGTGTAATGAATCACGCTTCACCAGATGGCAGTCGACAGATAAATCTGTTTTTGGCGGATGCCAGAGGAATGCTACCTGCTCGAAGCGTCTGCTAAATGACTTAAATGTAATGTAATGTAATGCATAGTGCAAACTGTAAAGTTTGGTGGAGGAGGAATTTTGGTCTTGGGCTGTTTTTCATGGTTTGGGAAATCTTAATGCTACAGCATACAATGACATTCTAGACGATTCTGTGCTTCCAACTTTGTGGCAACAGTTGGGGGAAGGCTCTTTGCTGTTTTAGCATGACAATGCCCCTGTGCACAAAGCAAGGTCCATACAAAAATGGTTTGTTGAGATTGGTGTGGAAGAACTTGACTGGCCTTCACAGAGCTCTGACCTCATCCCCATCGAACACCTTTGGATGAATTGGAATGCCGACTGCGAGCCAGGCCTAATCGCCCAACATCAATGCCCGACCTCACTTATGCTCTTGTGGCTGAATGGAAAAATTCCCTGCAGCAATGTTCCAACATCTAGTGGAAAGACTTCCCGGAAGAGTGGAGGCTGTTATAGCAGCAAAGGACCAGCTTCATATTAATGCCTATGATTTTGAAATGAGATGTTTGACGAGCAGGTGTCCACATACTTTTGGTAATGTAGTGTATATGAGTTAATCCATATACCAGATTTTGTACATGCCTTTTAAGTGTATTCAAATACAATTGTAAAACCTGTAATTTAGGTACAGTGTGAAAATAAGGAGATGACAATTAGGCTACGGGAGATTGAATTAAATCATTTTAATTTCATTAATTTTTGCAATTTTGTTGCAAAATGATTTCAGTTGTTTCCATAAATAGACAGTGCATGGTTGCTCTATGTATAATTGACCCTGGCTAAGCTTGCGACTAGGCTAACACGGCTAACCTTTTAGAATGATAGCAATATGCTGTTTTTATACAAATGTTGTTGGCTTTATAATCGTGAAATAAATGTTACTAGCTAATAGCTACAGTATCTATTTAGTTATACCTAGGTAGATTGCAACTTTAGATGACTTTTCTCAAAACTAACCTCATTGTGGCTAGCTACTTCTTGTCCCTCTTCCTAGTCTTTACAGCCAAATATCACTTCAGAAACATAAAAATATTGATATTGTCACGCCCTGGTCGAAGTATTTTGTGTTTATCTTCATTTATTTGGTCAGGCCAGGGTGTGACATGGGTTTTTGTATGTGGTGTGTATGTAGTGGGATTGTAGCTTAGTGGGGTGTTCTAGGTAAGTCTATGGCTGTCTGAAGTGGTTCTCAATTAGAGGCAGGTGTTTATCGTTGTCTCTGATTGGGAACCATATTTAGGCAGCCATATTCTTTGGTTGTGTTGTGGGTGATTGTCCTTAGTGTCTTGATGTCCTTAGTTTGCACCAGTTTAGGCTGTTTCGGGTTTTATTTGTTTTGTATTGATTCGTGTTATGTTTGTTTTATTAAACATGGATCGCAATATACATGCTGCAGTTTGGTCCGACTCCTTCACCACTAGAAAACCGTTACAGATATGCCCAGCATTGTAAGACCATTTCTCTCCTCTTGCTGCTGCTTTAGTTCATCTCGAAATAAGAAAGGAATTATGTGAAAACCAGCAAGCTTGTTTTGTTGAAATCTTTAGTCCTCGGGCACTGTTGTTCCTACGGCACTAATCTGGTGAGCACCTTTTAGAGCTCCGCTTAAGAAAGGCATTTCATTGGTTTGACTTGTTCTGAGGCATCATTGATTTACACCGGGTTCCCATTTAGAGGATGCAAGTTAAAGTAATATCCACCTTATGTCACATGTGCCTCAACACATAAGGGCCACTCCACAGGACAACAAACCGCATCAGTGCCAGAAAGACCAATTAAAAATTTGGGAGAACCCTCTGGTGTGTCTGACTGAGAATGAGCATTATGTTGAGCCAGAGGAGGATGACAATTTTCTACATGAAACTATAGGCAAAACTGTTATTACCATCTATTACGTATCTATTGTCTAAACTATATGAACCTTTGATTGGTTTGGGGATTGCAGAAACCTACGTGAAGAATGTGATTGAGAAAATTAAGGGGGAAAAAATCTCCTTACAGCATGCATTTGCAACAGCATGCAGATCTTTAAGCACTGACCAGAGAAGGAAAAACACTTTTAAGACAGAATTGACCTATGTTGACCCTGTACCACTGTTTTTAGGCAAAGATGACTCTGGGAAGGAATGTTTTACCCAGTATGTCTGTTACGGATACATGTATCCTGTGTGTGTATCCTGTGTGTGTGTTTCTTTTCTCTCCTTCTCCCCTCACAGGTGAAAATCATCACTCCCCAATCAGTCACCAATCATCAATCAGAAGACACACCTCCTCCTGTTTCCTACCCAATCACTGTTCCTTTCCCTTTGTTTAAAAACCCTGTCAGTTGTTTGCTGTGGAGCTTAATCTCTCTGTTAATGCCATGTCTGTAGGTCTCTCTGTTTCACTCTCTCTTTGTGTATTGACCTCTCTTTTGTTTGAGCACCTCCATAGTACTTTGTCATCACCTGTGAGTTTTGTTTTTGGTTATGGTGTTTGTTTGCTGGTGGGATTAAGGGGGAACCAAGACAAGTCGCCCATGCGCATACACTACCCGTAGGTAAACTTTGTTAAATACACTAGTTAGAACTGGGCGGACCACCCACTGTATTTTTGGTTAGTTAGTTAGCTGTTAAAGTAGGCTAGTCTAGCTTAGGGGTCTTTTGAATACTTATTGTTTCTTTCCTTGGGTCCAGCTCAGCCCCTTTTCCTGCTCCCCCCATTACTGTGTGTTTATTAATAAACCCTGAGTTTGACGGTAGATTTCAGTTGTCGTTATTTTGTTCTCACTTTTACTTTGTCACTATTAGAATTTGTATGAGTTATGTTATGGGTCTCATTACCATCCCCCCCTATACTGTCGGGCCAAAAGGGATTCGTAACAATGTCCCTATTAAAAACTGTTTCTGCACTTTTTGCATTTGTTTCATTAGTCCTTTGTTGATATGGTCTCAAAATGTATTGCATATCACCAATGAATTTTTTTCAAGGTATATAACTTTCAGAATACAGAAATAATTTTACCAAAATACATCATACAAGCTGTATTTCTGTATTTTGAAAGTTGTATACAGTTGAAGTGGGAAGTTTACATACACCTTAGCTAAGTACATTTCAACTCAGTTTTTCACAATTCCTGACATTTAGGCCTAGTAAAAATTCCCTGTCTCAGGTCAGTTATGATCACCACTTTATTTTAAGAATGATTTATTTCAGCTTTTTTTTCTTTCATCACATTCCCAGTGGGTCAGAAGTTTACATACACTCAATTAGTATTTGGTAGCATTGCCTTTAACATTTGACCCAAGTTAAACAATTTGGGTAGCCTTCCACAAGCTTCCCACAATAAGTTGGATGAATTTTGGCCCATTCCTCCTGACAGAGCTGGTGTAACTGAGGCAGATTTGTAGGCCTCCTTGCTCGCACACGCTTTTTCAGTTCTGCCCACAAATTTTCTATGGGATTGAGGTCAGGGCTTTGTGATGGCGACTCCAATACCTTGACTTTGATGTCCTTAAGCCATTTTTCCACAACTTTGGAAGTATGCTTGGGGTCATTGTCAATTTGGAAGACTCATTTGCGACCAAGCTTTAACTTCCTGACTGATCTCTTGGGTTGTTGCTTCAATACAACCACAATTTTCCTCCTCATGATGCAATCTATTTTGTGAAGTGCACCAGTCCCTCCTGCAGCAAAGCACCCCCACAACATGATGCTGCCAACCCTGTGCTTCACGGTTGGGATGGTGTTCTTCGGCTTGCAAGCCGCCCTTTTCCTCCAAACATAACGATGGTCATTATGGCTAAACAGTTCTATTTTTGTTTTACTTTTTTTCTGAGGTCTTGGGTGATTTCTTTTGATTTTCTTTTGGTTTAGTAGTTTGTGAACAAGAAATTTGTGGAGTGGTTGAAAAAAATAGTTTTAATGACTCCAACCTAAGTGTATGTAAACTTCCGACTTCAACTGTACCTTAACTTGATTGCTGACATGAAAAACATTTTGAGACTATATCAACAAAAGGCTAATGAAACAAATACCAAAATATTGTTTTTGGGTGGAGTTTTCCTTTAAGGATGTAAGTAATGGAAATTTGATAATGCATAACCCATTATTTCAGACTGAACAATCATCTCTTCGATTGATCTTGTATTAGGATGCATTAGAGGTGGTGAATCTATTAGGTTCAGGGTTCAAGAAACACAAGGTACTTACAGTTTACCTTACTCTGGCTGATATTTAGCCTCAAAATCGGTCAAACATTGGTTACATGTAGCTTGTTCTTCTCTGTATACAACAAGACTTCAAATCTTTTGGACAGCAATTGGTTTTTGGCTCTCTGATCAAAGGCCGGAATGATTTGGAAGAGAATGGCATCATTTTAGAGGACGGGTGACTACTTAAAGGTGGTTTGTTTGCAACTTCTGGTTATCCTCTCAGATTCCATAATATTGGAGGCTTTCTGGACAATTTTAGTTGCAGCATTCATTTCTGTTGCTATTGTGAAGTAGACAGAGCATAATTTCCAACCTCACCACATATGTATGGCACAAAAAGAACTGTACGGTCCTATAAAAATTATGTTCAGGTTCTAACAACCAATGTGGTATTAAATTAGTATTTTAATCAGCTAAGGTTCTTTCATCTTTGTCAGCCTTTATTGCCGCAATGCCACCGTGCCTTAGAAATGATATTTTTCAAGGTATTGTGTCTTTTGATCTAGCTTTGTTCATTATTCTCTTGGTTCAAGTTAAACATTTGACTTACTCAGAAGTCAGTACTGAATCGATTCAATGACCAATTCAAGTATCTAGGAAGTAATGCTCTTGACAAACCTGCAGATGTGTATTCAAGGAGTGGGAAGCTTAGTGTTTTTTTTAGGTAACTTCCTCAGTTATTCGGAGAAAGGATCTGAGATCCTGAAGTATGGCAACTTGTATTATAGCTGAGGGAAACTGTGGAATTTATCTGTGCACCATCGATATCAGCAGACTAGATTGCGTGTCTTAAAGTGCTCATTGAGGAGCACATACAGTGCATTCGGAAAGTATTCAGACCCCTTTACTTTTCCCACATTTTGTTATGTTACAGCCTTATTCTAAAATGTATTCAGTTTTTGTTCCTCATCAATCTACACACAATAGCCCATAATAACAAAGCAAAAATAAAAAAGCTGAAATATCTCATTTACATAAGTATACAGACCCTTTACTCAGTACTTTGTTGAAGCACCTTTGGCAGTGATTACCGCCTTGAGTCATCTTGGGTATGATGCTACAAGCTGGGCACACCTGTATTTGGGGAGTTTCTCCCATTCTTCTCTGCAGATCCTCTCAAGCTCTGTTAGGTTGGAACGGGAGCGTCGCTGCACAGCTATTATCAGGTCTCTCCAGAGATGTTTGATTGGGTTCAAGTCCGGGCTCTGGCTGGGCCACTCAAGGACATTCAGAGACTTGTCTCTAAGCCACTCCTGTGTTGTCTTGGCTGTGTGCTAAGGGTTGTTGTCCTGTTGGAAGGTGAACCTTCACCCAGTTTGAGGTCCTGGGCGCTCTGGAGCAGGTTTTTCATCAAGGATCTCACTGTACTTTTTCAGTTTTTCCCTCGATCCTGACTGGTCTCCTAGTCCCTGCCGCTGAAAAACATCCCCACTGCATGATGCTGCCACCACCATGCTTCACCATAGGGATGGTGCCAGGTTTCCTCCAGATGTGACACTTGGCATTCAGGCCAAAGAGTTCAATCTTAGTTTCATCAGACCAGAGAATCTTGTTTCTCATCGTCTGAGAGTCCTTTAGATGCATTTTGGCATACTCCAAGGCTGTCATGTGCCTTTTACTGAGGAGGAGTTTCCGTCTGGCCATTCTACCATAAAGGCCTGATTGGCGGAGTGCTGCAGAGATAATTGTCCTTCTGGAAGGTTCTCCCATCTCCACAGAGGAACTCTGGAACTCTGTCAGAGTGACCATCGGGTTCTTAGTCACCTCCCTGACCAAGGCCCTTCTCCCCCAATTACTCCATTTGGCCGGGAAGACCGCTCTAGGAAGAGTCTTGGTGGTTCCAAACTTCTTCCATTTAAGAATGATGAAGGCCACTGTGTTATTGGAGACCTTCAATGCTGCAGAAATATTTTGGTAACCTTCCCCAGATCTGTGCCTCGACACAATCCTGCGCTTTACGGACAATTCCTTCGACCTCATGGCTTGATTTTTACACTGTCAGCTGAGGGAACTTATATAGACAGGTGTGTGCCTTTCCAAGTCATGTCCAATCAATTGAATTTATCACAGGTGGACTGCAATCAAGTTGTAGAAACATCTCAAGGATGATCAACGGAAACCGGATGCACCTGAGCTCAATTTCGAGTCTCATAGCAAAGGGTCTGAATACTTATGTAAATAAGGTATTTCTGATTAAATTTTTAATAAATTAGCAACATTTTCAAAAAACCTGTTTTCGTTTTGACATTATGGGGTATTTTTAATTTTTTTGTAACCATTTTAGAATAAGGCTGTAAAGTAACAAAAGTTGGAAAATGCACTGTAGACTCAAGGATTGCGCTTTTCGCAGAAAATCCTTCAAAACATCATTATTTTTTCACTACCCAGATCTTATCACTCAATTTGGTCCACTTATTTGTCTCTGAAGATTGAGATTAGAAAGCAAAAATAACTTTTTTTTAAGCAATGTACAAGATAATTACACAACTTTTAAAACCTGTGTAAGACATTAGCTGAGAGACACTAGCTACTTCAGGCATATTTGAGTGCAGGCAACTTGTTCTCTCCGC
The DNA here is from genome assembly GCF_023373465.1 of Oncorhynchus keta. Classification (NCBI taxonomy): domain Eukaryota; kingdom Metazoa; phylum Chordata; class Actinopteri; order Salmoniformes; family Salmonidae; genus Oncorhynchus; species Oncorhynchus keta. The sequence goes on from NC_068445.1 coordinate 25,537,125, forward strand.
ATACACAAGTGGAGAAGGGGACAGAGTTCTCATCAAGTTACTATAATGGCAATATCAGGGATTCTGTAGCAAGTTTTGATTTTCAACCTGAGAACACAGTGGCTGGCTGCTAATGAAATGACAGTGAAGGGCACCAAGTATAAGAAAAGCATGTGTGCTTTATTTGGAAAGAAGATGAGAGATTACAGGTTGGGAGGCTAAAGTACATTTTGTCTCATCGAGATTTCAGTTTATTATGTCTCAAACACTTTTTGGAGAAGTTGAGCGATTTTTGAGGTTTATTGCCAGGGAGCAACAGAAGTAGAATGTTTGCATTAAGCAAGAAGGATCTTTTAGACTATTACCCTCTTCCAGATTGCAAAGGTTTTGCCATGTCACTAATTGCCCTTCACCAGTCTTATGCAGAGAAATTATCTGATGTTAGAGCAATGTCTAATGTAGAGGATGGGTTATAAAGTCCATCAGTTTCTTAAGGAGAGTACACACGTGGATTTATTGCTTGGCGTCTTTTCTTCAACTTTGATCCCTCTGATAGGTTGATGCCAACAAAGCCTCTGTAAAAACAATGCAATGCAAAATATAGTTTTATTGTTAGATATCTAGGCAACTTTTAACTTTATATTGTAAGCATATTCTTAGGCACAAGAGGCACAACATTCTACAAATTCAAACTTCTGGCTTCTTTTGGTTCCTATTTGGACTTTGACTTAAAATGTGATCTGTGTTTACATTTCACAAGATTTGATTAAAGTTGCATATGTCACTTTTTGGGCATCCTGACAAAGTTCACATAGAAATGTGAGTTATAGATCTGTCAATCTCTTCGAACGCAAGTCTAAGAAGCGGTAAATCTGCTTATCTGCGCTATTTCTATGCGTTCCATTTTTATGTTTAGTTTTGACATCTTTTACTTTCGGTTTTGTACACCAGCTTCAATCAGCTAAAAATACAATATTTTGGGATATGGAAAATTGCGTTTTAGATGGTACAATGATTCTCTCTCTTTTGTCACATAAACTGAAATTAGGCAAATTATTATAATTGTTTCACAATCTAATGAATTGATTACAATGCAGCATACAAATGAACTATACTGTACACAAAGCTCCTTACAGTAGCAGTTCTGACCAAGAATCACTTTAGCCGTTTAGATAATAATAAATACGATTACATAGACCGTTGGGGACCTGATCCTAGATCAGAACTCCCAACTCAGAGATTATATGTGAATAAAGACCCAGGCCTGAACACGAACATAAAGTATATGTCAGAACATTCTGAATCTTATCACATGGCACAAGTGTGAATGAAGCCTTTATGAGCCTATAAAGGCTCCATTCACTGTAACATGGAAATATGGCCTTGTGAGAGCACTGATTTGTAGTAATTGTACCTTTTGTATTCTGAAAAATCTTTCTCAATTAGATGAAACTAAACTTCCAAATGTTTCCAAAACCATATAGCAAGCAAGGATTATTAACATGTAAACAGAGCATCTGGACTATGGTACACAGTCCTGCTCTGTCATCAATGGTTCAATTGAGAACCAATATAGGGCCCCTGTCTTACAAGAGTTGAATGTTCATCTTGTCATTATTCTACTGCCAAATGTTATTACTGTGACCTGTCTTTGAGTTTAGCTTCGAGAGCTATTTAAATTCAACATTAACTGTACTTAAGAAGTTACTGGTGCCTCATTTATAGTAATTTACTGGCAATTAAGTTTCCAATAAAGTATTGTAATATTTATGATTTACAGTGAGTTACTGATGTTCATTTACAGTACTATAATATACAGTACCAGTCAAAAGTTTGGACACAACTACTCATTCAAGGGTTTTTCTTATTTAATTGTAGAATAATAGTGAAGACGTCAAAACTATGAAATAACACATATGGAATCACCCTTTGCCTTGATGACAGCTTTGCACACTTTTGGAATTCTCTCAACCAGCTTAATGAGGTAGTCACCTGGAATGCATTTCAATTAACAAAGGAATTTCTTTCCTTAATGCATTTGAGCCAATCAGTTATGTTGTGGCAAGGTAGGGATGGTATACAGAAGATAGCCCTATTTGGTAAAATACCAAGTCCATATTATGGCAAGAACAACTCAAATAAGCAAAGAGAAACAACAGTCCATCATTACTTTAAGACACAAAGGTCAGTCAATCTCAAGATCTTTGAACGTTTCTTCAAGTGCATTTGCAAAAACCATCAAGCGCTATGATGAAACTGGCTCTCATGAGGACCACCACAGGAATGGAAGACCCTGTGTTCAAACAGAGTAATATAATTATAAGGGTACAAGGCGAGACCCAAATGCAGACACAGGAGGTAGATGGTTGAGCTCGGATATTTATTATAACAAAAGGGGTAGGCAAAAGGCAGGTCGGGTACAGGCGAGAGTTCATAAACCAGGTCAGAGTCCAAACAGTACCAGGCGATAGGCAGGGTCGAGGTCAGGACAGGCAGGGGTTCAGTAGCATGTCAGAGTCCAAACGGTACAAGACGATAGGCAGGCTCGAGGTCAGGGGCAGGCAGCGTGGTCAGGCAGGCAAGGGTGAAAACCAGGAGAGCGAGAAAAGAGAGACTGGGAAAAGCAGGAGCTGAGACACAAAAACGCTGCTTGACTTGACAAACAAGACGAACTGGCACAGAGAGACAGGAAACACAGGGATATATACACCGGGGATAATAAGTGACACCTGGAGGAGGTGGAAACAAGCCCAAGGACAGATGAAACAGATCAGGGCATGACAATAATACATATTTACAGTAAGTTACTGGTGCCTCATTTACAGTAATTTAATGGCAAAGATTCACAGTACTTCATTGCCAGTAATTTACTGAAATGTACAATCACTTTTTTTACAGTCAATAACCCACCCTTAATTGGGTTATAATATGTCACAGATTACTAGCTATTAACTTGGCCTTTACAATTTGTAAATAACGCATACAGCTGAGTGGACACATTATCATACTGCAGTGAAGTAATCTTACATAATCCTATTTCCAGACTCTTTGTTGTTGTGATCAGGCAGGATATAGCTAATTTCCCCACTTAATTTGGTTGTTTTCACATTCATTCCTTTTATACATTGTCCTCTCAGCATTATGTTCCCTACCTGAGGCTGGAAGCCTAGATTTTGAGAGATAAAATTGGCACCACTAATGGGTCTGTGCTGTGGAGCTATAACCAGCCGGCTATCCAGCCAGTCCACACTTGCACTGAGCTGAGAAGGCCTAATTGGGCTGTTAGAGAGGGTTGACTCAGATACTGTACACTCTAGTCCATGGCTGATTCAGTGAGCTGGGTTAGCCATCCACACTCAAGGACTTCTTCATGGGAGATGAACCAATCAATGCACCCCCCCCTCCACACTGATGGATCTATAATTAAAGAGAGCACTGGACTAAATGTAATGCATAAACTCCACTTGGAGAGGTAGAACGGGGGATCGATGGGAGGTAAAGGGGACCCGGCCAAAGCTCCATTGGCCGCTTGGAAACATATGTTGTTGCAGCCAGGGCTATCCCTAAAGTGCAACTCTGGCTCAGTGTGTGTGAGAGAGAGAGGAAGCCAGAGAGAGAGTGAGGTCAAGACAATAAAAGGGCAATTTCTCTGGGTCATGATTAAATTGTTAGCTTGTAATTAATCTATATGAGATGGGAAGGCATTAGCAGTGCAAGGTATGCCTTAATTATACATCACATTTCTTCAACATTTCCTATTCAGCAGCATCACATTTGTTTCCTATTCAGCATCACGTTTCCTATTCAGCATCACATTTATTTCCTATTCAGCATCACATTTCCTATTCAGCATCACATTTGTTTCCTATTCAGCAGCATCACATTTGTTTCCTATTTAGCAGCATCACATTTGTTTCCTATTCAGCAGCATCACATTTGTTTCCTATTCAGCATCACGTTTCCTATTCAGCATCACATGTATTTCCTATTCAGCATCACATTTTATTTCCTATTCAGCATCATGTGTTTCCTATACAGCATCACATTTGTTTCCTGTTCAACATCACATTAGTCTCCTATACAGCATCACATTAGTCTCCTATTCAGCATCACATTTAGTTTCTATTCAGCATCACATTTAGTTTCTATTCAGCATCACATTAGTTTCCTATTCAGCATCACATTAGTTTCCTATTCAGCATCACATTTGTTTCCCATGTATCACGGAATGATGTATCATGATTTGTTATCCCATTGACAGCAACTCTGCTTGTCTGTTTTATTGTTGTGTCCCTAGTGTGATTATTCCACCGCTGCTGCACAGTTCAATCATTTAATAATATACAGTACAGACTCAATAGTACAGACACAATGAATTTACTCACACATAATTCCCTTCCCAGACACAGAATGATGAATCTGGCTTCTCCACCACCCCCGAGCATGACTCAAAACACAACTCATAGAATAGACTTCTCTCTTTGTGTCTCTCTCTCTTTTCTCTCTCTTTCTTCTCTCTCTGTCTCTCTTTCTCTCTCTCCCTCTTTCTCTATCTCTCTTTCCATACCTTTATCTCTTTCTCTCTCTAAGTAAAAACAAGTGCCTGAGAACACAAATGAATACTCCAAATAAGACATAATGTGACGTCTAGACCCAGGGTAATTTGAGACTGCCTTGCAAACTGCTTCAATTTGTTGTTTCCTCTTTCAAGAGCATTGAGATTACCACAGACTCACATCATGCATGTTCAAGGCTTTCATCACTGTGAAGTTGTCAAAGTAATCCATTTTTATCCATGAACGTGTGTTAAAGCACCATGTGAAAAACACATCAATAAACGTAAACACGTGTTCTGGCTTGTTTTCATGCCATGAGTCTCTATTGTTGAACATCAATGTTGACTTGAACACAGTTTGCCATTTGAGAGTAAAAGGCAGCAATAAGAGGCTGACTACGACTGCATTAAGAACCATGTCTAAGGGGACAGACAGTACAGAGTGCAGTGACATGATGGCAGAGCTCCCTCAGCCCCAGACGAGCTCATGTGAAGTGTCTGAAAACGAATCTGCCGTCCACCCACGGGGTCTGGCTAATTAGAATTGCGAACTCATCTCTCACCTTTCGCTCAGGCCAAAGGAAAATGCAAAAGCTTAAAGTCAACCTGAGAGAGGGGAACAGGAGGGAGAGGAGGAGGAGAACAAGGAGGGAGAGGAGGAGGAGAACAAGGAGGGAGAGGAGGGGCTCATTACCAGATTTCTTTTTTTAAAGACACCACGATGCTAAGACTGATAGTGAATGAAATATCAAAGCCAAACAGTGTGCAGTAAGGATCTTGGAAGTGGCTGGCTGCTCTGCTGTTTGATCCGACAGAGCCAGCTTGTTTTTTACTAAAAGCTTCGGAGAAACCACTGGGTGTGAGGGAGAGGAGTGAAGTGAGGTGGAGAATGCATCCCTTTCCCCCTCTTTCTCTCTCAGCCTGTCATCTTGGGCAAATTGTAAGAACTCCTTTGGGCACAGCAGGATGAGTGAGGTGTGTGTATGTGTGTGTGTCTGTGTGTGTAAACACACATCTGTGTGTGTGTGTAGTTGGACAACATTTTGATCCTCTCTGTGCCTCAGGTAAAAAACTGTTTCTCCTTCATCACTGGCTCTCTCTCATGTTCAGAGGTTAGCTGCATCTCTAGGGGAGGAAATCAGTGAGAGGAGCCTGGAGCAAACCAAGAGAGTTGGAGAGCTGACTGAATGGAGAACAACTGGAACTCTCTTAAGAAGAGAGCTAGAGAGAAAAAAGAGACAAGCAAGTGTCCTTGCTCTGTATTGTGTTGACACATTGTTTCTGAAGACTTCCTTACCTTCTATATTCCCATGAAGTCAACACCTGCCCTTTTTCAGTATCAAAGGAGATACTGTTGCACCTACTGACCTCAGAGCTAATCATGCTCATGTATCAAGAGATGGAATGTAGAAATGGTGCACCGTCAAACACACACACACACACACACACACAATGTTTCTCTGTTTTGCCTATTTGCAGGAATCAAATAAAATCAAATCAAATGTATTTATATAGCCCTTCGTACATCAGCTGATATCTCAAAGTGCTGTACAGAAACCCAGCCTAAAACCCCAAACACGTCTACGCAGACGACACCATTCTATATACTTTCGGCCCGTCATTGGACACTGTGCTATCAAACCTCCAAACGAGCTTCAATGCCATACAGCACTCCTTCCGTGGCCTCCAACTGCTCTTAAACGCGAGTAAAACCAAATGCATGCTTTTCAACCGATCGCTGCCTGCACCCGCATGCCCGACTAGCATCACCACCCTGGATGGTTCCAACCTTGAATACGTGGACATCTATAAGTACCTAGGTGTCTGGCTAGACTGCAAACTCTCCTTCCAGACTCACATCAAACATCTCCAATCAAAAATCAAATCCAGAGTCGGCTTTCTATTCCGCAACAAAGCCTCCTTCACTCACGCTGCCAAGCTTACCCTAGTAAAACTGACTATCCTACCGATCCTCGACTTCGGCGATGTCATCTACAAAATGGCTTCCAACACTCTACTCAGCAAACTGGATGCAGTCTATCACAGTGCCATCCGTTTTGTCACTAAAGCACCTTATACCACCCACCACTGCGACTTGTATGCTCTAGTCGGCTGGCCCTCACTACATATTCGTCGCCAGACCCACTGGCTCCAGGTCATCTACAAGTCCATGCTAGGTAAAGCTCCGCCTTATCTCAGTTCACTGGTCACGATGGCAACACCCATCCGTAGCACGCGCTCCAGCAGGTGTATCTCACTGATCATCCCTAAAGCCAACACCTCATTTGGCCGCCTTTCGTTCCAGTACTCTGCTGCCTGTGATTGGAACGAATTGCAAAAAATCGCTGAAGTTGGAGACTTTATCTCCCTCTCCAACTTCAAACATCAGCTATCCGAGCAGCTAACCGATCGCTGCAGCTGTACATAGTCTATAGGTAAATAGCTCACCCTTTTTCACCTACCTCATTCCCATACTGTTTTTATACTGTTTTTATTTATTTACTTTTCTGCTCTTTTGCACACCAATATCTCTACCTGTACATGCCCATCTGATCATTTATCACTCCAGTGTTAATCTGCAAAATTGTATTATTCGCCTACCTCCTCATGCCTTTTGCACACATTGTATATAGACTGCCCATTTTTTTCTACTGTGTTATTGACTTGCTAATTGTTTACTCCATGTGTAACTCTGTGTTGTCTGTTCACACTGCTATGCTTTATCTTGGCCAGGTCGCAGTTGCAAATGAGAACTTGTTCTCAACTAGCCTACCTGGTTAAATAAAGGTGAAATAAAATTTAAAAAAATAAAACAGCAAGCAATGCAGGTGTAGAAGCACGTGTAGTCTAACATGAGCTTGTCTCTATTCCCTCCTTGGGATTGTACCATGTATATCAAGGCAGATCTAATGATGAAATAGCATCCTCAGACACAAGGATATTGTACCATGTATATCAATGCAGATCTAATGATGAAATAGCATCCTCAGACACAGGGATATATAGATATTGAAATGTCAAAAGCTAGAGTGAGTTTACAGTATATTAGCAAACACTGAGACGAGCTTTGGTCATTTGAGTGCAGGGATTCTTTTGGAGTGAGTGTGTGAGTGTGTGTCTGGGTATGTGTGTGTACGGTAAAACTTCAATTAAACGCTAAGTCTCAAATAGCCGGCACTACCTTTTAATAGTCGGGTATCGGCACACATTTCAGCAAATAAATGACTGATTAAAATAAATGAATTGTTTACGAGTGAACTACAGTGAGTACCGTAAAGATTGTGCAAAATAAGATAAAGGAGAGCAACATCGTTGCCATGGATGAGACAGCATTGTGGTTTGACATGGTTGACTCAACTACGGGGGATACAAGGCGCAATGAGACGCAAATCAGGCTGTTTCGGGTGAAATCGGGGGTGTATGATAGGCAGCTAAGTTTAAGCATGTCTGATATAGGATGAATTCATTCTCCTCCTTCATAGTGATTACTTGTCCCAAGTCATCTCTTTTGACAGGGTCCTTGTCAGTATCAATACAGTAGCAATACAGGGGAAACTTGTCTGTCATGATTCCTCTGAAGTCTATTTAGAGATTAGTGAATACAAACTCACAAAATATCCAAGCTAATAAAAGGGGGTTTTGTGTATTGGACTAGCTGACATTTCCAACCACATAATCCTGGCTTGGGTTTCACTGCAGAGTGGATATCATTCTTTCTGTTCAGTGGAAAATGTAATTGACATGTCAGCAGGTTTCCATCGGGTGGCAATAGATTTTTCACAGTGTGCCTACACCCAGCCACCACCTCCAAAATCTAAAACAACATGAAAATGGTTTGGGGTGAGGGAAAGTTAAACAGGCATTAAAAATAGAAATATAGCCCAACACATTCATTCACTCCCTGTCTGAAAACCAAGAGGTGTTTTGAAGGGCAATCCAATGTATATTCATAGCTGAATAAGCAGATATGAATATTCTTACTGCATGTAGTGGGTTGTAAATTACAGCAACAACATCAAACTGCACCCTATTACACTGTTGCCTTTTTTAAAGGTACATCAATTTAACCCAACATGAAAGAAAAACACACAGCATAGTCACGATTGTAAATCTGTTACAATTGTAATGATGATGTAGCCATAGATATTACATTTCTGCCTTACATACTTCATCAGGAATTCAGTGAATAACTTATGAAATCATCTATGACTGATTTGAGTGAAGTCATTACTAGATATGATCACGTGAATTGAGAGTTCTAAAGAAGCGACTATTTCTATCTTGAAAGAGATGTTTGGATGTCTCTCTTTACTTAATTTAACAGAAATATCTCTGTATAATCTATTACAGTAAACCCTCACATTTTGTCTCAGTTTATGAAATCCCTCACAGATGCTATCCATTCAAAAGACATGCGAAAGGTTGATATTTATCCGTGTGCATTCTGATGAGTAAATGGAGCCGAGTGGCAGGTGATGACATACAACGTGACCTATATCACAGGCTGTCAATATCACATTTCTATGCTCTGTCCCAAATGGCACGCTGTTCCCTATATAATGCACTGCTTTTAGGGTTCTGTTTATAAGTAGTGCACTATATAGGGGATAGGGTGCCATTTGTGAAGCAGCCTTTATGATACTTATACAGCTTAGAGCGACCAAGACAAACGACCACACATACAGTACACTACTGTATCTACACAGCGTGAGGCCCTCAGTCAGTCTGTGCATTGCTAACCAGAGAAAGCCACATTGCACATTGTCTCCCTGTGTGGATCAACCGTTTTTCCTATAAAGGTGAGGAATATGTTTAGTACAGCATGTGCCGTCGTTCATCTATAAGCATGAAAAGCCTCTTGACATGCAAATGGAGACGAGAGGGCTAGGAGTGCATTTTATCTCCATGCTTGTGTTTGCTAATCAAGTGCTTGTGAAAGTCTGCAGGGGGACCATTATAAGGAGGAGGAGAGTATGATGTGGCTGCTCAAAGCCCTCTGTTTGAACACAGACTCATTTTACAGGCTTTTAACTTTAAATCAGCTGCTGCTACTGTTTATTTGAATCCATTGATTAATTTCCCTACATTCCTGTAAGCCAGTGTGGTAGAAAAGGTTGCAACTCAAACCTAACTGTGAGTTCAAACTCAAATGTAGTTTTGTGTCAACACAGCTCCAGGGGTAGGAGAACAGATAAAGGATTAGTAATGTTTTAGAAGATAAATCCTTGAGAATTGCTCTGGGGATGAGGGTAATGTACGTCTCAGGTTCACCTAGATTTATTATCATTAGATAGAGCAGAAAAGCAGCCGAAGACTTAACAACTAGGTTAAATGTTTCTCGGTTTTACTCACAAATAGGCGCTAAAGTGGAAAGGTGGATGTGGTAAAATGAAAGATCTTGATCTCATATGTATGAGCAAACGTTTCATAGATGTAGAATGTTTGTGTAGACCAGGAGGCACTGGTCCCCTCATGGGCTGAAATGGAACATACAGAGCTCTCTCTGGTGCCAGTTGCAAGCCTGACACCGACGCTTCAAGTGCTTACCCTCTTTATTGACTTTTTACTTGTCATAATACTCTGCAGATGTACTGAACGTGTGGAAACCACACACATAACCAGAGAGAAACACACTTCAATTTCTCTCTCTCTCTCTCTCTCTCTCTCTCTCTCTCTCTCTCTCTCTCTCTCTCTCTCTCTCTCTCTCTCTCTCTCTCTCACACACACACAAACACAACACAACACAACACAACACAACACACTACACTCATAACAAAACAACACAGAAAGACAAACCCTTGGGAGGGTGAAATACCATGTGACAGTTTGATAGCGTGTCAGTCTGCTGAGTGTCATAGTGTAAATATCACCCCTGCTAATGTTCCCTTCACTTCACGTTGTTTAAGGTGGAGGAATGTGCCACTTGTGAACAATTACAAGGTATATCACCACCACATTACTCATGCGCTACAGTGCCGACATGTCAAAGTAAGAGGAAGGAAAACAGTGCACACAGTGAGCGCTGTGGTCCCCCATGCAGCCAGACTCGCTCTGTGTTTGGGGACTTGGGTGAAGGCTACAGTTTATGGGGTTTCTAATCTCAGGTGTTAATTGCAGAGTGACTGGTGGGTATACTGTTCATCTCAGCCACTCAGACTGACACAGTGAGGAAAGAAAAGGAAATAGCATGTTATGAAAAGAGCAGTTAAGCAGTTACATAAGATCAGTCATATAATGCTGGGGTAATCTCAGGACTTTTCATTTGCTGATGTCAAATAAAGATTAACTTTAGATCCAATAACATATTCACCCTTAGTGGTTGATTCATAGTAGGTATATGACATAGATATAATATACTGTTGGGATGTCTGTAGAGCTGTAGTGCTGTAATGCGCAGGAGGTTGGTAGCACCGTAGTTGGGGAGGTTGGGCTCGTGGTAATGGCTGGAGTGGAATAGGTAGAATAGTATCAGAGACATTCAGTTTGCTCTATTGTGCATTGAATACTGTTCCCGATGTGTGTTGGCCTTTAATGCAGTCAATGACCAAAAGCACCCTCTTTGGCCTCATGGCTGGTATGTTATTCATATTTTACATAATTTCCTAATTAGTAAAGTTTTTTATTTTTTTTAAAGATGAAAATCTGGTGTTTCTACGTCAAAACATTTTGTTATATTTCAGTGATGTGTAAATGTAATACATTTCAACTCTATATCTGACATGGTACAGGTGTCTCCTTTTTTTTAAGCCCATAACAATGTGTGTGAGGTGTATACTTCTGTTTCAAAGTAGATTTGTTTAAGTCTACCAAGAATCACTCTGTGTGACCCTGATTTAGCCAACTGCAGTGAAATGTTAACAGGATCACTCATGTGCACAAATGAGGTCGTCAGTTTATCCCCCACTGAAGTAAATCTATACGGTGTGCTGGAGAAATATTGATCGCTTTAGGTAACTTCTATGAGAAGCTGTGCTGACATCTCTTGATGTGATTTGGAGAGGGAGAGTGTTGTTACTAATAGTGTAGTAGGCTGACCAGACAGTCAAGATCAATAAAATCTATTACACAACTTCCCCAAAATGTTGAGCAATGCATTGGACAAATATCTAAAATTGGGGATTTTTGGACTGAGGTCTACACTCTATCTAGAAAAATGTGCTATCGAGAACCAAAAAAGGTTATTCGGTTGTCCCCGTAGGAGAACCCATTGAATAACCCTTTTTGGGTTCCATGTAGAACCTTTTTTCTAAGAGTGTACTTCCAGCAGTAGGAAAAACAAAAGAAAGAAAGAGCAGAAAACTGTCTGTTTATATTTCTTACCAGCTGTACTTCTTTATTATGACATTTATCGTGACATTTATCCACGTCAATCTCTTAACTCTATTTATTTCACTAAAATAGCAGATCAGATGACTGATTTCACCCTGAATGATGTCTGTAATAAAAACTAAATAGGCTTTTCATGGGCTGCCAATAAATTCTACTCCTTTCTTTCTTTTCATACACACCTCTCCCAGGTCAATCTTTCTGTTTGATTAAACTTTGTTCCTCCATGATATGAAATATCCAAAGGCTCTTAGATTCATAACCAGTTCATTCAATTATTGACTGCTGCTTTCATGATCAGCCTTGGAGAGTAAGGATAATCTATTATGTATTTTATCCAACTTGATTGTCCTTGGATAGGCATGAAACCTTTACAGCAACAAACAGATGATGTCTTTGAAGCAAGCAGGGGCAGCAGTAGCAGTATTAGTGTAATATTACAGTACTTTAGTGTTATTGTGGCATTTTTATTAGAAGATACAAAAGAGTACCACACTAATACAATGTAACAATAGACAGTATAAAAGAACAGAACAGTGTTTAATCAAAAGAAACCGACATGAATGTGCTCAAATTATGCTGGAAGAGCACTTGTGATGTGATCGCCTACAGTCACAGAGAAAGACAACATGGAGAGAGAGAATTGAACAAGAGAGAGTTTCTAGTGACTGGGAGAATGGAAGCTCTGGTTGTGTATAGCTAAGAGGTTAATATTTAATCATGGAATACTGGGCCTACCCCTCTCCAGACAGGGGGTTTCTCTAACTTCTCTAGGTTACAGCCCCTAGGCACTTTCAAGACTGAATTACTCTATGATATGTCATACAGTCAACTAAAACCCCCATAGTTATTAAACATAGGCTTGTGTTTTTCTTCCGCAGTCATTCCTCAGAGGCAACTAGGCCACAGATTGGGATGTCTAATTTATGCCACCAGACACTCAATCTTCAAATCGAGCATATATAGTACAGCTGGTTTAAATTACTATGGGGATTTTCAATGGATGAAATAAACAAACAAATTCGATAAACATGTTGCCTCTGTAATCACCACAGACAATTCTGAGTTTTCCAAGCATTTTACCCCCAATTGAGTGTAACTCAACCCTGACTCCTGATGTGCTTTTTGCGTGGAAATGTACATTATGCCTCTTATCAAGAGAGCGTAAACAAATGAAAAACACGTCTACCATCTAACATTATAAAATCTTGACAGCACTCTTATGTGTTTATACAGTAGAATGGTAAATCATTTCAAAGAAAGTTATGTATTCATTTGAATGAGAGCGATGTGAGGCTCAGTCAGTCTGTACAGGTTACCAGGGAATACAGTGGCATTAGAAAAACAGAGGAAATCTCTCCCCTCTAATCCAGAGGCTCTGCTCCTCTCCTCCATACCTGTCCCTTCTCTAATCTCTTTACTGAATTATTTCATACAAAGCCGTTCAACAAGAGAGAGAATATCACTCCACAACTCCAGAGGTTGCACTAGCATGAGTTTAATAATGCACTAAGTCTTCAGAGACTTTATTGCCCTACCAAATGATTGGGGTTCTCTTTGGTTTAACATTTACTACAATTTCCTACTGAATTGGTGATAATTACTACATACTTTATATACCCATTTCCTGCACTAATTGTGATATTTCTTTCAGTTTTTGATAGTCCTGCACCAGTACTACTGTTAGCCTTATTCAAGCACTAACCAGGCCTACACATCAATAATACTGTAGGCCTATGTAATAACTTTGCACCATTGATGGGCTTGAGGTTGAGCCTTATGCTATGTGCTTTTATATAGTAGGCTGTCTCTTCTCTTACAATTTGACTGTGTGCACTAAATGGTGGTGGCTGGTAGTAACTAGGCCTGAAATGCAAAAACCATACTCTTGTTTCCCAGACAAATATCTCATGAGGTGAAGTGCAGAAAGATAAGCTTCAGTGAAGTAGACTATCTGCAACTTAGCGCTTGGTAACCGAGATGTAGACTACAGAACATTTAGACATGTCATGATTCATCAGTAGTGGAGAATGGATACCGCTGGAGAGTGCCACACAATTCAATTTGGCACGTATCCAAATAGATCAAATAGAATGATGAAAGAGATTAATAAGGCCAATCTTCTGACCCCATACAATCGCAAGTCAAATCACGAATCATAGTTGGAAAGGTTTTCTAGCCTAAAGTGTTGGGCTGCATTTCTATTCGCTGACAGTAGGACGTCAGAGTGGGGCGACTACATGGACCGTAGGCTGCGACAGACATACTGTAGGACTACGTGTAGCCAGCCGCATTACACAAAAGTAATGCGAATATTGTAGCCTATGCCTCACGACAAAGTTACTGTGCGTGATTTAGAAGTATAAACTAGCTCACTTCCTTCTGGTAATTTGCAGAGGTGGCGGAAGTGCGTCAGTTATCTCGGCTCTCTGAGGCTTTTACTGCACACTAATTTCAGATGTAGGGAAAAGAGGGGAGAGGAGATTTTAATCACTCTGCCGCTTTAAGGATACTTATCAAAGCTTTGCATTATGTGAAAACAAAAAATACGACGAGACACGAGTAACTGAGCAACCAAGGACGGAATTCAAGAGTGGATTTATAACTTACGCGGGCCTGGAATAGCCGATGCCTTTGGCTTATGGGATTTGATCATATGCAGTGGATGGTCGTATGCTGAAGTAGCTAAACGGAGGATAATTTTGAAAATATTGCGCATAAGTAGCGAAAGACTTGGAAATCCCTGCCCTCGTAGCTTTTATCGCGCAAAGGTTTACCCTACGGCGGAACTTGTCAGAGGAATATGGTTAACCGTTGAAACTCGCCAATGCAGAGAGGATTATCCACTTATATATTATCTCATACATAATTGTTAAGCACCTAATACGCATTTTGACGGATGTTATCCATAGTCCTTTTTTGACAGCGGATCATGGATTGGGTGGTGGAAAACAACGGGCAGCGACATTATTTCTCTGCGCTGTCTGTGGTATGCAGCTATTAACATTGTGTTTTTCCAATGCAACAAAGTTGCAAAGCAAGTGGAATGCATACATTTGAAGTATTTCGCCGTTTTACACCTGCTTATGTAAAGAACGCGTCGACCTTATAGTATCGGATCGCTTCAAATACGTGAGGATTTGCGTTCCTTCTTCCTCGCCTGCATGGAATATTTTAACATTTGTTTATTGTATTCGGGTGGAATATTCAAGGTCATTCCGTGAATCTTATTATATATATGTATTATTTATACATGCGTATCTCCTCGTGATAGCAGAATAGTATCTTATTTCGCACAGGGAATCCGCTTTACGTTAGGCGCTCTAGAGTGATTTTGTCATTGCAACATTTTTAAAATGGATGGAAAATTGAAGCAGAGCCGGAGATCCCGTTCCAAACGTGAGAGGGTACGGAGACGGGAGGCAGTGGGCAGAGATGCCCGCAGTCCAAACCCTTCATCTGGTTCAGATAGGGAGCAAAGTCCTGGGAGGGATCTCGCCTCCCAGAATGGTAAAAAGGTTCCACACTCGACACCTTCTTCCAGAGCCTCACGTCCCCCTCGTCGAAAGAGACGAGAATCCAGTTCTCAAGAAGAGGATATCATTGATGGATTTGCCATTGCCAGTTTCGTCAGCCTGGACTGTCTGGAGGTAAAGTGATTGGCTTATAATTACACATGTCAAACACGTCAGAATTTGCATAAGAGCATAAGTTTTCAGCTTGACTAATGAGGTGCTATTCATGACATGCTCTGACATAATGGTTTGTTTGACTGCATATAAACATGTGCTGTTTTCTCTGTGTGTTCAGGAGGGGAATGAATTGTAGATCTTTGGCTTGTCCTTGTAGTTATGCCTTTTGTTGTTCTATGCAACATGGATCTGCATCCCCTTTAGATTTCTTACTCTTTACTGCACAATATCCATATTTGTTTGCCTCTATAACCATATGCCCATATGGAGAGTGCATATTCATTGGATGGTCCAACATGTGCAATGTGTCTTTGATTATGTGTTTGTATTTGCTTTGAAGGTGATTAAACCTCAGGTGAAGTTGAAGTCTACAAATGAGATTGTGAATTTGATACAAGTAACCACTGTAACCACATGAAACATAGATTTAGCCAGTGGTAACTTGTGGAATAGACACCGGCTGGAATGCGGTTTTAACCAATCAGCATTCAGGATTAGACCCACCCTTTGTATAATTGAATAACGTGAAACATCTTTCCAAGTACAGTTGAAGTCTTCTAAGTTGACATTTGTATTGGTAATACCTGTGTACCTACTTACATAGTATAATAATTCCTTAGCCTGTTAGTGGCTGACTGAGGCTGCAAAGGTCAGGAACTAAACCCATAGACACCTGCTACTACTCTACTCAGTTGAGTGTAAGCAACACAGTCAGTTGTAATTGCTGCTTGTTCCCCACAGAGACAATACCACCAGCATGGTACAATAGACTGCATTACATAGCTTGACCTATTGGCTTATTACTAGATTTGAGTGCATACATAAGTATGAAATATTGTCCATGATATGTTATTTTTTGTTGTGGACATAAATGTCCAAAGGAGTGTTCACTCACTGGGAGCTTGTCATCGACTTGTCACCTCCCCTCTGTTAACAAGGTTAACCTGTCAGGGTCCTCAGTAATTACATTGCTCTTCCGTTAACTTAGGCCTTGTGTGAAGGAAGATAGTGTCTAAGAGGAGGGGCAGAGGGTGAAGTGCATGGAACTGTGTAGGAGAGGGTGATGGAGAGAGGCCTGGTGTGTGTGTGTGTGTGTGTGTGTGTGTGTGCGTGCGTGCGTGTGTGTGTATGTGCGTGCGCACTTGCCCGTTATATGCTCTGATGCGAAAGGTATGTGTACGCGTGCCTCCGGTGCTCGCTGCTTATGGCAGTCTGACAGGTGCTGACTATGAAAGGCCTCTGGGAAGTCTGAGCGAAGTGCTTCTCAGATAGGATCGGATCCCACCAGGAGAGCAGTGCATAGGCTGTCTGTAGGGTGGCTTCCTTCAGTGACATCTACAAGTGAATGAATTCTGTACTCAACCAGACAGCTAATCAGGGTAGGCCATCATTGTAAATAATAATTTGTTCTTAACTGACTTGCATAGTTAAATAAAGGTTGAATATATATATATGTATTATTTATATATATATATTTAATCGGGCATGATAAAGCTTTCATAAATCAATTCAATTAAAATGTTTGGAAACGGAGTAAAACGCTTCTTTAAACAGTAGTTGTCAGATTTGCATGAAAATGGGCTGATGGTAGTTAGTTATACGTTGTATAGAGCTAAGTGTGGGCTGGACACACATCTGGAAAGCCTATGTGATAGGGCCAAGCAGGAATGTTAAATGCTAATTTCCTATCAATTATCCAACGGACATGGCACCATTAGCCATTCAATAACACACGGACCTATTGCATCATTCTCTAATAAACACAGTACAGTTGAAAGAGTGTTCTTAACCTCGTATAATTCACTGATGGTTAATACAGGACTTCCTGTTCATGACAGGCCAGTGAGACTGATTAGATTGGGCACTTTCACAGTATATTGAGATCAACCTCACATTTTCTCTGGGTTCATTGAACCTCTATAGCTTGCTGCTCAACAGTACTGTACACAATGTTTATGTGAACGTGAGTGTTTTGCTTTCACGTTAAACATGTTTCAGTAGTGGGTAATATTGCAGCCTTGGATTGAAAGAATAAAGCTGCCTGCTGCCCTTGGAGCTTGTGTTGTGTGTAATGTATGTTGCAACCTGCTCTGCTCCCACAGCCTAGTTCATTATGGTACAAACCAATCCACGACATTGGCCACGGTTGATTATCATTTGTTTATTTGTTTTGAGTCCACATTTCACCCGGAAAGCCACTTACCCGTGTAAATGAACCGTACGAACAAGACATGCCTACTTTGTCAAACAGGGCTATGCTATAGTGACTAGACATGTCAGTGAGGAGATGAGGCATGTAGAATGAAAAGCCCTCTCTCAAATGCCTATTAAGACAATTATACAATACTGTTAATTAAAGCCTCTCAAAAGTCCCCCGTGGGTAATGTACTAACAGAAACAATAAGAAAATATTGCAATTATCCACCTTCCATAATAGAAATGAGATGTGATATTTCCCTCTCTTTGTGTGACGTTGATACTAGAGTGGCAAATCCCCCTCTCTAATCCACACAGAGTTCATCCTTATGTTTATCTGTTTAGGCTTGACTTTTTCCTCTCTAACCGCCAGCAGTCATCTGTAATGGGTGGGATCTTGACCTGTTTATTGTCACATTAACACAGATTGTGTGTTAACATGTGTTATTACACTGTCTTACATTATATCCCTTAAAATAGTATATTATTCTCTCTTGTCATAAACAATCTGCCAGTAGCCTACTGCTTCCTCTTACAATTCGAACAGTCCGACGGCGTCATTGCATTTTGGTACACCAGAAGTACATTAATTTCCAATGAAACGCTGAGTTTGCTGTGCAGCATTGTGTTGCAGAGGCAGTTGCAGTGCTTTCGGTGTGGTGCAGATGATGGATTTATTGAACGTATGCGTTAAACTATGTGTAGACGGCTTGACAGAAATGGTAGCAGAAATGGTAGCAGAATGGTAGCAGAAATGGTAGCAGAAAGGGTAGCAGAAATGGTAGCAGAAATGGTAGCAGAAGGTGAATTTTACTGTAGGTGAATGTAACTTTTGTTGCACACATCCAGATGATGCTGCATACTGTTTTGCCCATTGACGGTGTGTTCGAAACGTTATAGCAGGTGTAAATGAAGCTGCATCTGTAACAATTCAGCAGTGTGTTGGATGACATCAGACATCAACAGTATAGTATTTGGTCTAGAGACTTGTAACTTGTTCAGTGTTGGGATGTTGCTAAAAGCTGTAGTTAGTTATAACAACTCAACACTTGTGTTGAACTACAAGCCATAAAGCAACATTATAAACTGGGTGGTTCGAGCCCTGAATGCTGATTGGCTGACAGCCGTGGTATATCAGACCGTGTACGACAGGTATGACAAAACATTTATTTTTGCTTCTCTAATTACGTTGGTAATAGCAATAAGGTACCTCTGGGGTTTGTGCTGTATGACCAATATTCCATGGCTAAGGGCTGTGTCCAGGCACTCCGTGTTGCGTCGTGCAAAAACAGCCATTAAATGTGGTATATTGGCCATATACCACACCCCCACGTGCCTTATTGCCTAAGTATACCATTTGGTCTCTGGATCTAGAGGCCTGTTAAACTGTTTTGTATGGTCATCATGTTGCAATACCGCTCAGTGTTTTCGTTACTCTCATAGTGATGGCTGTAGTGCATCATACTGTATGCTGCCAGCCGGTGACAAACAACAACTCCCCTTTTAATTAACAGGCAGGCCCCCGGAGGCGTCGGTGCTCAGAGCCTGACACGTCCCATGAAGAAATGCTTCTTAAGGCCCATGGGACCCATCTCTCCCGTGGCGGAGAGAGAGTAAGAGAGATAAACATTTTGCCTGTGCTGTGTATGTTTGTGTGTGTGTGTGTGTGTGTACTGTCATGCTCGATAGTGGGGAGATAGCATTCTTTTGGCTGTGCTGCTGAGGCTGTGTGCCCAATATATTGACGTATGATATAAATATCCTCCCTAGGAAGAGCTTTCTCTCTCCAGAGGGTGTGTGGGGCGGAGGTTACATACAGCCCTTATGTTCCCCTGCGGATCAGTCTTCATTGTCCGTTATGAGAAGTAATGAATAGCTTGGTTTCTGTGACTGTCACTGTAGATGTGGTGTGTGCTGCTGTTTTTTGTTTCCCTCATCATTTGGTCGTTGTTTCCCTATGAGATGTATTGAACAGTCTGGCTAATGTCAATGTCAGTGTTCTAGATGTGTTGTGCTGCTGGGTTGTATCTTCCTCCTTTCTCTCTCCGTCTGCTTTGTGTGGCGAGTGGCAGGATGCAATTATCAAGTGATTAAGATGTTGTCTTGAAGCCTGGTGAGAAGGATTAGACTTCTGACTGGTTAAAGTTGCCTGTTCATCCACTGGCTGCTTTGCCTTCTGTTTAGGGGATTTCTTGAGTCTGACCAGGCTCTGCTTTGCTCTCTGCTCTTTCACTCATAATCAATGAAACAGCGTTGAATAAAAAAGGTAGTTATAGAAATAATACGTGTCTCCCTGTTTGCCACCCCTGCAATTTAGGATCACATATTGTGGCATTTGGCTGCAGAAAATGTTAAATGACTGGCTGGCAATGAGGCCTGAGAAAGATTTACAATAGAAATCATGAAACATAAGTCGAAAGAACACTAAGTGGCTCATTAAGTGTGTTTTCCTTTTGGCCTTGTCCACTCATTGACTGAGAGAGCAGTAGAACAGGCAGTGAATGGCTTGCTTGTTCATACTTGTACAGTTACATCAACATCTCTCAAGTGAATCCCTTTAAAAATGTGCTTGTATGCAAAAATTATGCATTTTCCAGGGACTTGTGCCCATCAAGTTCAACTGGTCTATTGGTTAGCTTTGCTGAATAGGGCCTTAACGAAATCCCCCTCAAATCATCTCCCTGAGCTCACAACACAAGACTTAGTCTAATGCTCGCTTTCAGAATGTAGTAGTAAATACAGAGGCAGTTTGACATTTTATGTACCATTGGCACATTCAGAGCAGTGAAGTAGAGAGGACCCAATAATAGTCAATGTTTTGCTAATGCATACTGTCACCATGCTACCTAGACCATCTTGCAGGTCAACCAAACATCCACTACTTCTTACAACATATTAGTATCGACATGATCTAGTGATCACCAACATCATACCTGATTATGTACGCCTATATGAGTGAGCGGAGAACGATAAAGGAGTGTTTATTTCGCTAGCATCAACGCCCACTTAGTTTTTGTCTTGCCATGCCATCATGAATGGTGAACCTGTTATTTTGATTGGGTGAAAATCAAAGCAGATCGGCCTCCAGTCTTTCTCACGATTTCAGCTTTTGAGCATTTATTCTGAGAGATGCCGTGACTGGCTATAGCTCCATAGAGGGTCTCAGAGCATGTTTTCTTTATAAATGACTAGCTGTGAAAGCAATTAGTGTAACAGTTGTCAACATGCTCCTTGCTACAAATGTGAGATAGGAACATTAGCTCTGAGGGGAATAGTGTTTCTGGTTGAAGTGATACTAACAATAATCACTGCAGAGCTCTATTCCCAGCCTGAAATAAGATATTGAGACGGCTGCTACTTGCCAGTGCTGCTGGCTCACTTGGTCTCCCTCCGTGGATCAGCCTCTTTCTGCCTCCCTTGGTTTCCCTCCGTGGATCAGCCTCTTTCTGCCTCCCTTGGTCTCCCTCCATGGATCACCCTATTTCTGCCTCCCTTGTTCACCCTCCGTGGATCAGCCTCTTTCTGCCTCCCTTGGTCACCCTCCGTGGATCAGCCTCTTTCTGCCTCCCTTGGTCACCCTCCGTGGATCAGCCTCTTTCTGCCTCCCTTGGTCACCCTCCGTGGATCAGCCTCTTTCTGCCTCCCTTGGTCTCCCTCCATGGATCAGCCTATTTCCTTGGATCAGCCTCGTTCTGCATACCTTGGTCTCCCTCTGGGATCAGCCTCTTTCTGCCTCCCTTGGTGTCCCTCCGTGGATCTGCCTCTTTCTGCCTCTCTTGGTCACCCTTCGTGGATCAGCCTCTTTCTGCCTCCCTTGGTCTCCCTCCGTGGATCAGCCTCTTTCTGCCTCCCTTGGTCACCCTTCGTGGATCAGACTCTTTTTGCCTCCCTTGGTCTCCCTCCGTTGATCAGCCTCTTTCTCTCTTCCTTGGTCTACTTCCATGGATCAGCCTCTTTCTGCCTCCCTTGGTCTCCCTCCGTGGATCAGCCTCTTTCTGCCTCCCTTGGTCAGCCTATTTCCTTGGATCAGCCTCTTTCTGCATACCTTGGTCTCCCTCTGGGATCAGCCTCTTTCTGCCTCCCTTGGTGTCCCTCCATGGATCCGCCTCTTTCTGCCTCCCTTGGTCACCCTCCGTGGATCAGACTCTTTTTGCCTCCCGTGGTCACCCTCCGTGGATCAGCCTCTTTCTGCCTCCCTTGGTCTCCCTCCATGGATCAGCCTATTTCCTTGGATCAGCCTCTTTCTGCATACCTTGGTCTCCCTCTGGGATCAGCCTCTTTCTGCCACCCTTGGTGTCCCTCCATGGATCTGCCTCTTTCTGCCTCTCTTGTTCACCCTCCGTGGATCAGACTCTTTTTGCCTCCCCTGGTCTCCCTCCGTTGATCAGCCTCTTTCTCTCTTCCTTGGTCTACTTCCATGGATCAGCCTCTTTCTGCCTCTCTTGTTCACCCTCCGTGGATCAGACTCTTTTTGCCTCCCCTGGTCTCCCTCCGTTGATCAGCCTCTTTCTCTCTTCCTTGGTCTACTTCCATGGATCAGCCTCTTTCTGCCTCCCTTGGTCTCCCTCCGTGGATCAGCCTCTTTCTGCCTCCCTTGGTTTCCTCCGTGGATCAGCCTCTTTCTGCCTCCCTTGATCTCCCTCCGTGGATCAGCCTTTTTCTGCAATTCAGAAGTCAATGATGGGCCTCAGCTGCCGATCATATCTCGGAAGGTTTCTTCAGCGGAGACAGACAGAGCTGTCTGTCTGTTAAATGTGAGCTTTCATGTGAGAAGAAATCCAAATAAGGACTTGGACTGTTGTTGATTGAGTTTTGGCAGCAGACTAATAAGCAGTAGCTGGCCAAGATCATAGAGTTTAGATAAGAGTTGGTTACGCAACGCTAGGGGATCGCTCTCTCATTTACATTTCTACTTTTACCGCTCATTCATTGTCAGCTGCAGTATTTTCTCATGTGGAAGCAAAGCGCTTGTTCCACTCCTTGAGTAATGGGTATATACACTGAGTATACAAAACATGTCCATGACATACATTGGCCAGGTGAATCCAGGTGAAAGCTATGATCCTTTATTAATGTCTCTTGTTAAATCCACTTCAATCGGTTTGGAGGAAGGGGAGGAGACAGGTTAAAGAAGGATTTAAGGAGGTGCAACTCAATATTAGGAAGGTGGTCCTAATGTTTGGTATACTCTGGGTCTATACAGTTGAAGTCAGAAGTTTACATACACCATAGCCAAATATATTTAAACTCAGTTTTTCACAATTCCTGACATTTAATCCTAATAACAAATTAGGTCAGTTAGGATCACCACTTTATTTCAAGAATGTGAAATGTCAGAATAATAGTAGAGAGAATGATTTATTTCAGCTTTTATTTCAGTTTTTATTTTATTCCCAGTGGGTCAGAGGTTTACATACACTCAATTAGTATTTGGTAGCATTGTCTTTAAATTGTTTAACTTGGTTCAAATGTTTCGGGTAGCCTTCCACAAGCTTCCCACAATAAGTTGGGGGAATTTTGACCCATTCCTCCTGACAGAGCTGGTGTAACTGAGTCAGGTTTGTAGGCCTCCTTGCTCGCACAAACCTTTTCAGTTCTGCCCACACATGTTCTATAGGATGGAGGTCAGGGCTTTGTTATGGCCACTCCAATACCTTGACTGTGTTATCCTTAAGCCATTTTGCAACAACTTTGTAAGTATGCTTGGGGTCATTGTCCATTTGGAAGACCCATTTGTGACCAAGCTTTCACTTCCTGACTGATGCCATCTATTTTGTGACGTGCACCAGTCCCTCCTGCAGCAAAGCACCCCCACAACATGATGCTGCCACCCTCGTGCTTCATGGTTTGGATGGTGTTCTTCGACTTGCAAGCCTCCCCCATTTTCCTCCAAACATAACGATGGTCATTATGGCCAAACAGTTCTATTTTTGTTTCATCAGACCAGAGGACATTTCTCCAAAAAGTATGATCTTTGTCCCCATGTGAAGTTGCAAACCGTAGTCTGGCGTTTTTATGGCGGTTTTGAAGCAGTGGCTTCTTCCTTGCTGAGCGGCCTTTCAGGTTATGTCGATATAGGACTCGTTTTACTGTGGATATAGATACTTTTGTACCTGTTGCCTCCAGCATCTTCACAGGGTCCTTTGCTGTTGTTCTGGAATTGATTTGCACTTTTCACACCAAAGTATGTTAATCTCTAAGAGACAGAACGCATCTCCTTCCTGACCGGTATGACGGCTGCGTGGTCCCATGGTGTTTATACTTGCGTTCTATTGTTTGTACAGATGAACGTGGTACCTTCAGGCGTTTGGAAATTGCTTCCAAGGATAAACCAGACTTGTGGAGGTCTACAATTTTTTTTCTGAGGTCTTGGCTGATTTCTTTTGATTTTCCCATGATGTCAAGCAAAGATGCACTGAGTTTGAAGATAGGCCTTGAAATACATCCACAGGTACACCTCCAATTGACTCAAATGATGTCAATTAGCCTATCAGAATCTTCTAAAGCCATGACATCATTTTCTGTAATTTTCCAAGCTGTTTAAAGGCACAGTCAACTTAGTGTATGTAAACTTCTGACCCACTGGAATTGTGATACAGTGAATCATATGTGAAATGTCTGTAAACAATTGTTGGAAAAATTACTTGTGTCATTCACAAAGCAGATGTCCTAACTGACTTGCCAAAACTATAGTTTGTTAACAAGAAATATGTGGAGTGGTTGAAGAACGAGTTTTAATGACTCCAACCTAAGTGTATGTAAACTTCCGACTTCAACTGTAGATATACTATGCATTTAAATCAAGCAGTTCCTGAATTCAATGATAAACTGACTGCGTCTGTAGAAACACTACGGAAGTGTCCTTGATATATTCAATCTTAAACAATATTTTGTTTGAAGATAAATACATATGTGAGATATGTAGGTAGTACATTATGGACTTCTGCAACCAGTTTGTCAGGAACAGTGAGATAGAGATCTAACACATATGACTCATTTTTGGCAGAAATACCTTGTTATTGGGTGTCTCTCTCTCTCTCTCAACGTCTGCATTATGGGGGTTATATACACACCTATGTGTTCGCTCCTTTCAGACAGACCACTTTGTTACATTTTACAAAACGAGGACACACACACACACACACACACACACACACACACACACACACACACACACACACACACACACACACACACACACACACACACACACACACACACACACACACACACACAGAAAGCCAACAGGAGCACTCTCTTTACACAAGGCGTGGAATGGGACCACAATTACACACACAAACTCTGGCACACACACAAACAGTGCAATGAAAATCTTCAAGTCAATATGGATGAAAAGGCATGCTGGTGAGAGAGAGGGAGACTACAAATAATATCACAGAACTCTCTCCCACAAACCCTGTTTGCATTTGGTATTGCCTTGATCTTCTTACCCAACTGTTCTCTGTGTGTTGGTGAAAATATCACTGCTGTAGAATAAAACAGACAGGAACAGTTAACACTAGAAAAGCCTGGCCTCAAGGGACTCCCCTTTGCGCCAATGACCGTAATAAATACATTTTGAGTATGGTATTGCAAAATAATTATTTGGTTGTTTTTATGAAGGTCTTAGGCAACATTATAATACAAAATCAAATGTGTTTCAAAGAACACAATAGCATCATTAGTTTATGTAACAGTAGGCTATATGTAGCATACAAACGAAAAGTCACTGAAACACCACAATTAAAGTGTTAAAATCTATTAAATAAACACCATCACAAAGATCATTCATTATTCATTTGTTCAGGGCATATCTTGAGAAACATTATGAATTTAAGATGATTTCATTTCAATAGAACAAAATGGCATATTTTCAGTTCAAATATACAGTATTACTGTGCTTTGAGTGTTGCATATGAGGGGCAGTAGGGAAACAATGACATGTCTTCATTTCTTATAACACAAATTCTGTTTGTGATATTACTATTTAACAACGACAGTGAGTTATATAGACTTATTTAGGAAAAGTCAAGTCCGAGGGGGACATGACTTTAAAAATACCAAAGTAATAAAATATGTTTGTTTTGAGTCAACATGACGCTCTCGGTTCTATCGCCTCTTACCAGAACATCGACCATGATTTCTGTTCATGGCCCAACGGTTCTTAATGTTGAATTGCCACCGTTCGCCAA
Source organism: Oncorhynchus keta (assembly GCF_023373465.1). Lineage (NCBI taxonomy): Eukaryota > Metazoa > Chordata > Actinopteri > Salmoniformes > Salmonidae > Oncorhynchus > Oncorhynchus keta. Next base: position 25,563,065 of record NC_068445.1, read on the forward strand.
CACCCAGCTGATGACCCCTAACACACAGGGGCCACCCGCAGCTTTTAACAGTTCACCAGCACAACGTGTTTGGCTCAGAGAGAGAGAGAGAGACTTTTGACTTTTGGTCTTTCTTTATTGAAACATTCTCAATTCATTTAAAACTCACCCCCCACTCCTAAAATAAAAATATATCCTGTACTGCATACATGTACTATGCTCACCTTTCCATCAACCACATGATACAAATCACCATACACAAAAACCCTCTCCTACAACCGTATATACAAAACATCTTCCCCAGCAATACAGACAGCCCCCCCAACACACCATATCTCCTCAAACATCTCCACACATTTGATCATTTTATAGAACTCAAACTCAACCCTAAGGCGCCATCCCATTAAACAGTAGTAAAGGGTCTGTTATCCCCCCACCTTTGACCCTGTTCCTCCTTGTTAGCCAAATAGCTAACTTTGCCTGAGCAAACAGAAAATTCAACAAAACACATTTTTCTTTCTCCTTACTCGAATACCTGTATCCCATTATAAACATCCCAACAGCAAAAACCACCCCCAACCTGTCACACAGACATTCCAACAGAGACATTAATGGCATCAACCTGGTGCACACAGAAAACACATGAATTACAGTTTCTTTCATTTGACAGAAAGGACACCCCTGCCCAATTCCCGGATCAACCCGTGCCAACCAGCTGTTAGTGGCCAGGGCTCCATGAAGAACCCTCCACTGGAGGTCCCCTGACCTCTTTGGTACTGGGGGTTTGTAGAGCGCCCTCCATCTAAAACCCACCATACTCCGCCCCACATACCCCCTGCCACTGATGTGCCTTCACTCCTGTTAGGCTTCTAATGCTCCTAACCTTAATGCAGAGGTTGTAGAGTGCTTTACCTCCCACCCCCTCAAACTCCCCCAGGCTCGGAGTGTTAAAATCTAACAAGTCCTCCAGACCCCCTTGCCAGTCTCCAATCTCTGCCGTCACCTGCAGTGGCGGGAACATTGGTGGCCCCTCTCCCTTTGGCCTCTCAAACACCCCCTTACCGGCTCAGACAGTGCCTCCTGGACCTCCTCCAGGAATCTCTCCAGCAGCCTAAGAGACGTTATTCCTGTTTGTTGCGCCAAGACCTCCGGGGTTTTCCACCCCTCCTCTCCCAGCAGTCTCAGGTCACCCAGCCTTTGTAAACCCCCTGCCATCAGTTGCCTCTGCAGGGTGGCCGACTGAACCGATCTCAAAGGGATGGCTGGGTTGTGGAAGATAGGCTCCTCCCACACCCACTGACCAGGCTCCACACCCCCTTCTCGTGTGGGCCTTAGCAGCTGCCAGGCCCTCAGCACCGCAGAGTAAAACTCTGAGAGACCTGCTGTACTCAGCCTCTCCAGCTTCATGAGGAACAGCTGCTGGTCCAACCCTAATCCGCCAGCTCTCCTCAGCAGCACGCATGCTGGTTCCCTCCAGCCAACATCAGTGTGGTACAGCAGTCTCTGCACCGCCTTTAGTCGGAAAGCAGCCATCCTGCTCTCCAGTTCCACCAGGCCCTGTCCTCCTTCGTGGACGGTCATGTACAAAACTGCTGCCTTCAGCCAGTGATGTCCCGACCAAAAGAAGTCCACCAGCTTGCGTTGCAGGTCTGCAAGCAGACCTGCAGACCGGCGGGGGGGTTGAGGACAGCCAGTTTATGCCACAAGGAAGATGCCACCAGGTTGTTGATTATCAGCACCCTTGGGACAGGAGCCACCTCCACCTGGCCAGTCTTGACACCACTGCCTGTGACAGCCCCTCCCAGTTCTTGCTGACCCACCTCTCCGAGCCCAGGTACACCCCCAACACTTTAAGCCCTTCACAACCCCACTGCAAACCCCCTGGAAGCAGAGTAGGAGCCCTATCCCCCCATGCCCCACATAACAGAGCTTTGCTCTTTCCCCAGTTTACCTTAGCTGATGAAGCTCCCTCGTACACCTTCAGACTGGTCCCTAGTTCCTGCATATCTTGCCCATCCCTGACCATCACAGAAACATCATCTGCATATGCTGAGACTGCTATTCCTGTCACCACATCCATGCCTGTCCAGCACACTCCCCGCAGTCTCCTGCGTAGCAGTCCTAAAAAAGGCTCAATGGCTAGTGTGTACAGCTGCCCAGGTAGAGGGCATCCTTGTCTAATGCCCCGTCTCACCCAGACTGGCCTACTGAGCCCCCCTCCCACCTTAACCATACATGACGCCTCAGCATACAACAGCTTCACACAGGTCACAAAACTCTTCCCAAACCCAAACACAGACATCACATTAAACAGATACTCATGATCCACCCTATCAAAAGCCTTCTCTTGATCTAAAGAGACCAGTCCAAAGTTCACATTAGAACCTCTCGACAAGTCCAACATGTCCCTAATCAAGAACAAGTTGTCCGTGATTGAGCGTCCCGGTACACAATATGTCTGGTCCTTGTGTATTATAGAGTCCAGATGGGACTTCAGTCTGTTAGAGAGGACCTTGGCAAAAATCTTGTAGTCCGCACAGAGTAATGCCACAGGCCTCCAGTTCTTAAGTTCACACAAGTCCCCTTTTTTGGGCAGGAGAGTCAGAGCCACCCAACGGCAGCTCATCGGCAACTCTCCTACCCCGACGCATTCACGCAACACGCAAAAGAAATCCTGGCTAATTGTTCCCCAGAATTTTTTGTACAATTCCACTGGAAGTCCATCGACCCCGGGTGCACGACCGGGGGACATCTGGGTTACTGCCTCTGCCAGTTCATGTGACAACAGAGGAATGTCCATTTCATCCCTCTGTGCCCGAGAGAGCTTAGGGAGTCCTGCGAACAAGACCTGAGCACACATAGGATCACGCATTTCTGCCCTATACAATTCAGTATAAAACTCCACAGTCCGCTCCCGCATCTCCCCCACCACAGAGGTCACCCGCCCATCAGACAGCCGTAGACAATGCATACCCTTGGCTTCACTGCTCTGTCTTTCCAAACCAAAGAAGAAGGAGCTGGGAGGATCCATCTCCTTGAGCATGGAGAACCTAGCTCTTACAAGTGCTCCCTTTGCTTTAACCTGGAAAAAACTGCCCAGGTCCCTACGTAATTCGGCTAAGTTAGCCTGGAGGCCTACATTGCCTTGCCCCACCATCTCTACCTCCATCTCACTAATACACCGCTCTAGTTCCCCCAATACTCCATTGACTCAGAGACTCATACTCCTCTCTTCGCTGCCCCCATCTTTCCCAAAAAGTCTGGAAACCTGAGCAAACAGTGGCATCTTGTAAGAGCTTTACATTGAACTTCCAATAAGATGCCTGCCGGGGCCCTGGTGAAATAGACAGCCGAGCCATGGTTATGTGGTGATCCGAAAACTCCACTGGGAGAATGGTAGCACCCAGCAGCCTATTGCTCTGATTCCTGGACATGTAAAACGATCAAGTCGAGCTGCACTCACCCTAGCCCCAAAAACCTTCACCCACGTATACTGTCTTGTGTTTGGATGTTTAGTTCTCCAAACATCCACTAGGTCAAACTGATTAAAGATGTCCCTTAACACTCCCACTGACACTGAATGAGGCTCTTCCCCATTTCTGTCTTTTTGTAAAAATCCATTGTACAGTTCCAGTCACCTCCGATCACCAGCGTCTCCTCAGGCGCTACTTGTGAGAGTTCCTGTCTAAGACTCCCAAATAGAACCCCTCTTTCTCTCCCTGTGTTAGGCGCATACACATTTATAAAGACAAAACACATGTTGTTAATTTCTGCTTTAACAACAAGCAACCTACCCCTACACACCTCCTTTGAGGAGCAAATTTTTACAGCCAGACACGGTGCAAAAGGACTGCCACCCCTGCACTAAGATTTGTCCCATGGCTCAACACACTTGCCCCTTTCCACCAGAGCCCCCAATCAACTTCATTCACCACATCGCTATGCGTCTCCTGCAGAAACAACACCTGTACTTTTTTTGTTTCACATATTCACTCAACACACTCCTCTTTCCCGCATCTCTGGCGCCATTTATATTAAGCGAGCCTACCCGAAGAGTCTCCATAAGAAGTGGGAGAAAAGCCAGCAGAGAAATAGACCAATAGCAAAGCTCAAAAAGCCCCAGTGTCAGTAAGAAATTAAACATTTAAACAGTGTCTGAAGGTAAACCTTTACGCACTGTTGTGACCCACTTCCTCAACCTAAACCGTTTCCTGGGTGAGAGGACACCATGCCCCTCATTTCTCATAGCATGTTGTACTGATCTTACAAACTTTCTAGGATCAGGAAAAAAGCCTCAAGATTAACTTTTTTCCCCTTAGTCTCATTCAGGAACCTTGTCAGTTCTCTCAACGTGTACTTAGACCCCTCTGGTTGACTGGCTGTCAGCTCCGGGCCAATTGAAGAGGAGTCTGAAAAAATACCTCCTCATCCTCTTCCTCAGACTCACTTTGCTCCTCTTCTCTATCTCCCACCCTGACCACCTGCCCTTTCTCTCTGGTTAGGGCCTCACCCACAGCAACAGGCAACATTTCCATGGAGCCTTTGTCCACACTCTTTTTCCTTTTCCTCTTGACACCCTCCTCCCCCCCCTAATCTCTTACACTTCCCCACTATACTCTCCTCATCCACTAGAATAACCTGACTAGACGCAGTATCATCTGCACCACCCTCCATAGCATGACTAGGGCCAGCCTCAGCTACTCCACCCTCCATAGCATGACTAGGGCCAGCCTCAGCTATACCACCCTCCATAGCATGACTCGGCCCAGCATCATCTGCACCACCCTCCATAGCATGTCTAGGCCCAGCCTCAGCTACCCCACCATCTCTAGCCTGACTAGACCCAGCCTCTGCTTCTCCACCATCTCTAGCCTGACTAGACCCAGCCTCTACTACCCTACCATCTCTAGCCTGACTAGACCCAGCCTCTGCTTCTCCACCATCTCTAGCCTGACTAGACCCAGCCTCATCTACACCACCATCTCTAGACTGACTAGGCCCAGCCTCTGCTGTCTGCATCTCCTTACCCCTGCATTTTGACCTCGATTTCCCCCTTGCGCTCGTACCTCCCCTTGTCTATGGCCTTTATGTGGGCACGCAAAGCTCTTGTGCCCCAAATCCCCACATTCAAAACACCGTAGACTATCTGTGCTGGCAAAACCTGCATAGAGCCCCTCCCCATGCCTCACTTTAAAATGCACATTTAGCTGTTGCTCATTATTGTTCAGAAACATAAACACTTGCCTCCTGAATGAAACAACGTGCTTAACGGCATCTGCCTGAAAACCTGCTGACAGTACACGGAAACCGCTAGCAAACTTACCAAAACGACTCAGCTCTTTCCTAATTTGATCATCCGTAATAAACGAAGGCAAATTTGCCACTACAACTCTTGTTGAAGGGGTAGAGAGAGTGAAATTGACACCAACACATCCCTTACAAATATTCCGCTAGCAATTAGCCTACCGACCAAATTAGCCCTTTTCATGAACACAACCACAGCTTTGTTCATTCTAGAAGCAGAATGTATAAACTCAGCTCCTACCTGTTCACCGACCGCGAGCAGAACCTCCTCCACCTTAACTCCGTTCTCAGGAACACACCTGAACCCATGCTGTATAGACAGCGTCTCCTGCGCGCTAGGCTGGAAAGCCATTGCGCACACTAGACCTTCCAACCCCCAGGAACGTTACTCTGTCCTCTTCCACCCTAACTTTGAAAAAAAAACTTTGGATACCGCTAAAAACAAATATTGCATTAACCCTCCACCATAGAAAATAACATGTAAAGAAAAGAATAGAATCAAGAAAGTTAGTTAGGATAGAGCTTTCCACAACAAACACTCAAACTCCAAAACACCCAGCATGGAGAGAGAGAGAGAGAGAGAGAGAGAACCCTCCAGCCTGACAGGAAGCAGAGAGCGAGAGAACCCTCCAGCCTGACAGGAAGCAGATTAGAGAGAACCCTCCAACCTAGCATGCGGCAGAGAGAGAACCTTTCAGCCTGGCAGGAAGAAGAGAGAGAGAACCTGGCAGGCAGCAGAGAGAGAGAGAGAACCATCCAGCCTGGCAGGCAGCAGAGAGAGGGAACCATCCAGCCTGGCAGGCAACAGAGAGCGAGAGAACCCTCCAGCTTGACAGGAAGCAGATTAGAGAGAACCCTCCAACCTAGCATGCAGCAGAGAGAGAACCTTGCAGCCTGGCAGGAAGAAGAGAGAGAGAACCCTGCAGCCTGGCAGGCAGCAGAGAGAGAGAACCCTCCAGCCTGGCAGGCAGCAGAGAGAGAACCCTCCAGCCTGGCAGGCAGCAGAGAGAGAGACCCTCCAGCCTGGCAGGCAGCAGAGAGAGAGAACCCTCCAGCCTGGCAGGCAGCAGAGAGAGAGAACCATCCAGCCTGGCAGGCAGCAGAGAGAGAACAACCCCGTGTACATCCTCACACAGCACAGTACATAAACCCCCCTATTTTCATGATCAGCTCCAGGTGTTGATGAAACAGTTCCCCTGCTGGATAATCATATTCACCCTCCCACCTGCCAAGAAAGACGCTGAGAGAGAGGGGGGGAGGGAAGGAGAGAGAAAGAGAGTCCCGATATGCATCTGTCTGAATGACTAGACTCCCTCTCTCCCTGGTGTTTCAATTTGCACAATAATATGAGGGGAGGAAAGGGGGCAGGAAACAGGGAGGCTGCAGACACTGACAGACAGAGCTGGGGAGGGCGGTGTGTGTGTGTGTGTGTGTGTGTGGGTGTGTGTGTGGTAGGGTGTTTCAGTAGAGTGACGCCACAATGGTACACCAAGGTGTCATTCGGAGCAGGGGCAGTTTGTGTGTGTGGGATGACAGCCTGACAGTGAGTGACAGAACTGTGGCCGCCATCGTGTGTACTCAGAGCCAGATCCTCCAGAGGACTGCAGCACAGTCGTCACAGCCGCCACAGCAGCACAGCTGTCACAAGCGACGAGTGACACTAAACTGAGAAACAGGCAGGCGGGTGACGGACGAACGGGGCAACCCAGCCCTGCTCTGCTGTGACTTCCATGTTGGGAATGCAGTCGCCTGAGCTGATGATTGTCAACTAATTTAGCTGGGTTGCTTAATTGAAAGACATTTATCAGTACAGGTAATTTACTTTGCAAACATACAGACATCTGAGATAGAGTTGAAGTCGGAAGTTGACATACACCTTAGCCAAACACATTTAAACTCAGTTTTTCACAATTCCTGACATTTAATCCTAGTAAAAAAATCCCTGTTTTAGGTCAGTTAGGATCACCACTTTATTTTAAGAATGTGAAATGTCTTTATAATTAGTAGAGAGAATTATTTATTTCAGCTTTTATTTCTTTCATCACATTCCCAGTGGGTCAGAGGATTACATACACTCAATTAGTTTTTGGTAGCATTGCCTTGAAATTGTTTTAACTTTGGTCAAACGTTTCGGGTAGCCTTCCACAAGCTTCCCACAATAAGTTGGGTGAATTTTGGCGACCAAGCTTTCACTTCCTGACTGATGTCTTGAGATGTTGCTTCAATATATCCACGTAATTTTCCTGCCATCTATTTTGTGAAGTGCACCAGTCTCACCTGTAGCAAAGCACCCCCACAACATGATGCTGCCACCCCTGTGCTTCACGTTTGGGATGGTGTTCTTCGGCTTGCAAGCCTCCCCTTTTTCCTCCAAATATAACGATGGTCATTATGGCCAAACAGTTTTATTTTTGTTTCATCAGACCAGAGGACATTTCTCCAAAAAGTACGATCTTTGTCCCCATGTGCAGTTGCAAACCGTAGTCTGGCTTTTTTATTGCGGTTTTGGAGCAGTGGCTTCTTCCCTGCTGAGCGGGCTTTCAGGTTATTTCGATCTAGGACTCGTTTTCCTGTGGATATAGATACTTTTGTACATATTTCCTCCAGCATCTTCACAGGGTCCTTTGCTGTTGTTCTGGGATTGATTTGCACTTTTCGCACCAAAGGACGTTCATCTCTAGGAGACAGAACATGTCTCCTTCCTGAGCGGTATGACGGCTGCGTGGTCCCATGGTGTTTATACTTGCGTACTATTGTTTGTACAGATGAACGTGGTACCTTCAGGCATTTGGAAATTGCTCCCAAGGAACCTGACTTGTGGAGGTCTACAATTGTTTTCTGAGGTCTTGGCTGATTTCTTTGGATTGTCCCATGATGTCAAGTAAAGAGGCACTGAGTTTGAAGGTTGGACTTGAAAATACATCCACAGGTACTCCTCCAATTGACTCAACTGATTTCAATTAGCCTATTAGAAGCTTCTAAAGCCATGACATCATTTTCTGTAATTTTCCAAGCTGTTTAAAGGCACAGTCAACTTAGTGTATGTAAACTTCTGACCCACTGGAATTGTGATACAGTGAATTATAAGTGAAATAATCTGTCTGTAAACAATTGTTGGAAAAATTACTTGTGTCGTGCACAAAGCAGATGTCCTAATTGTTAACAAGAAATTTGTGGAGTTTTTGAAAAACAAGTTTTAATGACTCCAACCTAAGGGTATGTAAACTTCCGACTTCAAATGTATGTTCCCTTGGTAGAGTGATTTGTTTACATTGCTGTTAGCTACATTTGAATCTGCTGTGTTCTATCCTACAGACATAGGTCTACCCTACACAGTGAATCTGCTGTGTTCTATCCTACAGACATAGGTCTACCCTACACAGTGAATCTGCTGTGTTCTATCCTACAGACATAGGTCTACCCTACACAGTGAATCTGCTGTGTTCTATCCTACAGACATAGGTCTACCCTACACAGTGAATCTGCTGTGTTCTATCCTACAGACATAGGTCTACCCTACACAGTGAATCTGCTGTGTTCTATCCTACAGACATAGGTCTACCCTACACAGTGAATCTGCTGTGTTCTATCCTACAGACATAGGTCTACCCTACACAGTGAATCTGCTGTGTTCTATCCTACAGACATAGGTCTACCCTACACAGTGAATCTGCTGTGTTCTATCCTACAGACATAGGTCTACCCTACACAGTGAATCTGCTGTGTTCTATCCTACAGACATAGGTCTACCCTACACAGTGAATCTGCTGTGTTCTATCCTACAGACACTGCAAAGAATATGCCTGTCTGAATGAATCTGTTTAAAAAAAATGGTTTTGTAACTAGATACATGGAATCCATGGCAGACTAGGAGTAAGTGAGCTAATGTGTATTTGGGGCCCAGAGGCCAAAAACACAAGCCATTGTTCAGTGCAGCAGAATGCACAATGGTTTTTCTGTTTAATCACTGCAGCCCTATCAAGCCTTTCAGAGGAAAGACACGAGAGATAGATAGAGAGAGAGAGAGAGAGAGAGTAATTGTGTTGTTTCCCTAACCTGAAGTCATGGGTGAAGAACAGCCCCCATTCTCATTGACAGGGCTGTTGTGGAGCAGGTTGAGAGTTTCACGTTCCTTGGTGTCCACATCACCAACATACTAACATGGTCCAAGCACACCAAGACAGTCATGAAGAGAGCATGACAAAAGCTATTCCCCCTCAGGAGACTGAAAAGACATGGCATGGGTCCTCACATCCCCAAAAGGTTTCTTTATCTGCACCAATCCTGACTGGTTGCATCACTCCTTGGTATGGCATCTGCTCAGCCTCTGACCACAAGGCACTACAGAGTAGAGGTCGACCGATTATGATTTTTCAACACCGATACCGATTATTGGAGGCCCAAAAAAGCCGATACCGATTAATCGGCCGATTAATTAATTTGTAATAATGACAATTACAACAATGCTGAATGAACACTTATTGCAACTTAATATAATACATCAATAAAATCAATTGTGTTTAAATAATGCAAAAACAAAGTGTTGGAGAAGAAAGTAAAAGTGCAATATGTGCTATGTAAGAAAGCTAACGTTTCAGGTCCTTTCTCAGAACATGAGAACATATGAAAGCTGGTGGTTCCTTTTAACACAAGTCTTCAATATTCCCAGGTAAGAAGTTTTAGGTTGTAGTTATTATAGGAATTATAGGACTATTTCCCTCTGTACCATTTGTATTTCATTAACCTTTGACTATTGGATGTTTTTATAGGCACTTTCGTATTGCCAGGGTAACAGTATAGCTTCCGTCCCTCTCCTCGCTCCTCCCTGGGCTCGAACCAGCAACACAGCGACAACAGTCACCATTGAAGCAGCGTTACCCATGCAGAGCAAGGGGAACAACTACTAGAAGGCTCAGAGCGAGTGACGTTTGAAATGCTATTAGCGCGCGCTAACTAGCTAGCCATTTCACTTCGGTTACACCAGCCTCATCTCGGGAGTTGATAGGCTTGACACACAACAAAGAGCTGCTGGCAAAACGAGCGAAAGTGCTGTTTGAATTAATGTTTACACGCCTGCTTCTGCCTACCACCGCTCAGTCAGATACTTAGATACTTGTATGCTTGTATGCTCAGTCAGATTATATGCAACGCAGGACACGCTAGATAATATCTAGTAATATCATCTACCATGCGTAGTTAACTAGTGATTATGATTGATTGTTTTTTATAAGATAAGTTTAATGCTAGCTAGCAATTTACCTTGGCTTACTGCATTCGCGTAACAGGCAGTCTCCTTGTGGAGTGCAACGAGAGAGAGGCAGGTCGTTATTGCGTTGGACTAGTTAACTGTAAGGTTGCAAGATTGGATATCCTGAGCTGACAAGGTGAAAATCTGTCGTTCTGCCCCTGAACGAGGCAGTTAACCCACCGTTCCTAGTCCGTCATTGAAAATAAGAACGTGTTCTTAACTGACTTGCCTAGTTAAATAAAGGAATAAAATAAATGAATTTTTAAAAAGTCGATGCCCAAAAATACAGATTTACGATTGTTATGAACACTTGAAATCGGCCATTCCGATTAATCGGTCGACCTCTACTACAGAGGGTAGTGCGAACGGTCCAGTACATCACTAGGGCCAAGTTTCCTGCCATCCAGGACCTCTATACCAGGCGGTGTCAGAAGAAGGCCCTAAAAATTGTCAAAGACTCCAGCCACCACCCTCTGTGCTACTGCACGGCAAGTGGTTCCCGGAGCGCCAAGTCTAGATCCAAGAAGCTTCTCAACAGCTTCTACCCTCAAGCCATAAGACTCCTGAACATCTAATCAAATGGCTACCCAGACTACTTGCATTGCCCCCCCCCACCCCTCTTTTATGCTGCTGCTACACTCTGATCTATGCATAAGTCACTTTAATAGCTCAAACTACATGTATATATTACCTCGAATAACCGGTGCCTCCGAACATTGACTCTGTACCAGTACCCCATGTATATAGCCACACTATTGTTATTTTACTGCTGCTCTTTAATTGTTTGTTACTTTGATTTCTTATTTTTCTTTAGGTATTTTTCTTAAAACTGCATTGTTGGTTAAGGGCTTGTGTTACGGTTTTCTTCTATCTCCTCCTCTGAAGAGGAGGTGTAGCAAGGATCGGACCAAAATGCAGCGTGGTAATTTTGATACATGTTTAATAAAACGAATAAACACGAACAAAACAACAAACGTAACGCAAAAACCTAAACAGCCTATCTGGTGCAAACTAACACAGAGACAGGAACAATCACCCACGAAACACTCAAAGAATATGGCTGCCTAAATATGGTTCCCAATCAGAGACAACGATAAACACCTGCCTCTGATTGAGAACCACTTCAGGCAACCATAGACTTTTCTAGAAAACCCCACTATACCACAATCCCAATACCTACAACAAAAAAACAAGACTAAACACACCACATAATAAACCCATGTCACACCCTGGCCTGACCAAAATAATAAAAAATAAAAAAATACTTAGACCAGGGCATGACAGCTTGTAAGTAAGCATTTCACGGTAATACCTGTTGTATTCAGCGCATGTGACAAATACAATTTGATTTGAATAAGAGCATTGTGTTCCCATAGTGACCTAAGCTTCTTTATCTCAGTAAAGCTACAGTCCTGGGCTGGGGCTCAGCTTGGGAGCTGAGCTGCTTGCCTAGTGGTTTTTAGGAGTTTGGCCTCAGCCTCCATATTGCCACAATTAGATTACATGAATGGGCTGCTAGCTGGAAGCTGGTAGCTGGTAGCTGGTAGCTGGTAGCTGGTAGCTGGAAGCTGGTAGCTGGAAGCTGGTAGCTGGAAGCTGGTAGCTGGTGATCTGTACACCATCTTATCAGTGACAGCAGCACATTCCAGCAGCACATGTGCTGGGGAAGGGAAGGAATGCTGGGCTGCTCTCTCTCTGCTCTGCTCTGCCAAGCCTCAGGTCTCAGCTACCTTCCTCACCATGCAAACCAACCAACCCCCACAGGACAGTAGCAAGCAAAATAGCAATCATACGCTGGTTATCCACACATGAGCTGTGAAGTGAACATATGAACTGTACAGTTACAGGAACACCACTGAATGCTGTTATCATAGGGGCCAGGTAGGAATAGGGTAGTGAAGAGAGGGAGAGGCAAAATGGAGAGAGAGAAATGGTGAAAGAGAGAGGCAAAGTAGTGAGAAAGGTGGAAAGAGAGAGAGGCACAATCTCCCCCTCTGGAAGTAAGCTATTCATCTTCAGTGTTTTGAAGGCATGTTTTTATTCTCCAGTGAGATGTTTCTGTTGCGTTTCTTTATCTCACATGAGACATCTTGTTCTCCACTGACTGTTCTCTTACAGATACAGTACTTATCATAAAGCAGAGTTCACAACATCAGATACAGTACTTATCATAAAGCAGAGTTCACAACATCAGATACAGTACTTATCATAAAGCAGAGTTCACAACATCAGATACAGTACTTATCATAAAGCAGAGTTCACAACATCAGATACAGTACTTATCATAAAGCAGAGTTCACAACATCAGATACAGTACTTATCTTAAAGCAGAGTTCACAACATCAGATACAGTACTTATCATAAAGCAGAGTTCACAACATCAGATACAGTACTTATCATAAAGCAGAGTTCACAACATCAGATACAGTACTTATCATAAAGCAGAGTTCACAACATCAGATACAGTACTTATCATAAAGCAGAGTTCACAACATCAGATACAGTACTTATCATAAAGCAGAGTTCACAACATCAGATACAGTACTTATCATAAAGCAGAGTTCACAACATCAGATACAGTACTTATCATAAAGCAGAGTTCACAACATCAGATACAGTACTTATCATAAAGCAGAGTTCACAACATCAGATACAGTACTTATCATAAAGCAGAGTTCACAACATCAGATACAGTACTTATCATAAAGCAGAGTTCACAACATCAGATACAGTACTTATCATAAAGCAGAGTTCACAACATCAGATACAGTACTTATCATAAAGCAGAGTTCACAACATCAGATACAGTACTTATCATAAAGCAGAGTTCACAACATCAGATACAGTACTTATCATAAAGCAGAGTTCACAACATCAGATACAGTACTTATCATAAAGCAGAGTTCACAACATCAGATACAGTACTTATCATAAAGCAGAGTTCACAACATCAGATACAGTACTTATCATAAAGCAGAGTTCACAACATCAGATACAGTACTTATCATAAAGCAGAGTTCACAACATCAGATACAGTACTTATCATAAAGCAGAGTTCACAACATCAGATACAGTACTTATCATAAAGCAGAGTTCACAACATCAGATACAGTACTTATCATAAAGCAGAGTTCACAACATCAGATACAGTACTTATCTGACAGCAGAGTTCACAACATCAGATACAGTACTTATCATAAAGCAGAGTTCACAACATCAGATACAGTACTTATCATAAAGCAGAGTTCACAACATCAGATACAGTACTTATCATAAAGCAGAGTTCACAACATCAGATACAGTACTTATCATAAAGCAGAGTTCACAACATCAGATACAGTACTTATCATAAAGCAGAGTTCACAACATCAGATACAGTACTTATCATAAAGCAGAGTTCACAACATCAGATACAGTACTTATCATAAAGCAGAGTTCACAACATCAGATACAGTACTTATCATAAAGCAGAGTTCACAACATCAGATACAGTACTTATCATAAAGCAGAGTTCACAACATCAGATACAGTACTTATCATAAAGCAGAGTTCACAACATCAGATACAGTACTTATCATAAAGCAGAGTTCACAACATCAGATACAGTACTTATCATAAAGCAGAGTTCACAACATCAGATACAGTACTTATCATAAAGCAGAGTTCACAACATCAGATACAGTACTTATCATAAAGCAGAGTTCACAACATCAGATACAGTACTTATCATAAAGCAGAGTTCACAACATCAGATACAGTACTTATCTGACAGCAGAGTTCACAACATCAGATACAGTACTTATCATAAAGCAGAGTTCACAACATCAGATACAGTACTTATCATAAAGCAGAGTTCACAACATCAGATACAGTACTTATCTGACAGCAGAGTTCACAACATCAGATATAGTACTTATCATAAAGCAGAGTTCACAACATCAGATACAGTACTTATCTGACAGCAGAGTTCACAACATCAGATACAGTACTTATCATAAAGCAGAGTTCACAACATCAGATATAGTACTTATCATAAAGCAGAGTTCACAACATCAGATACAGTACTTATCATAAAGCAGAGTTCACAACATCAGATACAGTACTTATCATAAAGCAGAGTTCACAACATCAGATACAGTACTTATCATAAAGCAGAGTTCACAACATCAGATACAGTACTTATCTGACAGCAGAGTTCACAACATCAGATATAGTACTTATCATAAAGCAGAGTTCACAACATCAGATACAGTACTTATCTGACAGCAGAGTTCACAACATCAGATATAGTACTTATCATAAAGCAGAGTTCACAACATCAGATACAGTACTTATCATAAAGCAGAGTTCACAACATCACATACAGTAGATGCTACAGTATAGTCTGTTTAAATACACCTCCATTACTTTACAAGAAGAAATACAACAAGGCATAATACAACAAAGACAATGTTATTACTGTCTATCTAGTTAATATGGAGTACTTTCTAACAGTTTGGCTATGTGTTCATCCATGATGTGTGTATTGAAAAAACATTAGAGAGACAATATTCTTTGGAGCCTTCTGTGAATAAAACCAACAGAACCCAGTCATGCCACAGCAGCAGTCCCTTTTGTAGCCTGACCCTCTCCCTCCGGCCACCTTGTCGTTGCTGAACTGTTGATATATGTGGTGGGTCTAAGAGACAGCCTGTCAAAGTTAATCAGACTGTGTTGTGCAGCTAGAAACAGCGGCCCTGACTGGCTGACTCAACACACACTGTGTTGTGTTTCCTGGGAGAGGAGGAGCTAGGCGAGCTAACTGAACATGACACAGATTTTCACTCTACCACTGACCTGACCTGCAAGGGACTCTATAAATCACATCAGGCCGAGACACCCTTGTTGGGTGAAGGATCTGATGGCGTGCACAGCAGTGGTAGGGGTTTCATCGCTATTGTGAGCTGCGTTGGTTGCCTGCACACATACACTGAGTGTACAAAATATTAAGAACACCTGCTCTTTCCATGACATAGACTGACCAGGTGAATCCAGGTGAAAGCTATGATCCCTTATGGATGTCACTTGTTAAATCCACTTCAATCCGTGTAGATGAAGGGGAGGAGACTGGGTAAAGAAGGATTGTTAATCATTGAGACAATTGAGACATGGATTGTGTATGTGTGCCATTCAGAGGGAGAATGGGCAAGACAAAAGATTTAAGTGCCTTGAACTGGGTATGGTAGTAGGTGCCAGGCGCACCGGTTTGTGTCAAGAACTGCAACACTGTTGTTTTTTTAATGCTCGACAGTTTCCCATGTGTATCAAGAATGGTCCAGCATCCAAAGGACATCCAGGGAACTTCACACAACTGTGGGAAGCATTGGAGCCAACATAGGGGGGTTCCCCTCAATATTAGGAAGATGTCCTTAATGTTTTGTACATGTTCAACATTAATCATGCATTTGACCTGTAATGGTCCAAGCTGAAGGCCTTATGTGATTCTAATTCAAGTTGGTATTTTAGAGGGGAAGACAGGGAATGGTCCCAAATGACTGGATATGGGCCTCTCTATGTAGCCTCTATCTGCTGATGGCTCTGTCTGGATGTTGTTGTTACCTGTGTCACTGACTGTAAATTGCTATGAAGCCTGAACAACAACTAGCTGTGACCCAAGGTGTATGTACTGCCCTCAACCTCTCCTGCTTCGCTGATGGGGACTTTTCATCAGGTCTCTCTCTCCACCTCCCTCCCTTCCAGAGGATGACCTTCCCTCCAACGTCCTGTTCCTATTGGTCAAGATGGCAGTGTAATTGGTATGCAGAGAGTCTCTGGAATGAGTCCACTCCGTGCTAGCTTGTGAATTCACCCTTGTAATGCCACGTTTATGGATAACAGAGATAAAATAACGCATGAAGGAAAAAAAGCAAACAAATGCCAAGGCTTGGGCTGCTTGCCTGCCTGACATTGCCTTTGTAAATCGCAGATCTACAGCCAAGGGCAAGGGAGAAGGGGAGTGAGAGGGGACTAAACAGATTATGCTTTACAATGTCCACCATTTGCATCGTATCTACTCTTGCCACTGCCAGCTGTTTAACCTTTTCCCAGCCAAATGCTGCCTGACTGGATATAGAATCACTGGGGTTTGCTACTGAAATGGCACCCTATTCCCTATATCGTGCACTACTTTTGACAAGAGCTCTGGTCAAAAGTAGTGCACTATATAGGGAATATGGTGCCATTTGGGATGACCCACTGGTTCTCATGGTTGGAACTTCTGGCCAGAGGAGTGTTTAGTCATCAGGGCATTGCTCATCTCATTGAGGCTAGATGTCTGGCTGGATAGATGGACCTGGGCCTGAGGCTTGGGCTAATAACCTGACTGACTGAGCTCTGTGGGCTTGAGGTTCTGGCTCAGTTGCTGACTGTACTGTGTGGTTTACAGTTTCCTTACAGCTCTATGTCTCCTTCATGGAGTCATTTACTTTGGCTTGGTTGACACTGATGCAGGTATACCCTTCAAGCCCTCAGGTTGCTTATTATTGGATCTTCTTCATGGAGTCCTGTACTTTGGCTTGGTTGACACTGATGCAGGTATACCCTTCAAGCCCTCAGGTTGCTTATTATTGGATCTTCTTCATGGAGTCCCTGTACTTTGGCTTGGTTGACACTGATGCAGGTATACCCTTCAAGTCCTCAGGTTGCTTATTATTGGATCTTCTTCATGGAGTCCCTGTACTTTGGCTTGGTTGACACTGATGCAGGTATACCCTTCAAGCCCTCAGGTTGCTTATTATTGATCTTCTTCATGGAGTCCTGTACTTTGGCTTGGTTGACACTGATGCAGGTATACCCTTCAAGCCCTCAGGTTGCTTATTATTGGATCTTCTTCATGGAGTCCCTGTACTTTGGCTTGGTTGACACTGATGCAGGTATACCCTTCAAGCCCTCAGGTTGCTTATTATTGGATCTTCTTCATGGAGTCCCTGTACTTTGGCTTGGTTGACACTGATGCAGGTATACCCTTCAAGCCCTCAGGTTGCTTATTATTGGATCTTCTTCATGGAGTCCTGTACTTTGGCTTGGTTGACACTGATGCAGGTATACCCTTCAAGCCCTCAGGTTGCTTATTATTGGATCTTCTTCATGGAGTCCCTGTACTTTGGCTTGGTTGACACTGATGCAGGTATACCCTTCAAGCCCTCAGGTTGCTTATTATTGGATCTTCTTCATGACTAGCAGTTTGTTTTGCTGATGATGGAGCATGATTTTATATGTGAGCATAAATGGGGCATATTTCTAGTCCACATTTCTCCTAGGTATAATCTTTATTGGCTGAAAGGTCAGTTAAGTATGTGCCTTAATATATTTTGCCATGGTAGCATGTTGTTTCAGTATGTTTTAGCGTGTGTTGCAAATGATCTGCCACCACAAACTTCCGAACTATAAGAATTAGTGTACATTTGTATAATTGCAATCCAGAACTCACACACACTCCATATAATACATAAACTGGAGTGAGTTCAGGTTCCAAAGCACACAGTGATCCTTGTTCTCCCTAACGTAACATCACTCAGGCCACGTACAACATAAATATTTTCATATAAACAGTCTCCTGCTGAAACGATTCCAAGGCTTTCGCCTGAAGCTAACAGCGTAAAGGCTGGAGGGTGCTCTCTTTTTCTCGTCTCTATCTCTCTCTTTCTTTCTCTTTCTGTCTTTCTCTCTCTATTTGTTTCTCTCGTTCTCTCTCTCTATTTCTCTATTCCTTTCTCTTCCTCGCTCTCCCTCCCCCTTTCTCTCTCCCCCTTCCTCTCTGTCCCTCTCTCTTCCTTCCTTTCTCTCTGTCTCTCTCTTTCTTTCCCTCTCTGTCTCTCATTCCCTCGAGTGTCCTTGTCAATGTCATAGGCAGCTGCTGCGTTGTAGTTGAAAAAGAGGCGAGGTTAATAGTTTGTCTGCCTAGCTTATAAATAATGTGACTCAGCGCCTGACATAATGTGTCTCGATTGTAGAAACGGGGGAAAAATGGCAGGAGTATTTTCTTAACCCTCGGCTCGGCTACTGAGGCACTTGTTTATTCTCACTAACAATTGCTTGTCTGACCTTAGTAACCAGCCAGCGATGTTAGATAGAAAATGTTTTTGTCTCTTTTTAGTGTTTTTACGTTGTCATCTATAGTTCTCATGATCAACTATGAATTGGTCTATTGATTCAATTAAATTACATTTAAGGGGCTTTATTGGCATGGGAAACATATGTTTACATTGCCAAAGCAAGTGAAAAAGATAATTAACAAAGTGACAAAACAAAATAATAAAAAATAACTATTTTCAAATGCCTTTTATCACATTTCCACCCCCTTAAATGTTATATGTGACTTTTCAGTTATTGTGTAATGTATGTGGTGTTCTGAGGAGTTTAGACATTGGTTCTTTCTACTGTGTGTGTGTGTGTGTGTGTGTGTGTGTGTGTGTGTGTGTGTGTGTGTGTGTGTGTGTGTGTGTGTGTGTGTGTGTGTGTGTGTGTGTGTGTGTGTGTGTGTGTGTGTGTGTGTGTGTGTGTGTGTGTGTGTGTGTGCGTTCATGCATTTGCGTGTGATGTAACTGTGTGTGCATGCATGAACATGTCTCTGTGAGTGTTTACAGAGGCCACAGGATACATGGTCCGTTGAGAGTTGGCCGTTGCTGGCGGCGGGACACAGGGGAGTTGTCCTAGGCCCTGTAGGCCTGTAGCTGTGCCTTTGTAAGTGCGCAGCCCATGGGAGCGAAATGGGAATGGGAGGCAGGGCGAAGAGGTTTCCTGTGTGTGTTTGCCCGTGCAGCTCGCTCAGGGTGAGTGCCAGAGTAAAGTGTTGGGTTACATAGCTCAGTGTTCGGTGTAGCGTACGCCACAGCACACCCGCAACGCCGCGCTGACATTATCCACTATGGGATAATCTCTCAGCTGGTGTGCTCCGAGACTGTGAACCCGTCCGTCCGCCATCCCCTAAACTCTGTCACCAACCCCATGTCTGCTCTCACGTTTAACAATTGGGCTTTTATACAGAGTATCAGTTTTCTAAAGGGAGATTTGTTCTCCTGTAATGCGTGTGGAGACTAGAGTTCTCGTGTTCACTGTTGAAGGGGATTGAATGGAAAGTGTTGAGCTTTCACCCCCTAGCTGGGTTTTAGCAGTGGGGTTTGAAATGGCTCTCTAACTCCAAATGGTGTCGTCAGGGTTTCTCCACTTTCTGATCTGTCATTCAATATTAGGCTGGGGAACACAACAGCTGTGCTGCTAACCACACCCAGCCAGCTGGTTAATATAATCCTAACAGTTTGACAGGAATACCTTATTTTTCTTTGTCTGTGAAAATGTAGATTTACTGATTGGGTATCCACTTGATTTGATATCTCTTAGTAAATCTTTTGTTTTTAACGTAGACAGTAGTTAGTCGATTGGTATTACCAAAATTATAACTTTCCTGAAGGATTATCTTCTCTTTATAAACCACATTTATTATATGACAGTTCTTGTAAAAATCCATTTGTTACAGATAATCAACAGTAGGTCTGAGGCACCACAAGACATTTATGCACCGTCACAGGTGACAAATAGATTAGACCAAACGCTATGATGCTCCCAACATTATGTTTAATAAGCTTAACGTGGCATTCACATCGCACTCATGGTTATACATTGATGCTTCCGCAGTCACCGTCTAGCTTTCGCCTTGATTTCCAGCGAGACTCCGGTCGCTGTACTAACGCTGTCAAGAGCCACTCTCTCTTCTCTCAATATCTTATGCTTATTGGTGTAGCAGGCAGGTGGGAGATCAGACTGATGCTAATATACCATCCTGCTTCTGCTGACAGAACAGAACAGGTCTAAGGGAAACCCAATATGTCTGGGAGATAATATTGTAATGAAACAGCAGGGTGCAGGTCTCGAACCCTCCACCTTTGAGCCCGAGGTCCGGCGCGCTATCGACTGTGCCGCCAAAAGCATGCTCCAGCTGCAGAGTCGATTTCCGCGCTTATAAACCCAGGGTCGTTACAATATCTATACACTGGTGGAGTCTGTCTGAAACACACACACACATTCTTATTGTTGTAGCATTATCGAGAAGGAACTTGCAAGTAAGCATTTTGTTGGACGTGTATACCATGTGTATCCCGTACATGAAATTTGAAACACAAACACACTTCACATTTGGGCCTGAAGACTCAATGATTTCAGACTGTTTTTTTGTCTTAATCTAACTCCCGACAGTTTGCATGAACTGTCAGTATTGTTTGATTCTTCTACACTATGCTGTTTGCCTTGTACAGTAATAAGTCATATTATACTAGAGGTCGACCGATTAATCGGAATGGTCGATTAATTAGGGCCAATTTCAAGTTTTCATAACAATCGTAAATCAGTATTTTTGGGCGCCGATATGCCTAATTTAATTATTATTATTTTACACCTTTATTTAATCTTTATTTAACTAGGCAAGTCAGTTAAGAACACCTTATTTTCAATGACGGCCTAGGAATGGTGGGTTAACTGCCTCGTTCAGGGGCAGAAAGACAGATTTTCACCTTGTCAGCTCGGGGGATCCAATCTTGCAACCTTACAGTTAACTAGTCCAACGCAATAACGACCTGCCTCTCTCTCCTTGCACTCCACAAGGAGACTGCCTGTTACGCAAATGCAGTAAGCCAAGGTAAATTTCTAGCTAGCATTAAACTTATCGTGTGTTTTGCCAGCAGCTTTTCGTTGTGCATCAAGCATGGCGCTGTTTATGACTTCAAACCTATCAACTCCCGAGATGAGGCTGGTGTGACCGAATTGAAATGGCTGGCTAGTTAGCGCGCGCTAATAGCGTTTCAAACGTCACTCGCTCTGAGCCTTGGGGTGGTTGTTTCCCTTGCTCTGCATGGGTAACGCTGCTTCAAGGGTGGCTGTTGTTGCTGTGTTGCTGGTTCGAGCCCAGGGAGGAGCGAGGAGAGGGACGGAAGCTTTACTGTTACACTGGCAATACTAAAGTGCCTATAAGAACATCCAAAAGTCAAAGGTTAATGAAATACACATGGTATAGAGGGAAATAGTCCTATAATAACTACAACCTAAAACTTCTTACCTGGGAATATTGAAGACTCATGTTAAAAGGAACCTCCAGCTTTCATATGTTCTCATGTTCTGAGCAAGGAACTGAAACGTGAGCTTTCTTACATAGCACATATTGCACTTTTACGTTCTTCTCCAACACTTTGTTTTTGCATTATTTAAACCAAATTGAACATGTTTCATTATCTATTTGAGGCTAAATTGATTTTATTGATGTATTATATTAAGTTAAAATAAGTGTTCATTCAGTATTGTTGTAATTGTCATTATTACAAATACATAAAAAAACAAATAAAAAAAAACAA
This sequence comes from Oncorhynchus keta, assembly GCF_023373465.1. NCBI lineage: Eukaryota > Metazoa > Chordata > Actinopteri > Salmoniformes > Salmonidae > Oncorhynchus > Oncorhynchus keta. The sequence continues at coordinate 25,584,974 of NC_068445.1, forward strand.
TTTAAATCGGCAGATTAATCGGTATCGGCCTTTTTGGTCCTCCAATAATCGGTATCGGTATCGGCGTTGGAAAATCATAATCGGTCGACCTCTATACTATACAGTTATATAGCTGTTATATTGTATATCATGTACATGTAATGTGATTCATATCATTGGATTCCAGTTGCCTGAGAGACAGATCAGCTTAATATGTGATCAGGTGCCTACAGTACAGAGTAGAGCACTAGCCCTAACACAGTTCTATAGTGATGAATCTCTACTGCTGTCCTTACTCAATCAGAATGATGAATGGTTTCAACCATGATATAATTATAACAGGCTAGCTCCATTTCATTAATGACTCCCTTCATGTATAATTATCCCTTCCACAACACTGTGTTTGGAGTTTCACACTGGCAACAGCTTTGACCACCATGTTGCTGCTTTAGCATGTTCCTGTTTACTTACCTTTCAGCAGCAAGGGGAAGAGTCAGACAAACATATTTCCTCGCATTTGAATTAGATGCAAATAATACACACACTCTGATTGGCTTGCTGTGTATGTGTGCGTACATGTGTGTGTGTGTGTGCGTGCGTTCGTTCGTGTGTGCTCATGCAAGACACATACTTGATGTGTGTTTGTGAGTGATCTCTGGACATGGATGAATGGTCCTGGAGAACATTGTTGATTGCCAGTGGGCTCCTTGGAGGCTGGTCCAGCCAGCAGAGTGTTAGTAATCCACTGCTTTACCTACTGCTTCTGCCTACTACTCCCTCCTTTCTGCTCCACTGTGTGTGCGTGTGCGTGTGTTTGTGTATAAGTGCGTGTGTGTGTGTGTGTACATGTGCATGTGTGTGTGTATATGTGCGTGTGTGTGTGTGTGCGTGTGTGTATATATGTGCGTGTGTGTGTATATGTGCGTGTGTGTGTGTGTATATGTGCGTGTGTGTGTGTATATTTGCGTGTGTGTGTGCATGTGTGCGTGTGTGTGTGCGTGTGTGTATATATGTGCATGTGTGTGCATATGTGCGTGTGTGTGTGCATGTGTGCGTGCACGCTCTCCCCCCATTGTTCCAGTGAACAAAGCAAAGCCTGGCTCCCTCCTCCCCTGTAGCAGACACACAGCCAACAACGAGAGCAGGTGTCACAGGAAAGTGCCACTTCTGGCACTTTGTGTCACACTCAAGAAAAACAATGGGAGGGAATCGTCCATTGTTGAATTCACATTGCGTCAATCTTTAGAATGGATTGCTCTGTGGGCATACTGATAATAAATGTGATGTTATTAGTCATTACTTAGTATTACAATGTTTTTTGATTCTTCTACTGTATAAAGACCAATTACATCACTTGATGACGTTAGCCTTTTAGATTGCGGTTGATTGAAAATAAAGGGTTTTATCTCAAGTTTCTAGATGCCTGCCAATGCTCTTAATATCCTTGTCAGAGTAGACCTTTCTCCAGCTGAAGTGTTGCACTCTGGGTGATATTTGTTCTCAGATTAATTTAAGCCTGGCATTGAAGCACACAGATCGTTTGTACTCAGTGTGACATGTACTCTCAGCGGACGAAGAAGAGCACACGTCTTCATTTCTCATTCTGAGCCAACACAGAGTTCAATCAAAGCAGTTAGTAGAAGTTGTGTGTGTGTGTTTCTTTGTGTGTGTGTGTGAATCTGTGTGTGTGTGTTTCTTTGTGTGTGTGTGTGAATTTGTATGCTTCTTTGCGTGTGTGAATCTGTGTGTTTCTTTGTGTGTGTGCGTGCGTGAATCTGTGTGTTTGTATGTTTCTTTGCGTGCGTGATTCTGTGTGTGTGTGTGCGTGCGTGTGTGTGCGTGCGTGTGTGAATCTGTGTGTGTGTGTGTGTGTTTCTTTGCGTGTGTGCGTGCGTGTGTGAATCTGTGTGTGTGTGTTTCTTTGCGTGTGTGCGTGCGTGTGTGAATCTGTGTGTGTGTGTTTCTTTGCGTGTGTGCGTGCGCGTGTGAATCTGTGTCTGTGTGTTTCTTTGCGTGTGTGCGTGCGTGTGTGAATCTGTGTGTGTGTGCTGACTGCATCAATTAATCTAACAGATCTGATGATCTTCCCACCTAAGAGCATAGTGGACGAGGCAGTTTAGATTTGAAATAAATATTAAATTGTCAGCCATTGTTAAATCATCATCTGCTTAATATTAATGCAGGAACAGAGGTACATAAGAACTGAGACCTGTAAGAGATACCACAGTACCGATTTTCAGAAATTGTGTGGAAGAACCTAACTGGCTCATTCTCGAGTCATATTAGGTCCCTTTGAAATATTACCACTTCTTGGTACAGGTTTTCCTAATCGGTTGACTAGGTACATTTTGGCGGCGGGTAAATGAAAGCTCACTGTTTAGAATCCCCGATCCGACTAGGTGGAAAATCCGCCGATGTGTCCTTGAGCAAAGCACTTAACCCAATTGCTCCTGTAAGTCGCTCTGGATAAGAGCATCTGCTAAATTATTCAACTGTAAAAGAATTGAGAAGCATGGAGTGGAACAGCTGATCACTGTTCCATACAGTCAAGACTCACTGGCTTTGATGGTGGGAGTGGATGGGTGGCTGTATTCCTGTCTGTCAGGTTATGTCAGAATAGTCATTGTATTTGTCCCCCCAGCAATTAACTTGCATATTTTCCATTCCTCTTTAAAAACATTGAAATGCATGTAACTTAAACTCACAGAGATGTGACTTTAATAATAGAGGCATATACAGTACCAGTCAACAGTTTAGAACACCTACTCATTCAAGGGTTTTTCTTTATTTGACTATTTTCTACATTGTAGAATAAGAGTGAAGACATCAAATCTATGAAATAACACTTATGGAATCATGAGGTAACCAAAAATATTTTATATTTGAGATTCTTTGCCTTGATGACCGCTTTGTACACTCTTAGCATTCTCTCAACCAGCTTCACCTGGAATGCTTTTCCAACAGTCTTGATGGAGTTCCCACACATGCTGAGCACTTGTTGGCTGCTTTCCCTTCACTCTGCGGTCCTACCCATCCCAAACCATCCCAATTGGGTTGAGGTCATGTGATTGTGGAGGCCAGGTTATCTGATGCAGCACTTAATCACTCCCCTTCTTGGTCAAACAGCCCTTACACAGTCTGGAGGTGTGTTGGGTCATTGTCATGTGGAAAAACAAATGATAGTCACACTAAGCTCAAACCAGGTGGGATGGCGTATCGCTGCAGAATGCTGTGGTAGCCATGCTGGTTAAGTGTGCCTTGAATTCTAAATACATCTCAGATAGTGTCACCAGCAAAGCACCATCACACCTTTTCCTCCATGTTTCACAGTGGGAACCACACATGCGTAGATAATCCGTTCACCTACTCTGCGTCTCACAAAGACACGGCGGTTGGAACCAAAAATCTCCAATTTGGACTCCTCAGACCAAATGACAGATTTCCACCGATCTAATGTCCATTGCTCGTGTTTCTTGGCCCAAGCAAATCTCTTCTTATTGGTGTCCTTTAGTAGTAGTTTCTTTGCAGCAATTCGACCATGAAGGCCTGATTCTGCAGTCTCCTCTGAACAATTGATGTTGAGATATGTCTGTTACTTGAACTCTGTGAAGCATTCATTTTGGCTGCAATTTCTGAGGCTGGTAACTCTAATGAACTTATCCTCTGCTCCGGAGGTAACTCTGAGTCTTCCTTTCCTGTGGCGGTCCTCATGAGAACCAGTTTCATAATAGAGCTTGATGGTTTTTGCGACTACACTTGAAGAAACGTTCAAAGTTCATGACATTTTCAGTATTGATTGACCTTAATTTCTTAACCTCTCTGGGATATGCGTCCCACCTCGCCAACAGCCAGTGAAAGTGCAGGGCGCCAAATTCAAAACAACAAAAATCTCAGAATTAAAATTCCTCAAGCATACAAGTATTTTACACTATTTTAAAGATAATATTCTCGTTAAAAGGATTTACAGTGAAAGCACCACAAGCAATTATGTTAGGTCACCACCAAGCCACAGAAAAACACAACCATTTTTCCAGCCAAAGAGAGGAGTCACAAAAAGCACAAATAGAGATAAAATTAATCACTAACCTTTGATGATCTTCATCAGATGACACTCATAGGACTTCATGTTACACAATACAAGAATGTTTTGTTCGCTAAAGTCTATATTTATATCGAAATATCTCATTTTACATTGGCGTGTTACGTTCAGTAGTTCTAAAACATGCAGTGATTTTGCAGAGCGCCACATCAATTTACAGAAATACTCATCATAAATGTTGATGAAAAAAGTGTTATACATGGATTTAGAGATATACTTCTCCTTAATGCAACCGCTGTGTCAGATTTTTTTTAACTACGGAAAAAGCAAACCATGCAATAATCTGAGTACAGCGTTCAGACAACAAAGCAGCCAAAAAGATATCCGCCATATTGTGTAGTCAACATTAGTCAGACATAGCATTATAAATATTCACTTACCATTGATGATCTTCATCAGAATGCACTCCAAGGAATCCTTGTTTGATAAAGTTAATAATTTATGTCCAAATAGCTTCTTTTGTTAGGGCGTTTGGTAAACAAATCCAAACGCGCGTTCAGGTCCAGCCGAATGTCGTACGGAAAGTTCAAAAAGTTCCTTTACAGCGCATAGAAACTTGTCAAACTAAGTATAGAATCAATCTTTAGGATTTTTCTATCATAAATCTTCAATAATGTTCCAACCGGAGAATTCCTATGTCTGTAGAAAAGCAATGGAACGAGAGCTAACTCTCTTGTGACCGCACCTCACGAGCCTGTGGCACTCTGTCAGAAACCTGGTTCAATCCCCTCTCATTCTCTCCCCCATCATAGTAGAAGCCTCAAACAAAGTTCTAAAGACTGTTGACATCTAGTGGAAGCCTTAGGAAGTGCAATATGGCCCCATTTACACGGTATATTGGAATGGCAAAGAGTTGAAAAACTGCAAACCTGATTTCCCACTTCCTGGTTGGATTTTTCTCAGATTTTCACCTGTCATATGAGTTCTGTTATACTCAGACATCATTCAAACAGTTTTAGAAATTTCAGTGTTTTCTATCCAATACTAATAATAACATGCATATATTAGCATCTGGGACAGAGTAGCAGGCAGTTTACTCTGGGCACCTTATTCATCCAAGCTACTCAATACTGCCCCCTTGTCACCAAGAAGTTAAAGTAATGATGGACTGTCATTTCTCTTTGCTTATTTGAGCTGTTCTTCCCATAATATGGACTTGGTATTTTACCAAATAGGGCTATCTTCTGTATACCACCCCTACCTTTTCACAACATAACTGATTGGCTCAAATGCATTAAGAAGGAAATAAATCCCACAAATTAATTTTTAACAAGGCACATCTGTTATTTGAAATGCATTCCAGGTGACTACCTCAGGAGGCTGGTTGAGAGAATGCAAAGAGTGTGCAAAGCTGTCATCAAGGCAAGGCTACTTTGAAGAATCTCATATATAAAATATATTTAGATTTGTTTAATACTTTTTTGGTTACTACATGATTCCATATGTGTTATTTCATAGTTTCGATGTCTTCTCTATTATTCTACAACGTAGAAAATTGTAAAAAATTAAAATAAAATAAAACATTGAATGAGTAGGTGTGTCCAAACTTTTGACTGGTTCTGTACGTTTCTTTCGAAGTCTCCGTCCCACATGGCACCCTAATAGGTTGCCATTTGGGCCGAACAATGCATGTAATAGACTTGTTAACAAAAGTCTGACCTTTGACCTCCAGTGGTGCTTTAACCACTTCCTCAAGCCACTCAGTTTTTTCTCCAAAGGTAGCATCATGCCGCTTGGAGAGAGGGAGGCAGCAGGTAAGGAGAGAGGGAGGCAGCAGGTAAAATAATTATATTACAATAGACTAACTAGACATCCAATTGAAAACATAGATACATCTTAGTTATCTACCTCGCCCACCGTAGCCATTTGATCCCTGGTTCATTGAATTATTTTATAGACATCAAAAGTATTTGGGTGTAATTTTAATGCTGCAGGGTGGCCAACCAACCTCCAGGAGAGCTACTGGGGGTGTAGGCTTTTTCTCCAGTCCTACTCGAACACATCACATTGTAAAAAAGCAACTACTCAGCAGGACCTTGATACGCTGACTCTAGTGTGTTTGAACAGGGTTGGATCAAATGCTTGCACACCCAGTAGCTCTCCAGATGGAGGGTTGATGAACCACATGTGTTTATACAGTAGCCTATCGGTGTAGTATTTTACTTTGTTGGGGGTTAAGTGCTTTGCTAAAGGCCACAACAGCAAGAGATACTGTATAATACATGGGATCAGAGAGCAGCAGCCTTCCATTGTCAATACCAGTGATAATAATTCATGTCATTTTGTGAAGTTGTTCATACAACCCAATTTTCAGTCACCTTTTTGGCCCATGGTGTTATAAACCATTTTTGGGGGGGACAAGTGACTGGAGCTTTCAGACAAGTAAAGTGGCTAAAAAAGTGAATGTCAAGCCTTGTCATGTAATGCACAATGAGCCCTGATCTGTGTGTGTGCTGTGGAGGGAGCCCTGATCTGTGTGTGTACTGTGGAGGGAGCCCTGATCTGTGTGTGTACTGTGGAGGGAGCCCTGATCTGTGTGTGTACTGTGGAGGTAGCCCTGATCTGTATGTGTACTGTGGAGGGAGCCCTGATCTGTGTGTGTACTGTGGAGGGAGCCCTGATCTGTGTGTGTACTGTGGAGGGAGCCCTGATCTGTGTGTGTACTGTGGAGGGAGCCCTGATCTGTGTGTGTACTGTGGAGGTAGCCCTGATCTATATGTGTACTGTGGAGGGAGCCCTGATCTGTGTGTGTACTGTGGAGGGAGCCCTGATCTGTGTGTGTACTGTGGAGGGAGCCCTGATCTGTGTGTGTACTGTGGAGGGAGCCCTGATCTGTGTGTGTACTGTGGAGGGAGCCCGGATCTGTGTGTGTACTGTGGAGGGAGCCCGGATCTGTGTGTGTACTGTGGAGGGGGCCCTGATCTGTGTGTGTACTGTGGAGGGGGCCCTGATCTGTGTGTGTACTGTGGAGGGAGCCCTGATCTGTGTGTGTACTGTGGAGGGAGCCCTGATCTGTGTGTGTGCTGTGGAGGGAGCCCTGATCTGTGTGTGTACTGTGGAGGTAGCCCTGATCTGTATGTGTACTGTGGAGGGAGCCCTGATCTGTGTGTGTACTGTGGAGGGAGCCCTGATCTGGCTTGAGTCCCAAATGGCACTGTATCCCCTATTTTGTATGGGCCCTGGTCAAAATTTGTGCACTATATAGGGAATAAGTGCCATTTGCGATACACCCATGTACTCTGTAGTGAAGGAGGAGCCCTGGCTGCTGCTCGGCTACCTGCCTGCTCTGCCCTGCAGCCCAACATCTGTTGAGAGGGAGCAGGAAGCATTTGAAGGATAATTAAAAGGACTGGCTTTCAACTCATCTACCTCCCACCCGCCTCCCTCCCATCCCATGGCTAAGCAACATGCGGCTCCTTCCACAGCTCCAAAGCAGAGCAGCAATTATTTAGGGAATTTAAAGTGGGACTGCAGTATACTAATAACGCATCTGAGGAGAAACAAGAGGCGGAGGACTCTTTTGTTTTGACCATGTTGTTATCTGGTTTCCACTACTGTAGTGAAATAGTAGTGGGTTGTGTCAGTTGTTTGATTCTGGTCTCCTTTACCTCCTGGGGATGATTACGGCTGGTCCACTACAGACAGGTCAACATAAAGACTTTCTTATGGTTTATGACGCTTGGGGAAAAGCTGTCTAGCTAACTAGTCATCATGAACCCAATCCACACACCAATTGATCCTGCTTGATTAGCCTAGTGGACTCCATAGCCTAGTGGACTCCATAGCCTAGTGGACTCCATAGCCTAGTGGACTCCATAGCCTAGTGGACTCCATAGCCTAGGTGTTGAAAGGTCAATAGAGTGGGAGGTAATGATGTTCTCTCTGTGTCTGTCTGTCTGTCTGTCTGTCTGTCTGTCTGTCTGATTCAATTCAAGGGGCTTTATTGGCATGGGAAACATATGTTAACAAAGCAAGTGAAGTAGACAATAATCAAAAGTGAAACAATAAAAATCAACAGTAAACAAGACACTAACAGAAGTTCCAAAACAATAAAGACATTTCAAATGTCATTATGTTTATATACAGTGTTGTAACGAAGTGCAAATAGTTAAAGTACAAACGGGTATATCAATGCTTCACATGTCAGCTGGGACACTAACTCAATAAGCCCTTCAAATCACATTAGAGACATTGTTAAAGAGCTTGTTTTAAACTGGTGTTTCATTAAGCTAAATACCATGCACTTTGTCTGAAGGGACTGTGCGTGTGTGTCAGGGTTGCCGTTAACAAGGCAAAATGCCCGGGAGTAAAAAAATCCCATTGCAAAATAATGCTTTTTATTAATTGATGGAAATACCAGTCAATGTAAATAGTTGTGACTGTCATGCTTATCGGCCTATGAGAATTTGCACAATATAGTGAAATTAAATTGGTGAGTGTGTATTTTCGTCATCAAGTAGCCTATCTTATTTATCCAACACAACTATCACAGGCGCACAGCATACCAATACTATTTATAGCGGAATTTCCCCAGAAGATCCTCAGCTGGTTGCTGCCGAACTAAATATGTTTTATAAGCCCAGCCCATTCATTGCGTAACAACTCTAAATGTAATCAGGTGTTAAACTGTTTTGGTGCACGGTTAAAAAGAGCTAGGGCTACTACTTTTTCTCAACTGGTAGTCTAATTGAAGCACGCCTCCCATTCAACATTCAAGTGCAGGCAAGAGGCTATCAGCGCGTCACCACCACTTTACAATGTGAGCTGGAGGCAGTATGCGTTTTGAAAACAGGCTTACTTAATTGTTTGAAACCTGCATGTTTTACTTTATATTATGACGCATGGCTTACATTGCTTGAAAGTAGCCTATAGGCAAATCCGACCATGGAAACGTGGAGGCAATTATTTTTTTTATAAAGACTTCATAGGCGGCATGAGTTTCAAGTTTCGTAAAGCTGACAATTTATCCTACCAGTTCTACTGTTCTGCATGCGTGTTATGATTTTCATATGCGCATTTTCGTGGAACAGTTTCATTTAAATAATAACGTTTTTGTTTTTCAATCTTTGTCACGTGGTTACTAATACAATCTGAATTAAAATGGTACAAATCTAAAAGTTAAAATGAAACTATTGTGAGATCACCATCCTCTGCCTTATGGACACATGGATACACCGCGATCCATTGGCAGCTAAAGAAATGAGCGCATGGAACTCATAGCCTATAGGCCAATGCAACAGTAGGCCTATAACTTCCATTGTCACCTATGTCAAAATACATTAATCCGACAAAATAAAAACAGTCGAAAATATGATCAATTCGGGTTCTTTCAATTGCATTAATCTCTCTACTCAGCCTGTCTGCCCCCCTTTCTATATGAATAGAGCTACTATATTGATCAATTCCCAATTACATAGTGTATGTTTACTACTGGCAACATATGTAATGGGGAATTGATCAAAATAATCAAAGGGCAAACAATTTACACATTAAAACAATGAATGTGCAAGAATTGGTGTGAGACAGCTGAGCCATTCTGGAGAGAGACTGGCCTATAACTTCACCACATACCCCTCCCCTTCTTCTTGTCTCAAATTATCCTCAAGATGCATTATCTTCACACATATTTTAGATGCTTTTCACTGACAGCCGCAACTCAACAATCAGCTAGGCTTATTGCCACGCTCACTGCCCAAATTGCAGGCTTCCCAAATAGGCAGAGGCCTACAAGCTTGTGATTTGAAATAGTACACAACTATTTGAAAATTCTGTATAGACAGGAGTAATTATAAAATTGTGGCAAATGCATTTCAATGTACTTCCCTAGCCAGTGCCATTTCTCTCCTGTTCTTTCCTTTGTTATCCAGAAGCCAAAAACACAATCCTAGTAATTTTAGCAACCCATCATAGTTGTTGCATCTTTAGATTCACCCTCTTTCTAAGTTTCAAATGGAGATTTTCATCTCTGTCACATATGAACCTGGTGCGCTCTTTAGTTTTCCTGCAAATTGCATTTTGGCAAATTTTTGAAAATGTGTTTTATTGGCTGCTTCATTATAGGAGTTGCATGGTATGATAAGATGAATTACAATCATGTAAATGTGATTTTTGTAATTCTGAGCACCGTGGGTGGACGCCCTAGTGTATATTGATCCGGTAAATAAAAAGATATTCCCGGTCACGCTGTTCAGCTCCACACACCAGAAACCCTGGTGTGGGTGTAAATGATTAGGGGGGATAGAAGGGGTTGAGTTCTTAAGCACTTGGTCTTTCTCATTGAGGGATTGTTAAAAAATGTTCTCTGCTGCTGCTGCGCCTAAGAAATAACCAAATGGCCTTCTTTTACAGTATGCTACAGTGTTCTTCTGAAAGATGACTTTATCAACATTTTGGGTTATATTTTTCCGTCCCTGGAGAACATGAATAGCCTAACATTCATATGTTTTATCTGAATAGAGCAGTGTGGTAGAGGATTATGAAGTAGAGAAAAGCACCATTGCATTTTGTAAATGACTTGATAACTGTCTGACTCTGGAGTCCTTGAAATTCTCACGCTATCTCTCGTGTGTATTTGTAGGACTTTCTTATCTATCTTGTTCATTCATGAATTAATATATGTCTGTGACAGTCCCAGAGCCCCACAGTCTCCCAGCCATACAGTCCCACAGCTTCCAATCCTTATAGCCTCCCAGTCCCACAGCCTCCCAGTCCTACAACCTCCCAGTCCCACAACCTCCCAGTCCCACAACCTCCCAGTCCCACAACCTCCCAGTCCCACAACCTCCCAGCCCCACAACCTCCCAGTCCCACAACCTCCCAGTCCCACAACCTCCCAGTCCCACAACCTCCCAGTCCCACAACCTCCCAGTCCCACACCCTCCCAGTCCTACAACCTCCCAGTCCCACAACCTCCCAGTCCCACAACCTCCCAGTCCCACAACCTCCCAGTCCCACAACCTCCCAGTCCCACAGCCTCTCAGTCCCACAACCTCCCAGTCCCACAACCTCCCAGTCCTACAACCTCCCAGTCCCACAACCTCCCAGCCCCACAGCCTCCCAGCCCCACAACCTCCCAGTCCCACAACCTCCCAGTCCCACAACCTCCCAGTCCCACAGCCTCTCAGTCCCACAGCCTCCCAGTCCCAAAACCTCCCAGTCCCACAGCCTCCCAGCCCCACAACTTCCAAGTCCCACAACCTCCCAGTCCCACAGCCTCCCAGCCTCCCAGCCCCACAGCCTCCCAGTCCCACAACCTCCCAGTTCCATAGCCTCCCAGCCCCACAGCTTCCTATCCCTACAGCCTCCCAGTCCCACAACCTCCCAGTCCCACAACCTCCCAGTCCCACAGCCTCCCAGCCCCACAGCCTCCTATCCCTACAGCCTCCCAGTCCCACAGCCTCCCAGTCCCACAGCCTCCCAGCCCCACAGCCTCACAGCTTCCTATCCCTACAGCCTCACAACCTCCCAGCCCCACAGCCTCTCAGCCCCATAGCCTCCCAGTCCCACATATTACAGTCCCACAGCCCCACAGCCTCACAGCTTCCTATCCCTACAGCCTCCCAGCCATACAGCATCCCAGTTCCACAGCCTCCCAGTCTCACAGCCTCCCAGTCCCACAGACTTCCAATCCCACAGCCCTACAGCCTTCCAGTCCCATAGCCTCACAGCCCCACAGCCTCCCATCCCCACAGCCTCCCAGCTCTACAGCCTCCAAGCCCCACAACCCCACAGCCTCCCAGCCCCACAGCTTTCCAGCCCCACAGCCCCACAGCTTCCTATCCCAACAACCTTACAGCCTCCCAGCCCCATAGCCTCCCAGTCCCACAGTCCCACAGCCCCACAGCCTCACAGCTTCCTATCCCTATAGCCTCCCAGCCCTACAGCCTCCCAGTCCCACAGCCCTACAGCCTTACAGCTTCCTATCCCCACAGCACCACAGCCTCCCAGTCCCACAACCTCCCAGCCCCACAACCTCCCAGCCCCACAGCCTCCCAGCCCCACAACCTCCCAGTCCCACAACCTCCCAGTCCCACAGCCTCTCAGTCCCACAGCCTCCCAGTCCCAAAACCTCCCAGTCCCACAGCCTCCCAGCCCCACAACCTCCAAGTCCCACAACCTCCCAGTCCCACAGCCTCCCAGCCCCACAGCCTCCCAGTCCCACAACCTCCCAGTTCCATAGCCTCCCAGCCCCACAGCTTCCTATCCCTACAGCCTCCCAGTCCCACAACCTCCCAGTCCCATAGCCTCCCAGCCCCACAGCCTCTCAGCCCCACAGCCTCCTATCCCTACAGCCTCCCAGTCCCACAGCCTCCCAGCCCCACAGCCTCACAGCTTCCTATCCCTACAGCCTCACAACCTCCCAGCCCCACAGCCTCTCAGCCCCATAGCCTCCCAGTCCCACATATTACAGTCCCACAGCCCCACAGCCTCACAGCTTCCTATCCCTACAGCCTCCCAGCCATACAGCCTCCCAGTTCCACAGCCTCCCAGTCTCACAGCCTCCCAGTCCCACAGACTTCCAATCCCACAGCCCTACAGCCTTCCAGTCCCACAGCCTCATAGCCTCACAGCCCCACAGCCTCCCATCCCCACAGCCTCCCAGCCCTACAGCCTCCCATCCCCACAGCCTCCCAGCCCCACAGCTTCCCAGCCCCACAGCTTCCTATCCCAACAACCTTACAGCCTCCCAGCCCCATAGCCTCCCAGTCCCACAGTCCCACAGCCCCACAGCCTCACAGCTTCCTATCCCTATAGCCTCCCAGCCCTACAGCCTCCCAGTCCCACAGCCCTACAGCCTTACAGCTTCCTATCCCCACAGCACCACAGCCTCCCAGTCCCACAACCTCCCAGCCCCACAACCTCCCAGCCCCACAGCCTCCCAGCCCCACAGCCTCCCAGCCCCACAGCCTCCCAGCCCCACAGCCTCCCAGCCCCACATCCTCCCAGCCCCACATCCTCCCAGCCCCACAGCCTCCCAGCACCACAGCCCCACAGCCTCCCAGCCCCACAGCCTCACAGCTTACCATTCCTATAGCCTCACAGCCTCCCAGCACCACAGCCCCACAGCCTCACAGCTTCCTATCCCAACAGCCTCCCAGTCCCACAGCCCTACAGTCCCACAGCTTCCTATCCCTATAGCCTCCCAGCCCTACAGCCTCCCAGTCCCACAGCCCTACAGCCTTACAGCTTCATATTCCTATAGCCTCATAGCCTCCCTGCACCACAGCCTCACAGCTTCCTATCCCAACAGCCTCCCAGCCCCATAGCCTCCCAGTCCCACAGCCCTACAGTCCCACAGCTTCCTATCCCTATAGCCTCCCAGCCCTACATCCTCCCAGTCCCACAGCCCTACAGCCTTACAGCTTCCTATCCCCACAGCACCAGAGCCTCCCAGCCCCACAGCCTCCCAGCCCCACAGTCTCCCAGCCCCGCAGCCTCCCAGCCTCACAGTCTCCCAGCCCTACAGCCTCCCAGCCCCACAGCCTCCCAGCCCCACAGCCTCCCAGCCCCACAGCCTTCCAGCCTCCCAGCCCCACAGCCCCACAGCCTCCCAGCCCCACAGCCTCCCAGCCCCACAGCCTCCCAGCCCCACAGCCTCCCAGCCCCACAGCCTCCCAGCCCCACTGCCTCCCAGCACCACAGCCCCCAGCCCCACAGCCTCACAGCTTCCTATTCCTATAGCCTCACAGCCTCCCAGCAACACAGCCCCACAGCCTCACAGCTTCCTATCCTTACAGCCTCACAGCCTCCCAGCGCCACAGCCTCCCAGCCCCATATCCTCCCAGTCCCACAGCCCCACAGCATCACAGCCTCCCAGCCCCATAGCCTCCCAGTCCCACAACCCTACAGTCCCACAGCCTCACAGCTTCCTATCCCTACAGCCTCCCAGTCCCACAGCCTCCCAGTCCCACAGCCTCCCAGTCCCACAGACTCCCAGTCCCACATCCCTAAAGCCTTCCAGTATCACAGCCCCACAGCCTCACAGCTTCCTATCCCTACAGCCTCCCAGTCCCACATCTCTACAGCCTTACAGCCCCACAGCCTCACAGTTCCACAGCCTCCCAGTCTCACAGCCTCCCAGCCTCACAGCCCCACATCCTTCCAGTCCCACAGCCTCACAGCCCCACAGCCTCCCAGCCCTTCAGCCCCCCAGTCCCACATCCCCACTCCTCCCAGCCCCGCAGACCCAAAGCCTCCCAGCGTCACAGCCCACAGCCTCCCAGTCCCACAGCCCTACAGTCCCACAGTCCACAGCCTCCAAGCCCTGCAGACCCAAAGCTTCCCAGCGTCACAGCCCACAGCCTCCCAGTCCCATAGCCCTACAGGCCCACAGCCCACAGCCTCCAAGCCTCACAGCCCTACAGTCCCACAGCCCACAGTCTCTAAGCCCCACAGCCCTACAGGCCCACAGCCCACAGCCTCCAAGCCCCACAGCCCTACAGGCCCACAGCCTCCAAGCCCCGCAGACCCAAAGCCTCCCAGCGTCACAGCCCACAGCCTCCCAGTCCCACAGCCCTACAGGCCCACAGCCTCCAAGCCCCACAGCCCTACAGGCCTACAGCCCACAGCCTCCAAGCCCCACAGCCTGGCCCTTTTGTCAGCCACCAGTCATGTGAATAAAACTCAGAATGGAGCTCCAGCTGGCATTTTCCTGCCAAATCATGTGCAAGTGACAAAGCAGCAATGCCACTTAAAAGAGAAAGCAATAATACATTTTGCAGAGTTAGAGAGAGGGAGGGCTCTGAATGGCTTGTTTTGTTCAGCCTAGCCTGTTGGCTGAGGGGTGAGGGTGCACAGTGGCGTTTGTCGTTTTAATAGAATACACTGTGCTCCTTTGTTTGAGACAGCATGCCCTCTCCTTAGAAAATGTCAAGTTTTCGGTTCCAATGAAATCAGGGGTTCATCTTTGAACTCTAGGCACATAATAATAATTATCTCCCTCACAGATTGTGGAATGCTGATTAAATTAAACAATTTGTTTTCAGTTCAGTCAGTACTATTTTTTTAATTGATAAGTCATTGCAAAGAAACATTTAATATGAATAAAAATGTGATTTACTATCCTATTACCACAAGGACAGAGACCCAAACTGATTTTGTCAAGCTGGTATCTGTATTCTCTCACTTATGGTTGGCAGCCTGGCACAATTGGCTTTTGTTGGCGAACATGAGGGAGTCAGCGTGATTTCCACAGTGGTTTTAATGGCCTCTGTCAGAGCCAGGAATCTAGTGTGTCACCAGACCAGGACAGTGGTTTTAAAGGCCTCTGTCAGAGTCAGGAATCTAGTGTGTCACCAGACCAGGACAGTGGTTTTAAAGGCCTCTGTCAGAGTCAGGAATCTAGTGTGTCACCAGACCAGGACAGTGGTTTTAAAGGCCTCTGTCAGAGTCAGGAATCTAGTGTGTCACCAGACCAGGACAGTGGTTTTAATGGCCTCTGTCAGAGCCAGGAATCTAGTGTGTCACCAGACCAGGACAGTGGTTTTAAAGGCCTCTGTCAGAGTCAGGAATCTAGTGTGTCACCAGACCAGGACAGTGGTTTTAAAGGCCTCTGTCAGAGTCAGGAATCTAGTGTGTCACCAGACCAGGACAGTGGTTTTAAAGGCCTCTGTCAGAGTCAGGAATCTAGTGTGTCACCAGACCAGGACAGTGGTTTTAATGGCCTCTGTCAGAGCCAGGAATCTAGTGTGTCACCAGACCAGGACAGTGGTTTTAAAGGCCTCTGTCAGAGTCAGGAATCTAGTGTGTCACCAGACCAGGACAGTGGTTTTAATGGCCTCTGTCAGAGCCAGGAATCTAGTGTGTCACCAGACCAGGACAGTGGTTTTAAAGGCCTCTGTCAGAGCCAGGAATCTAGTGTGTCACCAGACCAGGACAGTGGTTTTAAAGGCCTCTGTCAGAGTCAGGAATCTAGCGTGTCACCAGACCAGGATGAAATGGCACCCTTCTCCCTATAAAAGGGCACTCATTAGGCCCTGGTCAGGCCCTGGTCAAAAGTTGTGCAGTATGTAGTGAATAGAGTGTCTTTTAAGATGCAGCGCAGTGGTGCTGGGCTGGCTTCCTAGAGAGAGGAGGGGGCGGAACACAGATTTTCCTTTCACTTTGACAGTGTGACATGGTGCTGTGTGTGGGCACGCTCTATGGGAGCTGATAGAGAGCAACTGAAATATAAGACACTCAGACTGGTGAGTGGTGGTACAGTGGTTAAACTTGAGTAGGATGGCTTTCCTTTCCAAACTTCCCTCATGTCTGGCTGTCTGTATGTCTGTAAGTCAGGACCATGTGTTATTATGAAGGTCAGATTCCACTAGAAAGCTGTTGATTGCTTTTCCAGATCAATAATTCACTGCTACCGCTTCTACCACAGCCTCTAGGCTTTGTCTGCTGCTACCACAGTCTCTAGGTTTAGTCTGCTGCTACCACAGCCTCTAGGCTTTGTCTTCTGCTGCCACAGTCTCTAGGTTTAGTCTGCTGCTACCACAGCCTCTAGGCTTTGTCTGCTGCTACCTCAGTCTCTACATTTAGTCTGCTGCTACCACAGCCTCTACGTTTAGTCTGCTGCTACCACAGCCTCTAGGTTTAGTCTGCTGCTACCACAGCCTCTACGTTTAGTCTGCTGCTACCACAGCCTCGAGGCTTTGTCTGCTGCTACCACAGCCTCTACGTTTAGTCTGCTGCTACCACAGCCTCTAGGCTTAGTCTGCTTCTACCACAGCCTCTACGTTTAGTCTGCTGCTACCACAGCCTCTAGGCTTAGTCTGCTTCTACCACAGCCTCTATGTTTATTCTGCTGCTACCACAGCCTCTACGTTTAGTCTTCTCCTACCACAGCCTCTAGGCTTTGTCTCCTGCTACCACAGCCTCTAGGCTTTGTCGGCTGCTACCACAGCCTCTAGGCTTTGTCTGCTGCTACCACAGCCTCTAGGTTTAGTCTTCTGCTACCACAGCCTCTAGGTTTTGGCTGCTGCTACCACAGCCTCTACGTTTAGTTTTCTGATAACACAGCCTCTAGGTTTAGTCTGCTGCTACCACAGCCTCTACGTTTAGTTTTCTGATAACACAGCCTCTAGGTTTAGTCTGCTGCTACCACAGCCTCTAGGTTTAGTCTGCTGCTACCACAGCCTCTACGTTTAGTCTGCTGCTACCACAGCCTCTAGGCTTAGTCTGCTGCTACCACAGCCTCTATGTTTAGCCTGCTGCTACCACAGCCTCTAGGCTTTGACTGCTGCTACCACAGCCTCTAGGCTTTGTCTGCTGCTACCACAGCCTCTAGGCTTTGTCTGCTGCTACCACAGCCTCTAGGCTTAGTCTTTCTGCTACCATAGCCTCTAGGCTTTGTCTGCTGCTACCACAGCCTCTACGTTTAGTCTGCTGCTACCACAGCCTCTACGCTTAGTCTTCTGCTACCACAGCCTAGAGGCTTAGTCTGCTGCTACCACAGCCTCTATGTTTAGTCTGCTGCTACCACAGCCTCTAGGTTTAGTCTGCTGCTACCACAGCCTCTAGGCTTTGTCTGCTGCTACCACAGGCTCTAGGTTTAGTCTGCTGCTACCACAGACTCTAGGTTTAGTCTGCTGCTACCACAGCCTCTAGGCTTAGTCTGCTGCTACCACAGTCTCTAGGTTTAGTCTGCTGCTACCACAGCCTCTAGGTTTAGTCTGTTTCTACCACAGCTTCTAGGTTTAGTGTGCTGCTACCACAGCCTCTAGGCTTTGTCTGCTGCTACCACAGGCTCTAGGCTTAGTCTGCTGCTACCACAGCCTCTAGGCTTTGTCTGCTGCTACCACAGCCTCTAGGTTTAGTCTGCTGCTACCACAGGCTCTAGGTTTAGTCTGCTGCTACCACAGCCTCTAGGCTTTGTCTGCTGCTACCACAGCCTCTAGGCTTTGTCTGCTGCTACCACAGCCTCTACGTTTAGTCTGCTGCTACCACAGCCTCTAGGCTTAGTCTGCTGCTACCACAGCCTTTAGTTTTAGTCTGCTGCTACCACAGTCTCTACATTTAGTTTGCTTCTACCACACCCTCTAGGCTTAGTCTGCTGCTACCACAGGCTCTAGGTTTAGTCTGCTGCTACCACAGCCTCTAGGTTTAGTCTGCTGCTACCACAGCCTCTAGGTTTAGTCTGCTGCTACCACAGCCTCTAGGTTTAGTCTGCTGCTACCACAGCCTCTAGGCTTTGTCTGCTGCTACCACAGCCTCTAGGCTTTGTCTGCTGCTACCACAGCCTCTACGTTTAGTCTGCTGCTACCACAGCCTCTAGGCTTAGTCTGCTGCTACCACAGCCTCTAGGTTTAGTCTGCTGCTACCACAGTCTCTACATTTAGTTTGCTGCTACCACAGCCTCTAGGCTTAGTCTGCTGCTACCACAGGCTCTAGGTTTAGTCTGCTGCTACCACAGCCTATAGGTTTTGGCTGCTGCTACCACAGCTTCTATGTTTAGTTTGCTGCTTCCACAGCCTCTAGGTTTAGTCTGCTGCTACCACAACCTCTAGGCTTTGACTGCTGCTACCACAGTCTCTAGGCTTTGACTGCTGCTACCACAGTCTCTAGGTTTAGTCTGCTGCTACCACATCCTCTAGGCTTTCTCTGCTGCTACCACAGCCTCTAGGGTTTCTCTGCTGCTACCACAGCCTCTAGGTTTTGTCTGCGATATTATCTTTACAAGAATGAAAGACGCCGGCTAGGCTACAAGCTCTGTGGTTTGAAACACCTTTCATTCCCAAACGTTTTACATTTGGAGTTAGAGCATTTACTTATCTATTGCAGCAAAAATTACATTTAAATTGCATTCAATGTCTTAGAAAACATACATATTTGTTAAAGATAGGCAACGTTTTAAAGCAGGCACATTCTCTTGCCTTAGGCAGGAATCTGTGGATGGGCTCTGTCTGCAGGATATTATAATGGGGCTGTGTAATTGCCTTTGTTAAGTATATGTTAATTATGTTTTAATTGTTCTGCAGTCTCACTCTAGTCTGGGTCCAGAGGAGGAGGCTGTGTGTGAAGCATCCATTGACCCACAACCAATTGGCTCTGTTTAATTACTGTGCGCTGTCTGTAGCTTCTTGACAGGGAACTCCCAAAAGTGTGTGAACGGGATCATTTAGGTCAGCGCCTTGTAAAAGCTCATCTTACCCAGACCTAGACTTCGGTCCCAGCTGTTTTCACAGATCCACCTCTGCGGCATGAAGCTCACCAAGATCACTATCAAATCAACATTTTATTGGTCACATACACGTGATTAGCAGATGTTATTGCGGGTGTAGCGAAATGCTTGTGCTTCTAGCTCCAACAGTGCAGGAATATCTAACAAGTAATATAGAACAATTACACAACATATACCCAATACACACAAATCTAAGTAGGAATGAATTAAGACGATATACATATGGACGAGCGATGTCAGTGCGGAACGGACTAAGATACAGTAGGTTTACAGTGTACAGTATATACATGAGATGAGTAATGCAAGATATGTAAACATTATTAAGTGAATGAGGTATCGTAGAATAGTATAGAAAATAGTATATAGATATGAGATGAGTGAGAAATCCCCACTACCCCACTATCCCCACTCCCATTCCCTCCCTTTATCTCCCATACTTCCCCCTACTCCCTCCCCTATCCTACCCTCTCCTTCTCTCTCTCCTCCCTCAATAACACTTGCAACGGGTTCAATTAACACATGACTCGACCCCGCCGACCTGTGAAGTCCCCTCGAGATAGCTGAGGATTGTGCTCGCTTGCCTCGGCTCTGAAGATATCCTCTTGAAGCCAGGAGAGGAAGGAGAATGTTCTCTGCAGCAGACAATGGCTCCGTTCCAGAACGTGCCGTATACAATAGACCTCGGTCTAATGTGATGTGCTCCGAGGACTCCTCTCCAAAAGGAATGTAGCAATTGAAGGAGAAATTGAAGCAGAAATGTTGAGAAATAAGTGAGACATGTTTTCCAGTGGTGTACAAGACTTTTTAAAAATGGATCTGTACCAGGAGAACAGAGCAGGGTATCTCGGTCCCTAATGTTTTTTTCTGGCTCTATCAGACAACGAGCACAAGTATTTTATTTTCAAAAGCAATTGAGAGAAACCGTCAGACCCCCTACTACCCCCTCCTTTCCTCATCTTCAGTCGTCTTCTACTCTGTCCTAGTATCCTTTTCATTAACCAGACTATTTTGAAAAATGACAGGAGCGCTGTACTCGGCATGTAGGCGGATGTCTTTACATCGAATTACAGCTCAGATCACTTCCATCCTGCCTAAATGTCATTTAGCCTTGCATTGCAGAGTCAGACAGCTGTTTTCCTTTCCTGCAGATAGACACACACACACAGCGATGCCTGCCTGCCTGTGGCTTTCCCTCAGAAGGACTCTGAAGTCTAAATTTCATCATCAAGTGTAAATATTGAGGATGAGAGAGAGAGAGAGAGAGAGAGAGAGAGAGAGAGAGAGAGAGAGAGAGAGAGATATCTTTTCTGACTGGAGTTGCTGTTTGAGTGAAAAGCATATTTCATGTTGGTTGGGTACTAAACGTGTTAGCCGTTAGCCGTCCTTCATCGCAGCGGTTGATCGGTTCAGAGGCTCAGCTGGTCACGCTCGCTTGATTCCCATAATCCCCCAGCTATCTGCTGACGCAACCTTTCTCACCAAAGGCAGCTTGACATGCTCTCATTGTTTCTACAGCCCTCTATTCATTTTATATAGTGGCCCTTTGAGGGGAACAGAGTAGCTTTAACACTCCTGTTGCTCTGAGGTCCATAGTCAAAGGAACCGACAAGTTGTGTTGTCTAACCATTTTCTCTCCATTGAAAGGAGTGTGAGGGTTAAGTACCGTAGGTTGCATGGTGTCATAATGGTACCCAGCTCACAGGTTTCTGTTTGCTGCGATCATGCTGAAGGTCAGGGTCCTGTTGATACGTTGTATATAGCCATCTGGATGCTTCCTTTGACATGGGGTTTTAATATGTTGTAAGTTAAAGCATTGATTCTCGAGCAGATTTACTCTATCTCGTGTACTGTACCTAAACAGATACTCTTAAAGAACGTCTCAATTCCCCTGTTAAGTCATCAGTTGTTTGTCTTTCTTCCCCTCCACTCACTACTTTCAGGATAATAAAAACATTGTTTGCGTAGGGAGGCTGACCCACCCACTCAGGCCTGCATCAGCTTGAGGGAAATGCATTAAATGCTCCCTCGCAGGCTGTTAAGCACAGGTTGTCCCACACTGCCTCTCTCTCTCTCTCTCTCTCTCTCTCTCTCTCTCTCTCTCTCTCTCTCTCTCTCTCTCTCTCTCTCTCTCTCTCTCTCTCCCTCTCCCCACTCTCTCTCCCCCCCTCTCTCTCTTTATCTCTCTCTCTTTCCCTTTCTGTCTCTCTCCCAGCCAGGCAAGGTGCTGTACTGTCGCTAAGTGAGGGTTTTAAGGAATTAGTGGTCTCTACCTACTGTATCAATTTCATGCAAATGTTTGAGTCATTTCTCCTCAGTTGGTAGAGGTGGCAGGCATCCTGTCAGCCAGAGAGAAGGGTCAGGAAATTGTCCACAGCCCTGTTACGCTCAGTTCTGTCCTCCTCTGAATATATTCAGCCAACTGTGTTTGTTTTATGTTATGCTGTCTCAGCTCTGGTACATCTGTATTTCCACTGGGTTTGTTGTATCAATTTGCATCATCCTGGGTCAAGAGACAAGGCCACAAATGAATGCTGGAGTGGAAGATGTGTCAGTCAGAGTCCCAGGAGTGTGGGGAGTGCAGTTTGCCATGTGTTTAGATGGAAACTAATCTGTTTGTGCTTCAGCATTGTAATCATTTGTGGTGACTGACGTCAGTGTGCTTCTGTGTAGACGTTGTTGCCCAATTTTTTTCTTGCCTTTACAGACCTTTTTGTTCTATTGCGTTGGAAGTACTGTATGTAAGCTTTTTGAAAAAACTCCTGCACCTGACATGCACTAAAATAATGGTATATGGGTAGTTTACAGAAATATACCTTCGGATTTTGTGTTAGCCACAGTACCTTTTAAATGGTTGAGAGACAACCTGTACTTATGCGTAACTCAATATAGACGTTTCTTATTACACAGTGCATATCAGATATGGTCATTTGTCATACAGCATTCTATACTTAGGGTGACCACATGTCTTGGATTATGAAGGACAGTCCCACATTTTGGCCCTTTGTCACGCAACCAAACTATTTTGTCCTGCATTTTATCAACAAACTAAAACAACACAAATTTAGATAAAAAAAAAAATAGTTCTGTATTTCAGTCAGACTATTAATTTGATAAGATTTGACATTCCAACCTCTCTTTTGCAGTCACTTGCGCTTATGACAAGATAGTTTAACATAAGAATGTGGTGCTGGTGATGTTAAACACTTCTCCTATCATTGTTGAGATCTGATATTCTGCGCATTGCAAGAAGAGATGTAGGCCAATGTCATATCGTCAACCAATCACATTTGTCAAATTAGTTTAGGAAAAATTCCAGCTAAGCTTGGAGAGGACAGTTAACTCCCGGTACTACACAGAAAGTGTACGTCAAACCAAGAGCTACCAAAGTAAGTATTAGACTGAAAGCTAAGGTCATTTTGTCAAATTTTCTATGCTAATTAGTTGCTCATTCATCATATATGCTGCTACTTCACTCAAACTACTTCACTGAAGTCTCCCTAATTGTTTACATTTCCTGAAACCAAGCATGTTTCCTTGGCCACATGGTCTCTCGTTTCTGGATATACACATTTTGCACGAGGCATAAGAGTGTTCTTCAATTAGCTCACTCTGTGCAGCGGGAGGAAGATTTTGGTGTGTGAGAAAATGTTTTTCATGTGTAGGCTTCACTATCATGCGAATCATCCTGTTGTCCCGCATTTGGGTATTTTGAATGTGGTCACCCTATATACAATCTTAGATGAAGATACATTACATGACCAAATGGGGACACCTGCACGTCAAACATCTCATTCCAAAATCATGGGCATTAATATGGAGTTGGTCCCGCCTTTGCTGCTATGACAGCCTCCACTCTTCTGGGAAGGCTTTCAACTAGATGTTGGAAAATTACTGCAGGGAAATGCTTCCATTCAGCCACGAGCATTAGAGAGGTCGGACACTGATGTTGGGCGATTAGGCCTGACTCGTAGTCGGCTTTCCAATTAATCCCAAAGGTGTTCAATGGGGTTGATGTCAAGGCTCTGTGCAGGCCAGTCAAGTTCCTCCACACCGATCTCGACAAACCATTTCCATATGGACCTCCCTTTGTGCACATGTGCATTGTCATGCTGAAACAGGAAATGGCCTTCCCCACAAAGCTGGAAGCACAGAATCGTCTAGAATGTCATTGTATGCTGTAGTGTTAAGATTTCCCTTCACTGGAACTAAGGGGCCTAGCCCAAACCATGAAAAACAGCCCCAGACCATTATTCCTCCTCCACCAAACTTTACAGTTATCACTATGCATTCAGGCAGGTAGCGTTCACCTGGTATCTGCCAAACCCAGACTTGTCTGTTGGACTGCCAGATGGTGAAGCGTTATTCATCACTCCAGAGAACGTGTTTCCACTGCTCCAGAGTCCAATGGCGGTGAGCTTTACAATCAATCAATCAATCAATCAAATGTATTCATAAAGTTGTAGAAGGTACAACAGGTCAGCACCTCAGGAGTAAAGGAGTAAATGTCAGTGGACTTTTCATAGCTGATCATTCAGAGTTAAAGACAGCAGGTGCGATAGAGAGAGAGTCCAAAACATCAGGTCCGGGACAAGTTAGCACGTCCAGTGAACAGGTCAGGGTTCCATAGCCGCAGGCAGAACAGTTGAAACTGGAGCAACAGCATGACATGGTACTCTGGGGACAGCAAGGAGTCATCAGGCCAGGTAGTCCTGAGGCATGGTCCTAGTACTCAGGTCATCCGAGAGAATAGAGAAAAAGAGAGAGAGAGAGGATTAGAGGGAGCATACTTAAATTCACACAGGACACCGGATAAGACATGAATACTCCAAATATAACAGACTTTGCACCACTCTAGCCAAGGCTTGACATTGTGGATGGTGATATTAGGCTTGTGTGCGGCTGCTCTGCCATGGAAACCCATTTCATTAATCTCCCGACGAACAGTTCCTGTGCTGACGTTGCTTCCAGAGGCAGTTTGGAACTTGGGCTTCAGCCTTCGGCGGTCCCGTTCTGTGAGCTTGTGTGGCCTACCACTTCCCGACTGAGCCCTTGGTGCTCCTAGATGTTTCCACTTCACAATAAGAGCACTTACAGTTGACCTGGGCAGCTCTAGGGGAACAGAAATTTGATGAACTGACTTGTTGGAAAGGTGGCATCCTATGACAGTGCCATGTTGAAGGTCACTGAGCTCTTAGTAAGGCCATTCTACTGCCATTTGTTTTCTATGGAGATTGCTTGGCTTTGTGCTCGAATTTATACACCTGTCAGCAATGTGTGTGGCTAAAATAGCCATGTCCACATACACTATACTGTTTATACAGAAGTATCTTAACTAGGTCACAGACAATTTCTCTGCTGTCACAAGTGTTTGACTTCAACTGGACATTCAGTCAGAAGATAGAGACAGCACAAAACACACCGCCAGGGCTGTTGTCAAAGTGAAGAGGAAAGAGGAAAGCGATTCCCTTTGAGCTCAGCCAGCGATCAGATCAGTCCTCTCCCTGTGTGGCGTCTGTTCTTATCTAAGCCACCCTGTAAGAAAAAAAACAGGATCCCATTTTCCTTTATTGATGTGGTCCAATGATAGGAAGAAAGAGAGAGCGATAGAGAGAGCACAGAGATTGCCATCTGTTAAAGCTGCAAGTCCTGGAATGCCCTAGACACAGAGAGCGGCGGTGCTTGCCTTTCTAGTTGTGTGGTAGGGGAGGATGTTCGCCACCTCTCATGGGAGCCGAGGGGATTTGCTGTTTGTTTCAGTTAGATATTTTCAGATCGAATTACGGATGCGCTTTTTGATTTTTAATATGTCTGGAAAATCTCTGGCTGGGGGCCCAAATGGGAGGGGGGTAAGAAAGGCCCTGATAAAAAAGACAGCTGTTTGGTGGAAAGTGTGAAGTAGTATGTCACTTTCAATGTGGTGGGTTGGGAGAGAGCAAGCGAGGGAGGGTGCTAGCTGGGTGATCCATCCCTGGAGGTTTCCTCTCCTTCAGTTCACAGCAGCTCACATATTGTCTTGATTCGGCCTGATATGTGATAATAAAAGCCTTAACTGCCGTTAACTCAGCGAGTCACATTGAGCACTGTCCAATGAACCCTATCCCCATCCCAGGCCCTCTCAGAACTGACACGATGGACTGACTGGGCTGCTGTCTGGCAGTGTGAGGCCCTGCTGTGTCCCAAATCTCACCCAGTTCCCTAGTGTACCACTTTTTAACAGAGCCCTATGGGCCCTGGTCAAAAGTAGTGCGCCATGTAGTGAATAGGCTGCCATTTGGGATGCACAATACTAGTGTATCCCTCCTTGCTGAGGCCCTATCTGTCACTCAGAGTGATGACTCCTGACCTATTGATCCCCATTGCTCTGTTGTTGTGTCTGCTGGCTGACTGGGCAGCTGCATGGCATTGGTCTTTGAAAAGCACTGAGTATGGGAGATTGTAACAACCCTATAGCGGTTACACATCTAAGTTAGTGGTGTGGAAATGGGAAAATAATTACCCTTGTTAGCCTTTAAATCTCCAATGCAGCCATTTTTATCTCAACATTGAATCATTTTTGGGTAACAATTTTGTACCGTTGTTTTCAATTGAAATTGTCCCCAAAAATCCCCATATCACCAAAACAGGCTGATTTTTTTTTTCAAATAGCTCTTACACTAAAAGTTTTTTTTATCACAATTGTCACAATTTTGCTGTATTATTCCTACCACATAGTTTGGAAATATATATAAATCACAGGAAAAACACTTTTTTGACTGCACTGGGCCTTTGCATTATAGTGTGGAACATTTTTGAGACCACTGAATGATTTTCAGTGAATAAATCATCAAACTTCCTAGCTTGGTGTCACCATGCATCATTTTACACTGATGATCATTCTTATCATTTCAGTTATGTGATGATTGCTTTCAGAGAGCTATTTAACACACGCTGTAATGTATCCTAGATTCTTGGAATTCAAGGAATTCCCCCTATGATGAGAGCCAAATGAGTAAGGTATGAAAGCACCCACAGAAGCACATGTTATAATTAAGTGATAATGCCAGTGTTTGGAGGATATATTAGCATGGCTATTGTTAGGTCAGAGACAACATCGAGGCTTTGAGTGCATTATCACTTTTATACAATGGGTTACCAACATATTCAAATATCGATTGACATATTTTCATAAAACATTTATTTTGATGAATTTATTCATACTATTTCATCCTTCCACAAGATATAGTCCCAACACAAATCTAGGGTTGCTATCCAAGCCGGCTGGTCGTTCGTTCTATCAGTTCGGTTGCCAGAGATGTGACCCAGTTGTTCAGTCTGTTTGTTCTGCATCTATGGACGCGACCCTGTCTTTCGTTCTAAATGTTCCATTGCCATACTGGCTGACAATGTTCTTATCACTTGCTTGCTAGCTAGCCAACTACAGCTAACTTACAGTCACATCATAAAGTGCAGCCAGAATAACAGCAAAGTAGGCGCATTCACATTTTCTAGTAACGTTTATTTGCATACATTCATAACAATGAGCTAATGAGGGGCGATTTCGACAGGCATAGAAAATGTGCTCACTCATCAGGACACTGTTGTTCAGAGGAGCTAGCCAACAACACAGCTAACACAATCACTTCAAACTGAAGCTGGAAAGACTGCAAACTCGCTGAACTTCGTTTTGTTTTACCTTTTTTCAGTTGACATTTATTTATTTGATATATATCCATTAACGTGATGCCAGCTGACTCATGATTTTGACATTCTGAGAAACGCTGCCTGCCTTTCTGTGTCGTCCCGACTCCCCAAACTTTCATAACTATGTGACAGCTGAAGATGGAATTTGAATATTGAAACAATGTTGCAAATGTCGGAGAGACAGACAGCAATGTTTATACAAATCTCTGTTGTTGAACACTGAATGTTAGTCTAAATGAAATGTGAGATAATATCTAGATGATTTTTATAGTGGAGATCAAGTTTATAAATTGCCTGGCTGGGCTGATGAGACAGTGGATGGCAGAGTCAGATGGAACAGAGTAAATAGGCATTTTACCATCATAGATTTAGCCGGTGGTAACTTGTGGAACAAACACCGGCTGGAATGTGCTTTTAAACAATCAGCATTCAGGATTAGACCCACCCGTTGTATAAAGATGTTATACTGTCATCATGATATGATTATCTTATCTCCATCAGTCTCATTTCAGCTGATAAGTGTCAGCTCTGTCATAAAGAGTTCTGTCACTACAAGCCTGCAGGCAAAACATTACTGCTCCTAGAACAAAAACATGTATTATATTATAGGAGCTTATATTGGGTGTTAAACAGAGCTGTTATTGAAGTTGAGCGACTGAGTAGAACGACTGCCCCCCTCCCATTGAAGCCACAGAGGTTCAAGGCCAATTGCGGTACTGCAGGCATTGCTCACAGAAAACAGGATCCCCATTATAGTGAATGGAGAAATGGAGATATCTGTGGTCAATCTTCATGTAATAAATCAAAAATTCAAAGACATTCTAATACACCAGATGTATGTCCTTGAACTGATCATTTTAAAATCGCACACAGAAGTAATAAGGATGATTTAGTTACTAATGGCACCCTGCAGTACCCCGGTCGGCCTTCAACTTGAGTTAGTCAATGAGAGGGGGCAGCACTGAGCTAGCATGCAACATCCCTTCCTGGAGTAGCTCAAACTGCGCATGTTATATCTCAATGAGATGCCTCAACCTTAAACTGTACAGGGTTGTGTCTGGCATTCACTGAACTGTGGTTTATATTCCTGAGAGCTTCTACCCAGTCCTCATCTGAGAGGACAAATGTGTTGTTGGCATGTTAAACTTTCCCTGTAATTGTTGAAATGAAACTAACTGACCATCTATGTATAGATTACCAATTGTTCTGAGGCCCTTCTCCCTCCACTGTGAAAACACCACATCATCCAATGCGGGGTGGAAAGCATGATTCAGGCAAATCGGGCAGTCAATGTAAACAGTGGGCATGTTAAGAAAATACCTCATCTGTTTCCAGATCCTAAGCGTATGACAAATGACGGGGTTAGAGTCATAAGTGGATTTTTTCACATAGTATGGGCTATTAACAAGTGCAGGGAGTGAGGAACGTTGACAGAAGGCCTGCTCAATCAAAAGCCATGAAGGCATATCCTTCTGTCTCATCACAGGTAAACTTTCCCTCCAGAAAGACACAATGTTCAAATGAGCAGCCCAATCATACAGTTTAAAGTGAGGAAGGCCAAAGCCCCCCTCTATCTTGTACTTGCATAAATGCTTCTTTGAAATTCTGGCTGCTTTGTTATCCCATAAAAATTGAGTTACTATTGAATCCAGTTTCTTAAAATAGCTTTGTGGTATGAAATTGGGTAAACATTGGAAGAGGTAAAGAAACCTGGGTAGGACAACCATTTTAATAGCGTTTATACGACCAGCCAAGGAGTTTTCCAAAAATCTATATTTTGTTTAAGCTGATATATTTTCATGTCCCAATTCACTTTCAATAGCTGATCAAGGTCTCTTGTCACTACAATGCCAAGGCTTGTGAACTTGTCCATCACTGTTCTAAACGGGGTCGATTGCAGAAATTGCATATCCACAGGCTGTGATATTGGCATCAACTCACTTTTTTGCCAGTTTATCTTGTAGCCAGATAAGGAGCCAAATGTGTTTATCAAGTTAAGTAAGGGTGGAGTAGAAGTTTTAGGTTTGGTCAAAAACAAAAGAACATCGTCTGCATATAGGGAAATGTTGTGCTGTGTGTCCTTTATTTTAACAGAAGCTATATCGGCACATGCCCAAATGCGAGTAGGAATGGGTTCCATGGCTATAGCGAAGAGAGCAGGCGAAATAGGGCACCCCTGTCGGCACCCAATGAACAAGCGGAATGACTGCGACATTTCTTGATTGGTTACCACGGATGCCATTGGGTGTGCATAAATAATTATTATCCAATGAATAAATTCCATTCCAAACCCGAAGTGCTCCAGAACCGACATCATATACTTCCACTCAATCCGAGCCTTCTCTGCATCAAGAGCTATTACCACTGCCTCAACCTTCTCTGCATCAAGAGCTATTACCACTGCCTCAACCTTCTCTGCATTAGCTATTACCACTGCCTCAACCTTCTCTGCATCAAGAGCTATTACCACTGCCTCAACCTTCTCTGCATCAAGAGCTATTACCACTGCCTCAACCTTCTCTGCATCAGCTATTACCACTGCCTCAACCTTCTCTGCATCAGCTATTACCACTGCCTCAACCTTCTCTGCATCAAGAGCTATTACCACTGCCTCAACCTTCTCTGCATCAGCTATTACCACTGCCTCAACCTTCTCTGCATCAAGAGCTATTACCACTGCCTCAACCTTCTCTGCATCAAGAGCTATTACCACTGCCTCAACCTTCTCTGCATCAAGAGCTATTACCACTGCCTCAACCTTCTCTGCATCAGCTATTACCACTGCCTCAACCTTCTCTGCATCAAGAGCTATTACCACTGCCTCAACCTTCTCTGCATCAAGAGCTATTACCACTGCCTCAACCTTCTCTGCATCAGCTATTACCACTGCCTCAACCTTCTCTGCATCAGCTATTACCACTGCCTCAACCTTCTCTGCATCAGCTATTACCACTGCCTCAACCTTCTCTGCATCAAGAGCTATTACCACTGCCTCAACCTTCTCTGCATCAAGAGCTATTACCACTGCCTCAACCTTCTCTGCATCAAGAGCTATTACCACTGCCTCAACCTTCTCTGCATCAAGAGCTATTACCACTGCCTCAACCTTCTCTGCATCAAGAGCTATTACCACTGCCTCAACCTTCTCTGCATCAGCTATTACCACTGCCTCAACCTTCTCTGCATCAAGAGCTATTACCACTGCCTCAACCTTCTCTGCATCAGCTATTACCACTGCCTCAACCTTCTCTGCATCAGCTATTACCACTGCCTCAACCTTCTCTGCATCAAGAGCTATTACCACTGCCTCAACCTTCTCTGCATCAAGAGCTATTACCACTGCCTCAACCTTCTCTGCATCAAGAGCTATTACCACTGCCTCAACCTTCTCTGCATCAAGAGCTATTACCACTGCCTCAACCTTCTCTGCATCAAGAGCTATTACCACTGCTTCAGCCTTCTCTGCATCAGCTATTACCACTGCCTCAACCTTCTCTGCATCAGCTATTACCACTGCCTCAACCTTCTCTGCATCAGCTATTACCACTGCCTCAACCTTCTCTGCATCAGCTATTACCACTGCCTCAGCCTTCTCTGCATCAGCTATTACCACTGCCTCAACCTCCTCTGCATCAAGAGCTATTACCACTGCCTCAACCTTCTCTGCATCAGCTATTACCACTGCCTCAACCTTCTCTGCATCAGCTATTACCACTGCCTCAACCTTCTCTGCATCAAGAGCTATTACCACTGCCTCAACCATCTCTGCATCAAGAGCTATTACCACTGCCTCAACCTTCTCTGCATCAAGAGCTATTACCACTGCCTCAACCCTCTCTGCATCAAGAGCTATTACCACTGCCTCAACCTTCTCTGCATCAGCTATTACCACTGCCTCAACCTTCTCTGCATCAAGAGCTATTACCACTGCCTCAACCTTCTCTGCATCAAGAGCTATTACCACTGCCTCAACCTTCTCTGCATCAAGAGCTATTACCACTGCCTCAACCTTCTCTGCATCAGCTATTACCACTGCCTCAACCTTATGATCAGGATACATTACGTTGAAAAGGCGCCTCAAATTGTAGTATATATGTCGGCCCGGGATAAAACCTGTCTGGTTAGGGTGTATGATGTCAGAAATATATGTTTTCAATCGGTTTGCCAATATCGTTGTCAACACCTTGTTTTCTATGGGGAGTAACGACACGGGGCGATAAGACGACATCTCCATGGAATCTCTATCCCTTTTCAAGATTCATACAGTGTTTGCGGGAGTTTGGCATTTTCTTTGGATTATTTAAACCTTCGCACCATAAGTGTAGCTAGACTGGCGCAGTACTTCTTATAGAATTCTATTACATATCCATCGGGCCCAGGGGCCTTGCTGTTTGGAAATTGTGCTATCGCTAAGTTATCCCTGCATCGAGTGCAGCAGCTGCCCCCCTGTCTAGTTTAGGAAGTTCACATTCAGCGAGAAAGCGTTCCATAGTTTGTGGATCAGTAGCATCGCATTTTGATTGGTATAGCTCTGAGTAAAACTGCGCAAAGCATTTATTAATATCCTGCGGATCTGTTAATATTTTACCCTTCTTTTCTTTTATTTTGTGAATAGCTCTAGATGCCTGTACATGCCTTAGCTGTCTTGCTAATAATTTATGTGGTTTGTCACCCAGTTCAAAATAACTTTGTTGCGTTCTAGCAAGTAAAGAACCCACCAGTTTCGAAAGGATGGTATTGTATTCATATTTTAACTTTGTGATCTTCTCAAGGACTGTATACGAGGAATTCGTCCTAAAAACGTTCTCCTGTTCCCCTAACTCTCTTTCAATTTCTCTCAGTCTAGTATTGGCGTGTTTCTTCCTCTCTGATGTATAAGAAATAATGTAACCTCTAATCACAGCCTTTTGAGATTCCCAAAGGGTGGAGTCGTCAACATCCCCCGTGTGGTTAGTTCCGAGGAAAAAGGCAATCTGCTCCTTCAAATACTGACAAAAAGCCTCAACAGGTATGCGTCTAAGCGCCACGGTCACCGACCTGTCGACATATTGTCGAGTTTCAGCACCATGGACACAGGAGAGTGGTCCGTAATTAGAATAGGGTGATAGGTAACCGACTCAGCTGCTGAAATCAGTTTGGAGTCCAACAAAAAATAGTCAATTCTGGAATATGATTTATGAACTGATGAAAAGAAACAATAATCCCTGTCTGTTGGGTGCATCAGTCTCCTAATATCAACAATGTTAATGTTTGTCATCAATGTATTTAGACAGGCACTGGCATTTGATTGTTGAAGTGACCTTGATAGCTGTTTATCTAAAAGAGGATCTAACGTACAGTTAAAGTCCCCTCCAACAATAACACTTGTATCCGAGATATTTGGTATGTCCTTAAATACCCTTTGAAAAAATAATGGATCATTGAAGTTGGGTCCATATAAATTGACCAAGGTTACTGGTTTCGAATTCAGTGTAACAGCCACATTAATATACCAACCATTATGATCTGAAATCGAGGATGAGTAAACAAAACTAATGTTTTTCCTTATCAGGATTGCTACCCCTCTCGCTTTTGCATCAAAGTTAGACTGGTATATCTGACCGATCCAGCCGACTCGTAGCTTGGCCTGAGGGGAACGTTTAATATGAGTTTCTTGAAGAAGCACTATGTCAGCACCCAGTGATTTAAGATGAGAATAAACCTTAGCTCGTTTCAGCACATACCCTAAGCCATTACAGTTCCAGCTGACTATCTTTATTCCACCTGGTCTACTCTGTGCTCGGTCACTATGTGGCATTTCTTATTTTGGAGCAAATTGTTGCTGTAATACAAAACCCAGAAGAAAAACGTCCCGCCGTGCGGGAGCTTGTCACGTCACCTGTACTAATAATAAACGTGAACATAAAACACAGACCCCATCCCCCCTCCTGTCCCTTGACTGAGTGACTTCCCCAAACGAAGCACTCCTTGGCTAACACACAAACCTTAGGGTGTCTAGACATACAGCTTGAACTAACTCGTCGTCTATAGATGCTCCGCATATAAACTAATATTAAACAACACTTAACACTTAACTCTCACGTTAGGGGGTGAGTGGCGCTAAAACATGATATGCTAAACAATGCTATATTAGCCACATCATCTCACCTATCATATAAGTCCCAATTTCTGATCTTCTAATCGAAAAGACATAGGCCGGAAATTCAATCACATTCCTGGCCTGTATTTGGTCATTTAGCCGGCTGACACAGCCGTTCTGCATCCACAGCCAGGTAACTTGCTTGACAAGAACAGATCGGCCTCTTTCTGGTTGTCAAATGTACGTGTTGATCCCTCGACTGTCACCTTAAACCGGGCTGGGAAGAGGAAACCATATCGGATGTTGGCCGCCCTGCATTTGTTACGTACCTCATCATACTCTTTCCGTTGGTTCCTCACCTTCAAGGAAGGATCTGGGTAGAAAGACACCCTGGCTCCGTTGAAGTTAAGGGGGAACTTTTGACTAGCCAGCTTGAGGATGAGATCCCTGGTCTGGGGATAGTGCAGCCGTACAATGAATGGCCTTGGTGGCCCGCCCTTGGCCGGCTTCGTTGCCTGAGATCTGTGTGCGCGGTCGATCAGGATGGCCGTTTTGAAGTGTTCACTCCCCAGCAATGCCAGTATCAGCTCCGAGACAAATTCAGTGGGTTTCCCTTTCTCAGTGTCCTCCTGGATGCCACATATTCGGATGTCCTGGCGCCTTGAATGCGACTCGAGCATTTCCAGTCCGGCTTTCAGGGTTTTGTTGTCATTTTTTAACGTTGCGCACTGTTTCTCTATGTCCTGTAGCCTGGCCTCATGATCGACTGTCGTCTGCTCAACCTCATGCACCCTTCCCTGAGTTGCCTTCACAGTTTCGGCCAAAGTCCCTATACTCTTTGAGATATCAGCCAACCTTGTGTCCACCTTCTTGCTTTGTGAGTTTATGGCAGCCAGTATGTCACTTTGAGTAGGCTCTGTGGGGAAATCTTGGAAGCTAGCCTCTTCAGATAACTCCTCGTGGGTCGGCGACGTTGAAATTGGTTCGTTGTCGCTTTCATTCAAATGATCTTGTTTAGCGCTCCCTTTTTTGGTGCCTTTTCCCTTTTCCCTGTCATATTTGTTTGAAGTTATAGGTCGTGAGGTTAAGATAAATACTAATTTGTTTCAAAATAGAGCGGAGCTCTAGCAAAGCACATCTACTCCATAGCACGCTCTCTAGCGCTCCCCCGAGATGCCATCTTAACCGACTTCCATTTGGCTTCAATGCACTATTGAACCTTCACATAGGAATGAATGGATCACGTGATAAATGGTGTTACGTGGTCCTCTGTAGCTCAGTTAGTAGAGCATGGTGCCTGTAACACCAGGGTGGGTGGGTTTGATTCTCAGGACCATGCAAGCATGACTGTAAGTCGCTTTGGATAAGTGTTTGGTAAAATTATATATTTATATTATTAATGGCTTTGTCCATTTATATGTACAGTGTCTTCAGAAAATATTCACACCCCTTGACTTTTTCCACATTTTGTTGTGTTACTTCAAATTGATTACATTGAGATTTTTTGTAACTGGTCTACACACACTACCCCATAATGCCAAAGTGGCATTAAATGTTTACAAATGATTTAAAAATGAAAAGATAAAATGTTTTGAGTCAACCCCTTTGTTATGGCAAGCCTAAATAAGTTCAGGAGTAAAAATGTGCAATATAACAAATTGCATGGACTCACTCTGTGTGCAATAATGGTGTTTAATATGATTTTTTTAATGACTACCTCATCTCTGTACCCCACACATACAATTATCTGTAAGGTCCCTCAGCCAAGCAGTGAATTTCAAACACAGATTCAACCGCAAAGACGAGAGGTTTTTCAGTGCCTCGCAAAGAAGGACACATATTGGTAGATGGGTAAAAAAAAGTAGACATTGGATATCCCTTTGAGCATGGGGAAGTTATTAATTACACATTGGATGGTGTATCAGTACACCCAGTCACTAACTCAGATTTCTAACTCAGTTGCCGGAAAGGAAGGAAACCACTGAGGGATTTCACCATCATGCCAATGGTGACTTCAAATTGATTAAAACAGTTACTGAGTTTAATGGTTGTGATTGGAGAAAACTGAGGATTGCTCAACAACATTGACTCCACAATTACTCCACAATACAACCTAAATGAAAAGAAGGAAGCCTGTCCCGAATAAAATATTAAAAAACATTCATCCTGTTTGCAATAAGGCACTAAAGTAAAACTGAAATAATGTGGCAAAGAAATTAACTCCATGTCCTGAATACAAAGAGTTATGTTTTGGGCAAATCCAACACATCACTGACTACCAATCTTCATAATCAAACATGGTGGTGGTTGCATCATGTTATGAGTATGCTTGCCATTGGCAAGGAGTAGGGAGCTTTTTTTAAATAAAAAGAAACGGAATAGTGCTAAGCACAGAGGAAAACCTGCTTTCCAACAGATACCGGGAGACAAATTCACATTTCAGCAGGACAATAACCTTAAACACAAGGCCAAATATACACTACAGTTGCTTACCAAGACAACATTGAATGTTACTAAGTGGCATAGTTACAATTTTGACTTACAATGGCTTGAAAATCCATGACAAGACTTGAAAATGAATGTCTAGCAATGATCAAAGAACCAGCTAGACCAGAGCTTGAAGAATTTTTGAATTAAAAAAAAATGGTACAATCCAGGTGTGCAAAGCTCTTAGACACTTACCCAGAAAGACTCACAACTGTAATGGCTTCCAAATGGGATTTGAATATGTATTGACTCAGGGGTGGGAATGCTTATGTAAATTAGATATTTCTGTATTTCATTTTCAATACATTTGCAAAAATCTCTAAAATATGTTTTTACTTTTTCATTATGGGGTATTGTGTGTAGATGGGTGAGAATATATATATTTTTGTATCCATTTTTAATTTAGGCTGTAACACAAACAAATGGAATAAGTCAAGAGGTATGAATACTTTCATTGGCTGAGAGACACAGGAGACACTTTGATTTGGGTTGTCAGAAGTAACTTGTTATGGCCTCAGTATTGAGTTAGGTGAGCAAAAGCACACACTTACTTGACTTAGCTCTAGTCTGTACACAAAACCAACAGAAGAATACTGCTATTGCAATGACTGTATACTATATATATGAATGGACAAAGCCACCGATCATGTGACTAGTCAATTTTAATATAATCGTTTCAAGGACATAAATTTGGTGTATTAGAAGCAATCATCGGTAATATGATTGTCTTGAAATATTTTTTTGCAAATTTACTCTAACATCGACCATGAAGATTGACATTTTTCTATTCACTATAATGGGGGATCCTGTTTTCTGCAAATGATGTCTTTAGTAGCTTTCTGTTTTCAGGAACCAAAAATTATGGGGCAATATTTAAACTTTTTGAGAAAATTGTATTAAGTAAATGTATTCATTAGGTTTATTTCATTTTGATAAGAGAGAGGAAAATGTAATAAATTGAAGATTATTTAATGAAAAAAATCGAATTTTACCAGATTAAGGTCTGTGGTGTGGTGGGGTCACCAGAAAATCAGGCAAAAAAAATTGTCTTCAGAAATTCTGGCAAAAAAATGGGGTTCCTGCTGAAAAAGTTAGAGTTAGAAGTTATCTCACCTCCTTGATATGAATAATATATGATCATAGGGCACAGACTGGTGTCATATCCTAATGGAGATCAAACAGGAAGGGTTTAGTATGTAACTTGGCATGTAATCAGGAAATGGGCTTCGGTATGACAGAGAGAAATACAAGGTAGTTGGAGAAAAAGTAGTAAAAAAATGCCACCGTCAGCATGAATATCTCAAGATGGTGTTAAATCTACATTATAACTGCAAGTTTATTAGACAGAGAGAGAGAGAGAGGAAGTGGCTGAGGTCTCTTTGGAAGAGGTTTGTGAAGTAATTCTCACCTGGGAGACTGTGGAGCCAGTGTGTATATATATACCCTCTCTTCCTAATCCAGGTTTGATGAATAACTGAGCCAGACTGGAGAGTCTGAGGCTTACAGGTAATACCATTCTTATCTATACATATCCTTTTGGGTTATTTTCAGTGTTGACTATTTGATGTAAATATTCAATGTATGCTTAGTAAGGACAGTTCAGTTCAGGTGACAGAGTTTTTCTGAACTTCGGATGTGTTTCTTTTGGATGTTATTGTTTATTCCCAAAGCAGCGTCTAGGCTTTAGAACTGAGAACTTTTTTTGCCTCAACTGGGAATCATACCCCAACCATGCCCAATCCCAATTGCAGCCCCGGCCCAGTCCCATTCCCAGCACGAGTTCCAGCCCCAGTTGTCTACCCCCAGCCCAGTCATATTATATCCATGGGCAAAAGAGCCCACAGGAAGCCCCTGTCAGCTTCCTCATGGAGCTGAGTAAGCAGGCCA
Organism: Oncorhynchus keta; assembly: GCF_023373465.1. NCBI lineage: Eukaryota > Metazoa > Chordata > Actinopteri > Salmoniformes > Salmonidae > Oncorhynchus > Oncorhynchus keta. Next base: position 25,622,351 of record NC_068445.1, read on the forward strand.
GGAAATGGTAATAAATCCCATGTAATTTCCCCTGCTCTGCCTCTATTTCTGCCTCTACAAATGCCTGGCTTTTAGCATGGAGCCTTCCACAGCCTATCACCATCAATACACACTAATGATAGGAATTAGCCATGAGCCACTGGACACTGACATTAAGCAGATCAACAGCATGTTTGTGGTCCTGTAGCTCAGTTGGTAGAGCATGGCGCTTGTAACGCCAGGGTAGTGGGTTCGATCCCCGGGACCACCCATACGTAGAATGTATGCACACATGACTGTAAGTCGCTTTGGATAAAAGCGTCTGCTAAATGGCATATATTATGTTTGTTCCCTATTTAATTGTACATGGGAAATCGGTAGGACATAAATATTATTATTTATTTTTATTTTTTGTTTAACCTTTTTTAACTAGGCAAGTCAGTTAAGAACAAATTCCTATTTACAATGACAGGTTAGGAACAGTGGGTTAGCTGCTTTGTTCAGGGGCAGAACGACAGATTGTTTAAATGGTCAGCTCGGGAATTCGATCTAGCAATCTTTCGATTACTGGCCCAGAATGTATTCAGCCTCAGATGGAATGAGTTGTGGCTGGATAAGTATTTTGTGGTATTTTGAGGTTTTAAAGGGATTCGTTTTGACTGTTTGTCTGTGGGCCCTCAAAGAGTAAATTATTAAGGGGATGTCCCAAACAACGGGTTAAAGGAAGTTGAGTCCTATACACACAGTGCATTTAAAAGTCCCTAATGGCCTATAAAATACTTTTCCCACTTTCTTGTCCTGTCTGCACTAACTGTTTTACAGTAACAAAAATTCCAGTTCTATCTAAAGAAGTTGAAAGCAAAGAGCACTCCAATTCAAAGTGATCATGTCAGTGTGAAGTCTCTGATAGACAAGAATCAATCAGGTTTGACCCCCTCACTGACCTTTGAGGCTGAAGACAACTACTGAGAACACATGACATTCTCTGGTATGCATCTCTATTTGCTTAGTTTGCTGGGAATGTTTGGCAGGGGAGAAAACTGATGCCCTGAGGCAATAGTGGAGGTTACCTGTAAGAACCACTATGATTTGTACCTTAGAACCCCAGGTGATAACCATCCAGATGTAAGCAGCAGTCTAAGTTCTGCTACCTGACCAACCATCCCATATCCTAGGCTTTTTTGAACCTTTATTTAACTAGGCAAGTCAGTTAAGAACAAATTCTTATTTTCAATGACAGCCTAGGAACAGTGGGTTAACCTCTCTGGGATATTCGGGACGGTAGCGTCCCACCTCAACAACAGTCAGTGAAAGTGCAGGGCGCCAAATTCTAAACAACAGAAATCCCATACATAAAATTCCTCAAACATACAAGTATTTCACACCATTTTAAAGATAAACTTGTAAATCCAGCCACAGTGTCCGATTTCAAAAAGGCTTTACGATGAAAGCACACCAAACGATTGTTAGGTCAGTGCCTAGTCACAGAAAAACACAGTCATTTTTCCAGCCAAAGAGAGGAGTCACAAAAAGCAGAAATAGAGATAGAATTCATCACTAACCTTTGATGATCTTCATCAGATGACACTCATAGGACTTCATGTTACACAATACATGTATGTTTTGTTCGATAAAGTTCATATTTATGTCCAGAAATCTCAGAGAGCCACATCAATTTAGAGAAATACTCATAATAAACATTGCTAAAAGATACAAGTGTTATGCATGGAATTTTAGATCCACTTCTTCTTAATGCAACTGCGGTGTCAGATAAAAAAAAAAGCTTTACCAATAAAGCACACCATGCAATAATCTGAGGACAGCGCTCAGGCAACAAATCAAGCCATACAGATATCCGCCATGTTGTGGAGTCAACAAAGTCAGAAATAGCATTATAAATATTCACTTACCTTTGATGATCTTCATCAGAATGCACTCCCAGGAATCCCAGTTCCACAATAAATGTTTGATTTGTTCGATGAAGTCCATCATTTATGTCCAAATACCTCCTTTTTATTTGCACGTTTAGCCCAGTAATCCAAATGCTCAATGCGCGATCGCTTAGTTCAGACGAAAAGTCAAAAAAGTCATATTACAGTTCGTAGAAACATGTCAAACAGTGCATATAATCAATTTTTAGGATGTTATTATCATAAATCCTCAATAATATTCAAACCGGACAATTCCTTTGTCTTCAGAAATGCAATGGAACGCAAGCTAACTCTCATGTGAACGCCCGTGGTCAACTCATGCCACTCTTGCAGACCTCTGACTCATTCAGTTCCCATTCCCCCCCTTTTCACAGGTTCTAAAGACTGTTGACATCGGAAGCCTTAGGAAGTGCAATTTGACCCCATAGACAATGTATATTCGATAGGCAATGAGTTGAAAAACAACAAACCTCAGATTTCCCACTTCCTGGTAGATTTTTTCTCAGGTTTTTGCCTGCCAAATGAGTTCTGCTATACTCACAGACATAATTCAAACAGTTTTAGAAACGTCAGAGTGTTTTCTATCCAAATCGACTAATTATATGCATATTCTAGCTTTTAGGACTGAGTAGCAGGCAGTTTACTCTGGCCACCTTTTTATCCAAGATAACTTCTTTGGGACAGGGGTAACTGCCTAGTTCAGGGGCAGAACGACAAATGTTTACCTTGTGAGCTCAGGGATTCGATCTTGCAACCTTTGGGTTACTAGTCCCACGCTCTAACCACATGGCTACATGCTGCCCCAGCTTAAAACCTCTCGCTCCCCTTCTCTCTCTCTCTCTCTCTCGCACTCTCGCTCTCTCGCGCTCGCGCTCTCTCTGGCTCATTGTTTTATAGGAGGACAAGCCCTCAACCATTGTACCTCACAGGCTGAGTGTAAGGGTCATAGAGTCAACAATATCCCTTGTTAACCAGCTGGATTTGTCCAGAGCATACCCCTACCCGGCCCCTTTTCAGTCCCCTTTTTGAAGTAACTGCCTCCTTTGCTGTTGGCAGGGAATGACTCTCTCACGTCATAAGTATTGCATGCTTTTTCCAGCCAAGGCCAAATGTTGGTTGTTAGGATATTGCTTTTAGCAGCAGAAGGACTTCCGCCGTGCTCCTCTTTGAAAAGGAGGCACAGGAGAGAAGAGACGAGGGCGTAATTACCAGGGTGGAATGTGCCGCGCTGCAATTAATGGCAACCTCCTTCTGAAAGACAGTATTGTAGGGGTGGGGATGACTTTCCTCAGCCATTGTTAGTACCTGATTAAGGTTTCTTTCAGAGTGGGCCGCAGCAGGCTGTAGTGAAACATCTGAATGTACCGCTGAACTGAGAGCGCTGGAAGCTGGTTGGATTGAAAAAGAAGATAGATTCATCTAGGGATGTGCAGGTGAAAGACAGAGGGAACAAGTTTTTAAATGTTTGTTAATTGTGTTTTTGTAGATGAATAGAAAATAATAAGTTACAGAGATCATTGTAGACACAGGGTTTGAATCAAATATATTCTCATGTGACATCTCTTAGTCAACCCTTAGTCATAGAAAAACATTTGCAATGGTGACTGTATATTTACCCCTTTACAATGAGTCTTCAAGTCTGACTCAATGCCTCCATATGTCCCCCACACACATGACCTCACTCCAGAGCTGTATGCAGTGTCACAGAGTAGTGAAGAAGGTATGGCCTTGTCAGATCTTTCGCCTGTGGTAACCACAGAATCCCACACAGCCCACGTGAAAGACGTAGTGGGTTAGATAGCCGGTCATACAGAATACGCGTGGGCAACATTGGTGATGACACGACTGACTGCAACACGCGCACATACAGTGTTGTTCCCCTGGGTATACCCACAGAAACCCACCCAGAGAAGAGATGGTGGGATAACAGAACATATGTGGGCAACATGACTGACTGATACAATTAATTCATGTTTAGTTTCCTTTGATACGGTAGATTTTTTGTTGTTGCAGTTGATCTCCGTCCTTTTGCTGCTTTGGTCTGAGGTTCAACTCACTTCCTTTTTGTCTGTTTTATGTAATTTTATAAGGACTTAACGCTTCAGGTTGGTCTTCGTTAAGTTGTGATATGAAATTACATTAGCATCTATTTGCAAATGACACTGATCATGTCATCTACTGTAGCAACAGGTCTTGGTTGATATTTGGTCTCTGAACTGCTGCTGACCTCTCAATCTCATTATTATAACTATACTGTAAATATATGGTCTTTTATGCCTTTCACTGGGTCATCAATGGGGATGTTACAGAGTAGCCCGGTGCTAGACCTAGAAACCCATTTACTTTCCCTCAGATGAAATGACTTACGGTACTGTATGTAATCTGTGTAGGGCACTTGTAGGGTTTAGTTTAATAACACATTTTCCTGTTTTTGTGAGTGGATAGCCAACATGTGGCTGAACATATGAAAAAACTCCTAGACAATCCCCTCTCTGGCACACTGCTGTGTGAGTGAGGGGAGAGTTAGTAAGAGGAATGCTTGAACCTTAAACTACCTCTACCCCGTTGTGTAATGGCTTTTCATTACCCAGCATGCTCAGGGAAAGGAGAATAGAAAGCCGTGTTGAGGAAACTCAGCCGACACAACACGAACATGTCAGAAAGCCTCTTGGTAGCATCGTAAAGAACAGTGGCTAATGGTGTTGTTTGTAGGGCAGTTTGTCTGAACCTCCCTGCACCACCACAGTGTTACAGTATGACTCACTGTGGCTTAAAGCATTGACTAGGTGATAGACCTGGAAGTATGGTTTAAGGTTTTTGTCTTAAGGGTGTGTGTTTAACTTATTTCCATTCACTTATAATGGTGAATAACTTTTTTCCACCTGTCAAAGTTGCACTGAAATGCTAACCCAAGGCTTTTATGCTCTTGGAAGAGGCAAGGGAAGGTTACATTGTGGTCAATATTTCATATGTGAAATGATACAACATTATATTTTCTGGTGACAATATGGATCAAGTTATTTTCTCCAGGGCTCGGTCAATATGTAAATATTACAAGATCAACATTGTGCAGCCAGCCAGATATTTCCAATCCATTCATAAAGACTTCAAAGTGCGTTCAAGATGGAACTGTGAAACAGAATTAAATGGTGGAAAGGTGTAAAGGCACGCACTGTTAGGAAGAGACGCTGGGACTGCTTGCTACACATTGAGAGGTACAAGTACAAACTGACAGAGGTGAGGCTGACTTAAAAGCTGCAGCGGCAAACAGGCAGGCAGGCGGTGTCTAGTCTACATTCTTACAGCTCAGCTCAGGCAGGCAGCAAGCACTCTGAGGTACTGGCTTCTGGAGACAGGAACATGTCAAACAGCCCTGCTACAGAAAATCAAAGGAAAAATTTGAATGAAGACATAAATATTTAGAGCGCGGGCTCCACTGTGTGTGATGTGCTGCTGCCTTGTCATGAGCATGCTGCAGAATCACTTGGTGTGATGACATACAGTACCAGTCAAATGTTTTGACACACCTACTCATTCAAGGGTTTTTCCTTATTTTACTAACTACATTGTAGAATAATAGTGCAGACGTCAAAGCTATGAAATATCACATATGGAATCATGTAGTAACCAAAAAAGTGTTAAACAAATCAAAATATATTTTATATTTGAGACTCTTCAAAGTAGCCTCCCCTTCCCTTGATGAATGCATTGCACACTCTTTGCATTCTCTCAACCAGCTTCACGAGGAATGTTTTTCCAACAGTCTTAACTTCTTTGGGGTAGGGGGCAGTATTGGGTAGCTTGGATGAAAAACCTGCCCAAATTAAGCTGCCTGCTACTCAGCAGTAAAAATAGAATATGCATATAATTCATTTGAATGATGTCTGTGAGTATAACAGAATGCATATGGCAGGCAAAAACCTGTGAAAAAATCAACCAGGAAGTGGGAAATCTGAGGTTTGTAGTTTTTCAACTCAGCCCCCATTGAAGATACAGGGTGATATTAGTTATGTTTCACTTCCCAAGGCTTCCACTAGATGTCAACAGTATTTAGAACCTGTTTTGAGGACTCTACTCTAAAGGAGGGGCTCATAAGGGCTCTTTGAGTGAGTGGTCTGACAGAGTGCCACAGCCTCGGTCTGGCTCGCTCACGTGAAAAGTGAAAGACCTTCCACTTCATTTGTACAGACAAAGGAATTGTCCAGTTGGAACATTAATGAAGTTTTATGTTAAAAGCATCTTAAAGATTGATTCCATACGTAGGTTGGCATGTTTCTACGGGCTGTAACGGAACTTTTCAAACTTTTCGTCCGACGTTCGGCGCAACCTGAACGCGCTTTTGGATTTGTTTACCAAACGCCCTAACAAAAGAAGATATTTGGACATAACTGATGGACATTATCGAACAAATCAAACATTTATGGTGGAACTGGGATTCCTGGGAGTGCATTCTGATGAAGATCATCAGAGGTAAGTGAATATTTAAAATGCTATTTCTGAGTAATGTTGACTACCCAATATGCTTTATTACCAACGCAGGATGGTTCGTGGCCGGGGTTTGCTTGTTTGCAGACTTGCCCGCTACCTAACCCTGCTGCCCAAAATTAACGTTATAAGCAGCCAGCTAGCTTCATCTGGCTAGTGATGCTCAATCAGACCGGGTTATGTGTTGTGAATGTAGCGACAATAAGGGTTAGGCATAATAGTGGAATTTGCGGTTTGCCTTCAAAATAAAAGTATGTCATTGACAGTGATGCAATTGAATACAAATAGTAGAATTATGCCATTCTTTTATATTGGTGGCTAACCGCAAAGTCCAGTATTGTGGCTAATCCTTATTGTGGCTAGCTTCACATAGATGGGTCCGACCACCATTAATCAGATCAGAACTGTCTCATAAATTAGGGTTATCTTAGATGATGACACGTAGCTATATTGTTAGTTAGCTAACTATAGCTACTGAAACAGATTATGTCATGTTATTTGACGTGTATTTGTTTTGGTATGCAAAGACCCAAACGGCATTCCACAGAAATCCTGGTTGAGAATGAAACGACTGAACAAATGAACAACGAAACAGCACAGCTGAAAGAAATAGATTTTGATTATGTTTTACTGGTAATGGGGACATGCGTAACTGCCAACAAAATAACTTTTTGGTCAGAGTGTGTGTGTGTGTGTGTGTGTGTGTGTGTGTGTGTGTGTGTGTGTGTGTGTGTGTGTGTGTGTGTGTGTGTGTGTGTGTGTGTGTGTGTGTGTGTGTGTGTGTGTGTGTGTGTGTGTGTGTGTGTGTGTGTGTGTGTGTGTGTGTGTGTGTGTGTGTGTGTGTGTGTGTAACCTTAATGAGGCAAGTCAGTTAAGAACAAATTCTTATTTAAATGACGGCCCGGACGAGGCTGGGCCAATTGTGCGCGTCCCTATGGGACTCCCAATCACGGCCGGATGTGATACAGCCTGGATTCACACCAGGGACTGTAGTGACACCTCTTGCACTGAGATGCAGTGCCTTAGACCGCTGTGTCCATGTGTGTGTTAACTATTTAATTGTACTAGAATGCTTAAAAGGCCGCAAACATTTTAAATATCAGTTATTGGTATCGTTTTTTTTGGCAAGGAAAATATTGTACATCGGTATCGGCCAAAAATGTCATATCGGTGCATCACTAGTTGAGATGTGGCTGTTACTTGAACTGTTACTTTGTGAAGCATTTATTTCGGCTCAATGTTTTTTATATATTTTATATATATATATATATATTTATTTATTTCACCTTTAATTAACCAGGTAGGCCAGTTGAGAACACGTTCTCATTTACAACTTTGACCTGGCCAAGATAAAGCAAAGCAGTGCGACAAAAACAACACAGAGTTACACATGGAACAAACAAACTGTCAATATCAAAATCAAATCAAATCAAATCAAATTTTATTTGTCACATTCACATGGTTAGCAGATGTTAAATGCGAGTGTAGCGAAATGCTTGTGCTTCTAGTTCCGACAATGCAGTGATAACCAACAAGTAATCTAACTAACAATTCCAAAACTACTGTCTTATACACAGTGTAAGGGGATAAGGAATATGTACATAAGGATATATGAATGAGTGATGGTACAGAGCAGCATACAGTAGATGGTATCGAGTACAGTATATACATATGAGATGAGTGTGTAGACAAAGTAAACAAAGTGGCATAGTTAAAGTGGCTAGTGATACATGTGTTACATAAGGATGCAGTCGATGATGTAGAGTACAGTATATATATATGCATATGAGATGAATAATGTAGGGTAAGTAACATTATATAAGGTAGCATTGTTTAAAGTGGCTAGTGATATATTTACATAATTCCCATCAATTCCCATTATTAAAATGGCTGGAGTTGGGTCAGTGTCAATGACAGTGTGTTGGCAGCAGCCACTCACTGTTAGTGGTGGCTGTTTAACAGTCTGATGGCCTTGAGATAGAAGCTGTTTTTCAGTCTCTCGGTCCCAGCTTTGATGCACCTGTACTGACCTCGCCTTCTGGATGATAGCGGGGTGAACAGGCAGTGGTTCGGGTGGTTGATGTCCTTGATGATCTTTATGGCCTTCCTGTAACAACGGGTGGTGTAGGTGTCCTGGAGGGCAGGTAGTTTGCCCCCGGTGATGCGTTGTGCAGTCCTCACTACCCTCTGGAGAGCCTTACGGTTGAGGGCGGAGCAGTTGCCGTACCAGGCGGTGATACAGCCCGCCAGGATGCTCTCGATTGTGCATCTGTAGAAGTTTGTGAGTGCTTTTGGTGACAAGCCGAATTTCTTCAGCCTCCTGAGGTTGAATAGGCGCTGCTGCTATCACAGTAGAAACATCTGTATACAGTGGGTGCAAATAAAGTAAGGAGGTAAGGCAATAAATAGCCCAATAGTGGCACAGTCATTACAATTTAGCAATTTACACTGGAGTGAAATATGTGCAGATGAAGATGTGCAAGTAGAAATACTGGTGTGCAAAAGAGCAAAAAAAACAAAACAAATATGGGGATGGTTGGTTGGATGCGCTATTTACAAATGGGCTGTGTACAGCTGCAGCGATCGGTAAGCTGCTCTGACAGCTGACGCTTACAGACCAGTGAGCTGAGATAAGGCGGATGTCACGGTGTGCGCTACTGGTTGAAGGTAAGTCAGGTGCAGGAGAGCAGAGAGGGGTGATAATAGGCGATGGCTAGAAAGCCGGTGACGTCGACCGCCGAACGCCGCCCGAACAAGGAGAGGAGCTGACTTCGGCGGAAGTCGTGACAGCAGAGCTATACCTAAAAAATACTAATAGATGACCTGGAGCCAGTGGGTTTGGCAACGAATATATAGCGAGGAGCATACAGGTCGCAGTGGTAGTATATGGGGCTTTGGTGACAAAACGGATGGCACTGTGATCCAATTTGCATCCAGTTTGCTGAGTAGAGTGTTGGAGGCTAATTTGTAAATGACATCGCCGAAGTCAAGGATCGGTAGGATAGTTAATGAACTTATCCTCTGGAGCAGAGGTAACTCTGGATCTTCTTTTCCTGTGGCGGTCCTCATGAGAGCCAGTTTCATCATAACGCTTGATAGTTTTTGCGACTGCACAAATTTTCCGGATTGTCTGACCTTCATGTCTTAAAGAAATGGTGGGCTGTAGTTTCTCTTTGCTTAAAATAATGATGGGACTGTCGTTTCTCTTTGCTTAAAGTAATGATGGACTGTCGTTTCTCTTTGCTTAAACTAATGATGGACTGTCATTTCTCTTATGCCTGACAGTTGTGGCATATCAAGAAGCTGATTAAACAGCATGATCATTACACAGGTGCACCTTGAGCTGGGGATAATAAAAGGCCACTGTAAATGTGCAGTTTTTTCACATATCACAATGCCACAGTCTCAAGTTTTGAGGGAGCATTCAATTTGCATGCTGACTGCGGGAATATCCACCAGAGTTGTTGCCAGAGAATTTTAGGTAAATTTCTCTGCCATAAGCCAGTAATGTGAAATCCATACATTAGGGCCTAAGGAATTTATTTCAATTGACTGGTTTCTTTATGAACTTCAAACTTGCGTTTATATTTTTGTTCAGTATAGTTTAAGGGGGAGGGACAGGTGGAGAGTTTTTCTCCATTTTATATTACTGTAGCACTAATACTCTTTCCCTTTTACCATTAGAAAAGGTATTTAGTCACAGGAGAACACAACATGATAAATTCATAAAAGTAGAGCAGAAAAAGTACCATGGGTTTATTTGATTAGGTCTACACCAGGTTGGCTTGAGAGAGAGATGGCCTGAAGACATTGAAAGAAAGAATTACTTCCTACAGTACATAGCTGCCTCTGCTAGCTAGGCTATAGCCAGTTATTCAATCTTGCAATATGACTGCAGGATGACAGGCGGTGTATCTATATGGAAATTGGAAGCGAAGCCCCCCAATGAATTACATTAACATACTGTCTGAATTGCCAAGACAATGAGATCTCATGCCAGCTCTGTCTGTCTCCATTCTGACACCCCTCTAATTAAATTATATTAAACCCACATGCAAAGCTTTTAAAATTGTTTCTATTAAATCTGCTCAATGGTCCTGTGTGACTCTAATGAAGTAGAAGCAATGCTGCTGATTGGAGAGCATTTAGAAATGGAGCTGTTCTTTGTTGATTTCTTTTGTATGACAATAAAGACTTTATTATCATTGCCTAGCGGCTGAAAGAAGGGAAGGAGAGAATATATATATTTGTCTCTTTTTTATTAAAGGAAATAAATGCCTGTAGTGTATTTTTTAACTAATGCACTTCCCAGTGCGGACTACTGCGTTTTTATAGTAACAACTGTTTGTAAAATAATTAGAATGCCAGGCTCTATTGATGCCTTGTCTGTTATTGAGTGGTGTCATTGTTTCAGACTTGTCCTATTTTCACCACAGACTGAGTTGTTGTTTGCAGTACTGATCGACGCTATTACATAATGAGTTCTCAAGTGAAATTAATCAATTCCGTGGGAATTATTTTGCCATGATATACAGTAGTAACCTATAGAAGAGTGAAAACCCATAATTATGAATGTATTAAGCTCCTCACACGTCACCTTCTAACATATCAGCTAATGTATTGCTCTCTCTCACCTTCATTTGACTAATATGTGCTTGACCTGTGTCACTGCCCAAGTGTAGTTAGCTTTTGAAACACGTAAGAGCCCTGCCGATGGATAAGATAAGCACCATAAACAGGATTTAAGTGGATCCACACTTCCTCATTTGTAGAGCACTGTACAAAAAGAAGAAAAACATGAATCCCTATATTCATTTAATTATCTAGTCAGTGGTAAAACAGATTATGTTTTATGTAGCATGAATATTGTAGTCTCATGCTGTTGCAATAGGAAACATTTGAGATGTATAATGCTTCTAACAATAGTACTTTGCTGTAGGGTGTCCTGTCTACAAACTGCAGTTGAAAGTTTCAGAATGTGATTGTGGAGTGCCATTGTATAATTGCACCTGTGGTGGCCAGATAAACTCTGACATTATGACATTACTAGTGGTCACGCTAAATTACTTAGCCACTAAGTTAAGCTGTTTTATCCGGATACCAACATATTTAGCATTCTAAGAATTGAGAATCCCTCATACAGTTTAACATACATGCACACAATAACACAATTATTGTGAATATAATGATTAATATAATAGTCTGATTAAAATGTTTGCATGCTTTGCAAGAACAACGATTCTCCTAATAATCCTGTTTACATGGACACATCTGAAATCAGGTTACTGAAGAGACTTTGATGAATGCAGAAAATCATAGGGCTGTGACGGTCATGGAATTTGGATGACTTTAATTGGTCAACCAAATGACCACGGTCACCATAATAACCGTTTGAATAGCACCCCCCAAAAAAACCTTCAAATTAGTGGACTCTGCTATTTTTTGCCACACACATTGCTGACAGGTGTATAAAATCGAGCACACAACGATGCAATCTCCATAGACAAACATTGGCAGTAGAATGGCCTTACTGAAGAGATCAGTGACTTTCACAGGATACCACCTTTTCCATCAAGTCAGTTATTCAAATTTCTGCCCAGCTAAAACTGCCCCGGTCAACAGTAAGTGCTGTTATTGGTAAATGGAAACGTCTAGGAACATCAGTGGCTCAACATCGATTGGCTCTGCCTGGCTCCCCAGTGGGTGGGCCTATGCCCTTCCAGGCCCACCCATGTCTGCATCCCTGCCCAGTCATGTGAAATCCATAGATTAGGGCCTAATTTATTTATTTCAATTAACTGATTTCCTTCTATGAACTGTAACTCAGTAAAAATCTTTGAAAGAGTTGCATGTTGTGTTTATATTTTTATTCAGTATATTTATGGTGGTTGGATCCACACATGGTCTGATCCGAGTGAGGGAAGCAGCAGAAAAGCCAATTTCTAAGATACTTTATTATCCGGAGCTGAGCGAGGGAGAGAGGAATGGAGCAACTAGCAGCAGGCAGGGGAGGGACCGTGTCGTGGGTGTGTGTGTGTGAGTGAGTGAGTAAGTGACACGGAGTGCAGAGGGAGAGACAGACAGCAGCAACCACGCCAATTCACGCTAGTTAGACAAACTTCTAGCTTCCATATGTTTTTTAACATCCCATCTGATTACATAGTACCTGTCTTCTTGACTGCATCAAACCGAGTAGAGAAGCGAGCTTGTTAGCAAGCTAGCTAGGCTAATTGAGGCAATGTGTTTCCACGTCCTTCTAATTACATCTAACAAGACAACTACTCCATTCAGTTTATTAGGTAGCAGCCTAACGTTTCTTGTTGGTTATTGGTTGTTGTAGCATATCCTTCTCATTTAACTTTTAATTTCATCATTATATTTACATCTTCCATTACATCTTCCATTGATTAGATAATCTGCTAATTTGCTCTGCCACACACGGAGGCTCTATGAATGTAGTGCCGGTTTGATGACGTGAAAGCAAGAGCTGCTACGTGGATTATATCATTTTCTCTACTGGGTCTGCACGTGTCCTTACTAGCAAATCAGTTATAATTACACATACCAGAGACCCATGAGAATCATATCAGATCCGTAAAAATCATATCAGATCCGGTTATTCTGTTTTAATTTAACGTTTATATGGTAATTGTGCCAGCCCACATGTGCAGATCAAATACACAGCTGGAACGGGACTACTATTAAGGTATTTACATGTCCTAATCATTTAAAAGATTGCTCAGAAAACCAGATGTTTTAATCAGTTTATGTTTACTTTGATTTTGACCTTACACCAATTAAGATAAGCAGAGTAAGGTGTTTACATGACTAATGCCATACTCGACCTACTGCCATAATCAGTTTAATATTGAAATATTAGTGTGTATGTAAACACACTGACTGTCATGGTAACTTGCTGAGCAGAACAGATTGCTCTCTATGCTACGCTATGTAGTCTATCACTTGGATTTATATCTATCTATTTATGCATTCTGCATAGCAGCAGCTCACAGATTGAAAAAAAAAGACATATTTGAAATATGATTAATGGTTGATGAAGTGTACCATTTAACTTCAATGGCACCCTATTCCATTTATAGCCCCATGGGCCATGGTTAAATGTTGTGCACTATAAAGGAAATATGGTACAATTTCTGCCGCACCCCATGCATGTGACTGGGCCCGGGACCGGGACCTGGCCCGTACAGTATAGAGTGTGATTGCGTCTGCGAGCGGAGGGGTGGTGCTGTAGCTAGTGGACCTAGAGGTGGTGTTATTCTAGGGGCAGCTGCCAGGTTAATGAGCTCAGTAATAGGGCTTCAGGCTGCCACTCACAGCTTATTCATCTGAGACCTCTGTTTGTCGACGCAGCTCAATGGGCACCTTTATAGGCTATCAGGGCTAGCCTAAACACTGACAGACATACGCTGTGCTATGAACGCCAGGCAGGCCAGAGCACCAGGGATAGAGAGTTTAGGAGCAGCAGTGACTGAGTATGTTTACATGCACAGTAATAATTCAGTATTAAACTGATTATGGCAGTAGGCTGACTATGTTTACATGCACAGTAATAATTCAGTATTAAACTGATTATGGCAGAAGGCTGACTATGTTTACATGCACAGTAATAATTCAGTATTAAACTGATTATGGCAGAAGGCTGACTATGTTTACATGCACAGTAATAATTCAGTATTAAACTGATTATGGCAGTAGGCTGACTATGTTTACATGCACAGTAATAATTCAGTATTAAACTGATTATGGCAGTAGGCTGACTATGTTTACATGCACAGTAATAATTCAGTATTAAACTGATTATGGCAGTAGGCTGACTATGTTTACATGCACAGTAATAATTCAGTATTAAACTGATTATGGCAGTAGGCTGACTATGTTTACATGCACAGTAATAATTCAGTATTAAACTGATTATGGCAGTAGGCTGACTATGTTTACATGCACAGTAATAATTCAGTATTAAACTGATTATGGCAGTAGGCTGACTATGTTTACATGCACAGTAATAATTCAGTATTAAACTGATTATGGCAGTAGGCTGACTATGTTTACATGCACAGTAATAATTCAGTATTAAACTGATTATGGCAGTAGGCTGACTATGTTTACATGCACAGTAATAATTCAGTATTAAACTGATTATGGCAGTAGGCTGACTATGTTTACATGCACAGTAATAATTCAGTATTAAACTGATTATGTCAGTAGGCTGACTATGTTTACATGCACAGTAATAATTCAGTATTAAACTGATTATGGCAGAAGGCTGACTATGTTTACATGCACAGTAATAATTCAGTATTAAACTGATTATGGCAGTAGGCTGACTATGTTTACATGCACAGTAATAATTCAGTATTAAACTGATTATGGCAGTAGGCTGACTATGTTTACATGCACAGTAATAATTCAGTATTAAACTGATTATGGCAGTAGGCTGACTATGTTTACATGCACAGTAATAATTCAGTATTAAACTGATTATGGCAGTAGGCTGACTATGTTTACATGCACAGTAATAATTCAGTATTAAACTGATTATGGCAGTAGGCTGACTATGTTTACATGCACAGTAATAATTCAGTATTAAACTGATTATGGCAGTAGGCTGACTATGTTTACATGCACAGTAATAATTCAGTATTAAACTGATTATGGCAGTAGGCTGACTATGCAATAGTCAATATAAACAACTTCCTCAGCTTATTTTAATCGGCATGAGGTCAAAATCGAAATAAAGATACACTGATTAAAACACCTATTTTTGATCAATCTTTTGAATTATTAGGACATGTAAACACCTTTCACCGAGTTTGATCTGCACATGTGCCAGAACCAGCAGCACAATCCTCCCTCTTATGCGCGAGTGAAGGGAATTCAGAAGAACTGAAAGTATGCATCTTAGAAATAGTTTTCACATAATGTATATATCTGAACTCAGAATCAAATAGGCTTCCCAAAAATAACATGGTGGCTGTAGTAGAAGGTTTATTTGGATTTGAAGAATTTCTGCATTGATCAAAGTCTCTTCAGTAACCTGATTTCAGATGTGTCCATGTAAACAGGATTATTAGGGAAATAGTTATTCTTGCAAAGCATGTAAACATTTAAATCAAACTATGATATTAATCTGACTTCATGTAACTGTATTTGGTGTGAGTGCCATGCGTACCCCGTAACCTCACTATGATATTAATCTGACTTCATGTAACTGTATTTGGTGTGAGTGCCATGCGTACCCCGTAACCTCACTATGATATTAATCTGACTTCATGTAACTGTATTTGGTGTGAGTGCCATGCGTACCCTGTAACCTCACTATGATATTAATCTGACTTCATGTAACTGTATTTGGTGTGAGTGCCATGCGTACCCTGTAACCTCACTATGATATTAATCTGACTTCATTTAACTGTATTTGGTGTGAGTGCCATGCGTACCCCGTAACCTCACTATGATATTAATCTGACTTCATGTAACTGTATTTGGTGTGAGTGCCATGCGTACCCTGTAACCTCACTATGATATTAATCTGACTTCATTTAACTGTATTTGGTGTGAGTGCCATGCGTACCCCGTAACCTCACTATGATATTAATCTGACTTCATGTAACTGTATTTGGTGTGAGTGCCATGCGTACCCCGTAACCTCACTATGATATTAATCTGACTTCATGTAACTGTATTTGGTGTGAGTGCCATGCGTACCCCGTAACCTCACTATGATATTAATCTGACTTCATGTAACTGTATTTGGTGTGAGTGCCATTAAACCTCACTATGATATTAATCTGACTTCATTTAACTGTATTTGGTGTGAGTGCCATGCGTACCCGTAACCTCACTATGATATTAATCTGACTTCATGTAACTGTATTTGGTGTGAATGGCTCGTACCCTGTAACCTCACTATGATATTAATCTGACTTCATGTAACTGTATTTGGTGTGAGTGCCATGCGTACCCTGTAACCTCACTATGATATTAATCTGACTTCATGTAATTGTATTTGGTGTGAGTGCATGCTATGTAACCTCATATGATATTAATCTGACTTCATGTAACTGTATTTGGTGTGAATGGCATGCGTACCCTGTAACCTCACTATGATATTAATCTGACTTCATGTAACTGTATTTGGTGTGAATGGCAGCGTACCCGTAACCTCACTATGATATTAATCTGACTTCATGTAACTGTATTTGGTGTGAGTGCCATGCGTACCCCGTAACCTCACTATGATATTAATCCTTCACTATGATATTAATCTGACTTCATGTAACTGTATTTGGTGTGAGTGCCATGCGTACCCTGTAACCTCACTATGATATTAATCTGACTTCATGTAACTGTATTTGGTGTGAATGGCATGCGTACCCTGTAACCTCACTATGATATTAATCTGACTTCATGTAACTGTATTTGGTGTGAATGCCATGCGTACCCTGTAACCTCACTATGATATTAATCTGACTTCATGTAACTGTATTTGGTGTGAATGGCATGCGTACCCCGTAACCTCACTATGATATTAATCTGACTTCATGTAACTGTATTTGGTGTGAATGGCATGCGTACCCCGTAACCTCACTATGATATTAATCTGACTTCATGTAACTGTATTTGGTGTGAGTGCCATGCGTACCCTGTAACCTCACTATGATATTAATCTGACTTCATGTAACTGTATTTGGTGTGAATGGCATGCGTACCCTGTAACCTCACTATGATATTAATCTGACTTCATGTAACTGTAACCCTGTATATTAATCTGACTTCATGTAACTGTATTTGAGTGCCATGCGTTCCCCATGTGATATTAATCTGACTTCATGTAACTGTATTTGGTGTGATGCGTATTATTCCCGTAACCTCACTATGATATTAATCTGACTTCATGTAACTGTATTTGGTGTGAATGGCCCTGTAACCTCACTATGATATTAATCTGACTTCATGTAACTGTATTTGGTGTGACCATCACCTCACTGATATTAATCTGACTTCATTTAACTGTATTTGGTGTGAGTGCCATGCGTACCCCGTAACCTCACTATGATATTAATCTGACTTCATGTAACTGTATTTGGTGTGAATGGCATGCGTACCCTGTAACCTCACTATGATATTAATCTGACTTCATGTAACTGTATTTGGTGTGAGTGCCATGCGTACCCTGTAACCTCACTATGATATTAATCTGACTTCATGTAACTGTATTTGGTGTGAGTGCCATGCGTACCCTGTAACCTCACTATGATATTAATCTGACTTCATGTAACTGTATTTGGTGTGAATGGCATGCGTACCCTGTAACCTCACTATGATATTAATCTGACTTCATGTAACTGTATTTGGTGTGAATGGCATGCGTACCCTGTAACCTCACTATGATATTAATCTGACTTCATGTAACTGTATTTGGTGTGAGTGCCATCACTAACCTCACTATGATATTAATCTGACTTCATGTAACTGTATTTGGTGTGAATGGCATGGCATCACTATGATATTAATCTGACTTCATGTAACCCCCCTGTAACCTCACTATGATATTAATCTGACTTCATGTAACTGTATTTGGTGTGAGTGCCATGCGTACCCTGTAACCTCACTATGATATTAATCTGACTTCATGTAACTGTATTTGGTGTGAATGGCATGCCTCACTATGATATTAATCTGACCTGTAACCTCACTATGATATTAATCTGAACTGTATTTGTAACTGTATTTGATATTAATCTGACTGTAACTGTATTTGGTGTGATGCGTACCCTGTAACCTCACTATGATATTAATCTGACTTCATGTAACTGTATTTGGTGTGAATGGCATGCGTACCCTGTAACCTCACTATGATATTAATCTGACTTCATGTAACTGTATTTGGTGTGAGTGCCATGCGTACCCTGTAACCTCACTATGATATTAATCTGACTTCATGTAACTGTATTTGGTGTGAATGGCATGCGTCACTATGATATTAATCCTTCATGTAACCTCACTATGATATTAATCTGACTTCATGTAACTGTATTTGGTGTGATGCCATGCGTACCCTGTAACCTCACTATGATATTAATCTGACTTCATGTAACTGTATTTGGTGTGAATGCCATCGTACCCTGTAACCTCACTATGATATTAATCTGACTTCATGTAACTGTATTTGGTGTGAGTGCCATGCGTAAACCTCACTGATATTAATCTGACTTCATGTAACTGTATTTGGTGTGAGTGCCATGCGTACCCTGTAACCTCACTATGATATTAATCTGACTTCATGTAACTGTATTTGGTGTGAATGGCATGCGTACCCTGTAACCTCACTATGATATATATTAATATTAATCTGACTTCATGTAACTGTATTTGGTGTGAGTGCCACTTCACTATGATAACTTCATGTAACTGTTTTGTGTGAATGCCATGCCCTGTAACCTCACTATGATATTAATTTGACTTCATGTAACTGTATTTGGTGTGACACTATGATATTAATCTGACTTCATGTAACTGTATTTGGTGTGAGTGCCATGCGTACCCTGTAACCTCACTATGATATTAATCTGACTTCATGTAACTGTATTTGGTGTGAGTGCCATGCGTACCCTGTAACCTCACTATGATATTAATCTGACTTCATGTAACTGTATTTGGTGTGAGTGCCATGCGTACCCCGTAACCTCATAAAAGATACTCTATATGCTACTTACTATATTCTATATGCTGTTTAAACCAGGTAATTATATTATGTCATTCAGCCAAAGAGAGGAGGAGCATTTCTGCACTGCTAGTTTAAGCACTGGTGTTGAGCTCTAACAAAGAGGCCTTTGTCCCAGATAAAGGCTGCGTGGAGACAGCACTCATCAGTGTGTATAATATAAGGGCTCTCTCTGCCTGGTGTCTGCTCAAGCACACAGCACCGAACAGTCATGCCCCAGGGCTTTTTATCACTTCACAGCCAATCAGATAGATAGGCTTCCTGATAGATTAGCTTTCCCTCTCTGTAACCTTTGAACACATATCCCCATGCTACACTGCTATTGTGTAAATGCTCTCCCTTTCTCTCTTTCTCTTTCTCCCTTCCTCTCATTGACTGTAAATTATATTTTTCTTGGAGGCAGGAATGGCATTTTTGGAGCAAGATTATTTTGGCTAAAAATCAGGATACGCAGTCAGTGTGTGTTGTTTTATTTAACACTAATCCGTAACTGCTTTCTCAACAAATTCTCAAATCTGCCAGTGTTAATGTTTGTCATTATGACAAACACGGTACTTCTCCTACAAAGGGGCCGTAGTCCTGCAGACAAGTAGCACATTCATGTGCTGTGATGGCATAAAGACCAGTCTAGAATGAGCTATTCTCTGGGGGACGGGAGCCAAAGCCTGCTGTGGTTTAAAGCTGAGACTGACTGGCTACAAGGTGTCAAACACTCCTACACTCCAACACACACTTACAGTTTATTGCACTAGTAAGGATCCAACTAACTTGAGGAGGTACTGGAATAGAGAGAGGGCACATTTGTAACTAAGTAGTTTAACATGTTATTTTTCTTATGTAGGCCTAACTAACATGCCACATGTAGCAGAGTGTAAAATCATTTCAATGACAGCCTGACCAGAAACATCCAGGTGAAAGCTATGATCCCTTATTGATGTAACTTGTTAAATCCACTTCAATCAGTGTAGATGAAGGGGAGGAGACGGGTTAAAGAAGGATTTTTAAGCCTTGATACATTTGAGACATGAATTGTGTATGTGTGCCATTCAGAGGGAGAATGGGAAAGACGAAATATTGAAGTGTCTTTGAACGGGGTATGGTAGTAGGTGACAGGCACACTGGTTTGTGTCAATAACTGCAATGCTACTGGGTTTTTCACAGCCAAAAGTTCCCCATGTGAATCAATAATGGTCCACCACCAAAAGGACATCCAGACATCTTGACACAACTGTGGGAAGCATTGGAGTCAACATGGGCCAGCATCCCTGTGGAACACTTTCGACACCATGCCCTGACAAATTGAGGCTGTTTTGAGGACAAAAGGAGGGGAGGTGCAACAATATTAGGTGCTCTTAATGTTTTGTACCCTCAGTGTATTTTGTGTAACCAGTGTTTGGATCCTTGGGACAGACGTTTCTTCTAAGTCACATGTCAAACTCATTCCACAGAGGGCTGAGTGTCTGCGGGTTTTCGCTCCTCCCTTGTACTTGATTGATGAATTATGGTCAGTACTTAGTAAAGAGCATCCCTCATCTGGTTGTCTAGGTCTTAATTGAAAGGAAAAAAATTCAACCTGCAGACACAGGGCCTGTCACGTTCTGACCTTAGTTCTTTTGTTATGTCTTTGTTTTAGGTTGGTCAGGGCGTGAGTTGGGGTGGGTTGTCTATGTTCGTTTTTCTATGTTGTGTTTTGTGTTTGGCCTGGTATGGTTCTCAATCAGAGACAGGTGTCGTTAGTTGTCTCTGATTGAGAGTCATACTTAGGTAGCCATTTCCCACCTGGTTGGTGTGGGTGATCATTTTCTGTTCAGTGTTTTCTCAGCACTATAAAGGACTGTTCGTTTGTCGTTTTATTGTTTTGTTTCAGTGTTCAATTACTTTATTAAAGAATATGGACAATTACCACGCTGCGCATTGGTCCTCCTCTTCTTCCACCGCCAACGGCCGTTACAGGGCCTTCCATGGAATGAATTTGACACCCCTGGCATAAATTGTCAATGATTCAATCCAAACAGGAGTATTGTTGTCATCATAATGTGATTGTAAGAGTCCATTTTTTCAAATCATATTGATTGGATGACAAACGACAAGGATCCTCCACACGATGTAGCCCCAGACAGTGGTGTATGTCTAAACTAAACTATTTCTGATTGGTTAGACAAGGTCATGCTGACCTCTGACCTATCATCACCTCTGACCCCACTGTCTCTGTCCTCATTATGTCTTTAAGCGCAGCAGAAAATATATAACCTGGCTGGGTGACTTACATGTACTGTACAGTATGTCCCCTCTGGACTGGTACTTTACTCTAGCCCTGCCTGCCTGCCTGCCTGCCTGCCTGCCTGCCTGCCTGTCTGTCTGTCTGTCTGTCTGTCTGTCTGTCTCTGTCTGTCTGTCTGTCTGTCTGTCTGTCTGTCTGTCTGTCTGTCTGTCTGTCTGTCTGTCTGTCTGTCTGTCTGTCTGTCTGTCTGTCTGTCTGTCTGTCTGTCTGTCTGTCTGTCTGTCTGTCTGTCTGTCTGTCTGTCTGTGACTGTCCCCTCTGAACTGGAACTTTACTGCTTTAGGGTTGCGTCACAAAGGGTACCCTATTCCTTATATAGTACACTACTCCTCTTAGGAGACCAAATGGCAAAAAGGCTGGGTATCTCTGTCTCAGCTCGGATAGACATCTCTCCCTTCTCTCTGTTTGCACATCATCCTGACTAACACACACAGGAACAGGGGACAAAAGTCATTGTGGGAGCTGAGCAGAAAGGTGTCAGTGGAGTGTGTGCTTAACTTATGGCTGCAATCCCGTTAACGGGATCGATATGACAACAGCCAGTGAAAGTGCAGGGCGTCAAATTCAAAACAACAGAAATCTCATAATTAAAATTCCTCAAACATACATGTATTTTAAACCGTTTTAAAGGTAATCTTTTTGTTAATGTCACCACAGGGTCCGATTTAAAAAAGACTTTACAGCGAAAGCTCCACAAACAATTATGTTAGGTCACCACCAACTCAACTGAAAAACCCAGCCATTTTTCCAGCCAAAGAGAGGAGTCACAAAAAGCACAAATAGAGATAAAATGAATCACTAAACTTTGATGATCTTCACTCATAGGACTTCACTCATAGGACTTCACTCATAGGACTTCACTCATAGGACTTCACTCATAGGACTTCACTCATAGGACTTCACTCATAGGACTTCACTCATAGGACTTCACTCATAGGACTTCACTCATAGGACTTCACTCATAGGACTTCACTCATAGGACTTCACTCATGACTTCAAAATCTCAGTATACATTGGCGCGTTACGTTCACTAGTTCCAAAAACATCCGGTGATATTGCAGAGAGCCACATCATTTTACAGAAATACTTAATTATAAATGTTGATAAATACAATTGTTAGACATGGAAATACCTCTCCTTAATGCAACCGCTGTGTCAGATTTTAAAAAAACTTTATGGAAAAAGAAAACCATGCAATAATCTGAGACTGCGCTCAGATTTAAAAAAAAATTATCCACCATGTTGGAGTCAACAGAAATCACTCTTTACCCCACTGTTCCACCAAGGCACCTGCAAGTTCCCGTACATTTCTGGGGGGAATGGCCCTAGTCCTCACCCTCCGATCCAACAGGTCCCAGAAGTGCTCAATGGGGTTGAGATCCAGACTCTTCGCTGGCCATGGCAGAACACTGACATTCCTGTCTTGCAGGAAATCACACACAGAACGAGCAGTATGGCTGGTGGCATTGTCATGCTGGCGGGTCATGTCAGGATGAGCCTGCAGGAAGGGTACCACATGAGGGAGGAGGATGTCTTCCCTGTAATGCACAGCGTTGAGATTGCCTGCAATGACAACAAGCTCAATCCGATGATGCAGTGACACAACACCCCAGACCATGACAGACCCTCCACCTCCAAATCGATCCCACTCCAGAGTACAGGCCTTGGTGTAACGCTCATTCCTTCGACGATAAACGCAAATCCGACCATCACCCCTGGTGAGACAAAACCGTGACTCATCAGTGAAGAGCACTTTTTGCCAGTCCTATCTGGTCCAGAGAGGGTGGGGTTGTGCCCATAGGCAATGTTGTTACTGGTGATGTCTGGTGAGGACCAGCCTTACAACAGGCCTACAAGCCCTCAGTCCAGCCTCTCGTAGTCTATTGCGCACAGTCTGAGCACTGATAGAGGGATTGTGCATTCCTGGTTTAACTCGGGCAGTTGTTGTTGCCAGTCTGTACCTGTCCTGCATTTGTGATGTTCGGATGTACTGATCCTGTGCAGGTGTTGCTACATGTGGTATGCCACTGTGAGGACGATCAGCTGTCCATCCTGTCTCCTGTAGAGCTGTCTAAAGCGTCTCACAGTACGGACATTGCAATTTATTTCCCTGGCCACATCTGCAGTCCTCATGCCTCCTTGCAGCATGCCTAAGTCACGTTCACGCAGATGAGCAGGGACCCTGGGCATATTTCTTTTGGTGTTTTTCAGAGTCAGTAGAAAGGCCTCTCTAGTGTCCTAAGTTTTCATAACTGTGACCTTAATTGCCTACGGTCTGTAAGCTGTTAGTTTATTAATGACCGTTCCACAGGTGCATGTTCATTAATTGTTTATGGTTCATTGAACAAGCTTGGGAAACAGTGTTTAAACCCTTTACAAGGAAGATCCGTGAAGATAATTGGATTTTTACAAATTATCTTTGAAAGACAGAGTCTTGAAAAGGGACATTTCTTTTTTTGCTGATTTTAAATGTTTATGTGAATTTGTGTTCTACTTGTAGCCCTGGTTGGTAAAACACTTATTTGTGAGGCTAAATATAAGGGCCGGACATGCAGATGAATGGAAGTCAGATACTGTAAATGAAAAGCAGATTGTTGCTGGGGTCTCGGGACTGACAGGGTTAAAAACCAACACCAATAGATCAAACCTGCCACTGGTTGGGATCCCTAATGATTCAGTCATCCAAATGTTCCAAATCAAACCACAGAGAGGAGAGAGTTAGTCTTCTCCCTCCATCTGCCTCCTGGTCCCAGATCACAGTGAACTGAGCCAAGCCCAGATCTGAGTAACGCATGTATTCAGCTACAGATTCAGCTACAGGCCCCAGCTCCAGCACCTAAACCGGCCCTGCCAGCACCAGGCCGCCAGCCCTCTCCACCCACCCAGCCCAGAGTCAGACCCACCGGGGTGCTGAATGAGATGGCATCTACCCAAACCCTCCCTCCACCCCTCCCTCCCACCACGGCACAGCACGGTACACAACGCCATCCAGCCAACAACCCTGGTGCCTGTTGGACCAGGCTAGCCAGCCAGGGGTTTGATGCCCTGTGCCGCCTGCCCGTTAAAACACTCCACACAACAGTAACTCACTGCCGTGACTGTTACTCTAATTACACATACAGCCAAGATTTTAGTTCAATATTTTCTCAGCGACGCTATGCAAGCATTAAAAGGCCATTGATCAGCGTTCTGGTCGTTGTGGTGACGATATTTTGATGGAGTTGGTTGGCATGGCAGCAAGTAGAGTGTATGAGTCTGCCAGTGAGGGTGTCATGGCCACCCAGCGACCCGAATTAGCAGGGTTTCTTTACACAACTCACTCTCTCTCAACATCTTATTACTCAGTCATATAAAAGCACTAATGCCATTCCCATCCATATCGCTCAGTGGAATAGCACCTCATTTCATTCCCATCACAATCCTTAGCAATGAGTCAGAAGTGGGGAGGGTCACCATACTTCTCACGACCTGCTCCTCCCATACATCCTAATCAAAACACCTACAGATCTGCAGTAATTAGTGCACCTGGTGGCCACACCAGATACTGACTGTTACTTTTGATTTTGACCCCCCTTTGTCCAGGGACACGTTATTACATTTCTGTTAGTCACATGTCTGTGGAACTTGTTCACATTTACATTTAAGTCATTTAGCAGACACTCTTATCCAGAGCGACTTACAAATTGGTGCATTCACCTTATGAGATCCAGTGGAACAGTCACTTTACAATAGTGCATCTAAATCTTAAAAGGGGGGGGGGGTGAGAAGGATTACTTATCCTATCCTAGGTATTCCTTAAAGAGGTGGGGTTTCAGGTGTCTCCGGAAGTTTATGTCTAAGTTGTTGAAACTTGTTATGTTCATACAAATATTTACACGTTAAGTTTGCTGAAAATTCATGCAGTTGAGAGGACGTTTCTTTTTTACATTCATGAGTTTTATTAACAAATGCCAATTTAAAAAATGAGGTCAGCCAAAACAAAAACCTGATAAAAATAAATGTATTTGAATGCTATAAGTACAGAAATTGTTTGCTCACTTGGAAATGAATATCCAACTTGTCAATGCCAACTGTGTGGAATTTGGAGTTTGTGACAGAAACTTTGTGAGCTTATTACAGTATTTCCAGTATGTCCTGGGATTTCCTATGATCTTCTAATCTAGAAGAACCAAGAACCCCTTACCTTCTAATGACTTTTGTGTAGCTTGTGAGTGTCAAAACCTGTTACATGTGCGTGTAGCTCAAACCATGCGGACTCTACGGACGTTTTTGTAATAAAACACGTCTGTAGCTCAAACACTCAATGTTTAAAAGGTGTAGTTTAAAAGTCCAAAATGCTCCTGTAGTGAGATTGTGTTTTTGTTGTTGTTTTGTGTCAGTAAGTATCTTGTCACAATGTGGGTGGCTTTGCTTTCACTGAGTTGTCGGGGTTGTGAGAAACACAAATGAATGAATCAAGCTTTGATGCTCCATCTGATTGAGATTGGGAAGGCATATTTAAATAACTTATTGTCAGCGTTGAAGACCTCATGGATGTTTGTTTAAACTGATTGCTGCCGACACTGGTCATTGTGTTGGTCACATGATGTGACTATTAGTTCCCTATGGTTGTCATCATTACTGTTTAAAGAAACAAACCAAATCCTATTATAGTAACATTTCTGTAGATAAAACTGTAATTTCCACTGTGTTGTACTGTAGAAAGAGAGAGAGGTGCCATTGTGAATGTATTAGCCAGTCAGCCAGAGTGACAGCTGGCTGGAGGCAGCAACAGGGAGAGGGATCTGTTTCTGTGACCAGTTGGTCAGCAATATATCCTCTGCCAGGTACCTCACCTTTGGCTGTGACACATCCTCCATCCACAAGCCTCTTCCCCTCTCTTCCCCTACTCCCTCTCCTCCCCCTTTCTCCCCCCTCGCTCTATTCCTCCTTATCTCTCCATCTCCTGGAGCAGTGTGGTTTATCAGTGGATGAGAAAATAGCCTCACGGCCAGCACAGAGAACCCAGTTGGCTTTATTATGTTATCCCTTCTAAATGCCGTGGCACAGCGCTCGCTGGCTCCCTCCATTCAGCCTGGGCTCTGCCAGCAGGTGGCCTAAATCCCCCTCCCTGCTCGCGTTACCCAAGTACTGCTCCTCGCCTCCAGCAAAAAGGCTCCCTAATGCCTCACTCTGCTTGAGAGCCTATTCACTACAATTATTTCATCATCCTAGCATGCAGCCGGCCACATTGCGATGGAGAGGAAGAGAGAGGGAGAGAAAGAAGGAGAGAGACGGGGTCTGTCTCTCAGGGACGCCTGCTCCTGATTCCCTCTTTATTTGCGCAGGGGGCCCCTCTAATGAATCACTCCTACAAACCCACTTCCCCGGCAAGCATATGTCCTCGACAGGCAGGGCCATGGGGGCTGCGGGGCCAGGCACTGGAGCTGCCTGGTGCCTTAACAGCTGCTTCATCTCCTGTTAGTGAGGCTGGGGAGCCTGCGTTGTTCAGGAGAGACGCCGTTTAGTGGCACACGCCGCTGCCTGACTGCGTGGCATATAAGCGAGGCGAGCAGGTGGTCTTGTAATACTGCTAAAATAGTGTTGCTTGTTCTGAAGTGATTAAATGTTCTGCCTGAATGTATTACATCAACAATAAATAAACAGTGGTTCCTAGCGAAGGGAAAGGAAGAGGGAGGAGGATGAGGAGGGGTGGTGATGGGATGAGATGCTATTGTGTTTTAATTTTCCAGGAAGGCTGAATGAATGGCGATTGATTCCAAGGCAACAGGAAATGCGAAAAGAAGAGCGAGGGAAGGGACCAGGGGTTAGCTTTGAGCCGGTTCCTAGCCATTAGCCACCCATTCACAGTTCACCCTCTGGGCTGTGTGCGTTTGAGCTCTTTCCTCCATGGAGCTGTGCTGACATTTGACCGGAGTGGTTCTGTAATCTGCTTTCTCTGGTAGTTGCTTCAGAGCAAGAGCTGTATAAACATGTCCTTCCTCTGCAGGAAGCCAATGGATCACTCCTCATTACAGCGGAGAGAGGGATGGTGGGAGGGAGGGAGTGGAAAGAGAGCAAAGAAGGCAAGGATAGAGAGGGAGGGAGGGATGATGATGGAATTTAGGGATGAGGGAGGGAAGGAGGGAGTAGAGAGAGAGAGAGACAGAGAGACTCTCGTCACTGGCTGTTTGATCCTGAGTGGAACCAGGCCCCAGATAGAGAGAGACACAAGCACAGTATATGGTCCAACCAACAGGTGGAAATACAGTTCCCATTCTGATATGAACAGTGAAGAGGATTTACAGCTAAAGCCTAACTTGAGATCCGGGGGTGTAACTTCATCTCCCATTGACCTCAATACTGTATCTGATTAACAGGAAAGTGTGAGTTACACTGGCATATCTAGTATTTACATTACATAGTGGCATATTAAGTATGGGTTTTACTGGCATATCGGGTTAGTACCCAGCTTGTCAGTCTTAACCTGAATGGGTGAAGAAGAGTATTGAGGAACTTAAGGTCCAGATGAGTAGTTCTGATTGGGTCATGGCCCATCAGATAAGCTGCATTGTTGTGGTTCAGAATAAAGTTACCACCTTTTTCCTGCCTGGCCTTAGCTATAGCACACAGTTCTGTTCAGCAATAGCACCACTAGGACCTGTAAAACACCTCTGCTATGGTCCATTACTCTAAAAGGCTGGTGCGATAAAAGCTCACGACTCATCATTCACCCTGTGTGGTGTTTGCTACACACGGTTTTTTATCCTATTCTCTTTTTTTCTATGGATTACTTTCTCATAACAATGTGTGTAATTATCTGCCCATCACACATTTCTACTCTCTTACCGCATGGCCACAGTAAAGAAAACAATCTCTCACGATCTCTTATCATCTAGTTCTTTCAGAAAGACACTTTAAAGTTAAAGTGTGTTATCACGGTGGAGTATTGTCATCCTCTGAGTGGTCTGTAGAGATTTAAAAAATATATACAATTATTTAACCTTCATTTAAATAGGCTAGTCAGTTAAGAACAAATTCATATTTTCAATGACGGCCTACCCCAGCCAAACCCTAACCCAGACGACACTGGGCCAATTGTGCGCCACCCTAGACTCCCAATCACGGCCGGTTGTGATACAGCCTGGAATCAAACCAGGGTCTGTAGTGACGCCTCTAGCACTGAGATGCAGTGCCTTAGACCGCTGCATCACTTGGGAGATCACTTTCTCTCCTGCCCTAGAGGCTAACACCTAGCACTCATACAGACAGGCAGGCAAACATTGACAATACACTGATGGGCATTGATTGATCTCTAAGTATTCTGTATTTATTGTATACATCATTCATTAAATTGAGTTACCAAACTGTGTTTTAACATAAATAGATTATGGGCTGCAGCCTGATCTGGGCTGACCTATGCTGAGTCTTAGACCTCAGAGGTACTTGTCTTCTTGTATATAATACCTCCACTCTCGCTGTGTTCTTCTGGGCCAGGGTCTTGTATAATATGCCCTCCTGGGGTGGACACAGCACCATGTTGTTCAGTTAGTGCTAGAACTCATGGGGTGATGGTACGGTTGCATAGCAGTCTTCACCTGACTGATTCTCAGGTTTAATTTAAAACTAACAATGATGTTCTGTAGTGTAGGCTGTACCGAGGAGGTTGCCCTCTGCCCAGGCCTGTCTGTGATTAAACAGACACTCTGGGAATTAAACTGGGAACATAGTGGAGTGAAAAGACATCTGTACTATAGAGAGCTGCATGCCTGCCTGCCCTTTAAAAACAAGGTTAACCCAGATATCTGGGTGAAAGCCTGGAATTATGAGAGATAGAAAAAGATAGCTTTGTGCTTGTGTACGTTCGTGGGTGCGGTGTTCGTGCGTGCATGTGTAGGAGATCAGCATTGTGGAGGCGGGGTCCAAGGGAGCACACTACTTTAACAGATGAGCAGGGCCTCTGTTGGCGTCACAGATGAGTGGGGCCTCTGCCGGCGTTACAGATGAGCGGGGCCTCTGCCGGCGTCACAGATGAGCGGGGCCTCTGCCGGCGTCACAGATGAGCGGGGCCTCTGCCGGCGTCACGGATGAGTGGGGCCTCTGCCGGCATCACAGATGAGCGGGGCCTCTGATGGGGTCACAGGTGAGCGGGGCCTCTGATGGGGTCACAGATGAGCGGGGCCTCTGATGGGGTCACAGATGAGCGGGGCCTCTGATGGGGTCACAGATGAGCGGGGCCTCTGATGGGGTCACAGATGAGCGGGGCCTCTGATGGGGTCACAGATGAGCGGGGCCTCTGATGGGGTCACAGATGAGCGGGGCCTCTGATGGGGTCACAGATGAGCGGGGCTTCTGCCGGCGTCACAGATGAGCGGGGCCTCTGCCGGCGTCACAGATGAGCGGGACCTCTGATGGGGTCACAGATGAGTGGGGCCTCTGCCGGCATCACAGATGAGCGGGGCCTCTGATGGGGTCACAGATGAGCGGGGCCTCTGCCGGCGTCACGGATGAGTGGGGCCTCTGCCGGCATCACAGATGAGCGGGGCCTCTGATGGGGTCACAGGTGAGCGGGGCCTCTGATGGGGTCACAGATGAGCGGGGCCTCTGATGGGGTCACAGATGAGCGGGGCCTCTGATGGGGTCACAGATGAGCGGGGCCTCTGATGGGGTCACAGATGAGCGGGGCTTCTGCCGGCGTCACAGATGAGCGGGGCCTCTGCCGGCGTCACAGATGAGCGGGACCTCTGATGGGGTCACAGATGAGCGGGGCCTCTGATGGGGTCACAGATGAGCGGGGCCTCTGATGGGGTCACAGATAAGCGGGGCATCTGTTGGGGTCACAGATGAGCGGGACCTCTGATGGGGTCACAGATGAGCGGGGCCTCTGATGGGGTCACAGATGAGCGGGGCCTCTGATGGGGTCACAGATGAGCGGGGCCTCTTATGGGGTCACAGATGAGCGGGGCCTCTGATGGGGTCACAGGTGAGCGGGGCCTCTGATGGGGTCACAGATGAGCGGGGCCTCTGATGTGGTGGGTCCTAGAAGGCGTGTTTCTTTAAGAACCCTTTTCCTCTCCCTTCTCTCCGTATGACTCAAAGCAGTCACCTGCATGCAGTTACGTAAACACACTCGTCCTTCTCACCAGCTCTGATTTTGTGCAGCTCCATGGTAAGAAATATGACCATTCCTGGTGGAAAAACAATGTCCTATCCCGGAGCTGGAGTAAATGACATTACTAAGCTGCTCCAGAATGTACTACGCCAGGACATGGACATAGATTCTATTGTAGTCCATGTGGGTTTTAATGACATTATGAAGGGCAGCTCTGAACAGTTGAAATGGGATTTTAAATAGCTGATGGACTCTCTGCTAGACACTAAAAGACCCATCATATCTGGCCCTGTGCCCTCTCTGAATCGTGGCATTGAACACAGGATTATTTTCTCTTCACAACTGGCTACGTGATTACTGCAGCGCAATGGTTGTAACTTTTATTGACAATTTCGATACCTTTTGTTAACAAAACACGTTTTATAAGGAGGATGTGATCCACCCAAATCGTTTGGGTTCCTGGATCCTTTTACAGCATTATAAGGCTGCATTGAGACAATGATTTATCAATGACTCAAGCCAAGTTTAGATAATCCCTACCATTGTGATGCAGAGTTGTCATAATGCTTCAGCAAATGTACATTACACCAGCGGAGTTGGAAGACACAATGTAAGTAACTTAATGTATGACCCTCTAACTGCCCTGAATACCTCTGCTGATCCTACAGCTGTTGTATGCAGTAATCATATGCCTATGAACCAGATTTATACTGTTAGCATTGAGGCAGTGTGCCCTAGGAGGAAGTCCACTGTGTGCAGCTCACCCTGCAATAACATAAATAATATGAGTATATCTACTTCTGCTAAGGTTCCCAGTAAAGCAATGGAAACAAGTAAGAATCCCAAAAGAAAAGTGCTCAAAATTGCCCACGTATGTAGCTTAAGAAAAAAGGTTCATGAAATCAATAATTCGCTGGTATCTCTGAAACTCACTGAGATAATACCTTTGATGATCCTGTGTTACCAATACAAGGTTATAACATTTACAGAAGATATAGAAATGCAAATGGTGGAGGTGTTGCTGTTTATTTTCAGAACCACATTCCTGTAAAGATTAGAGAGGATCTCATGTTAAATACTGTTGAAGTAATATGCCTACAGGTTCATCTGCCTCACCTTAAGCCCATTCTGGTGGGAGACTGCTATAGACCACCAAGTGCTAACAGTCAGTATCTGGATAACATGTGTGAAATGCTTGATAATGTATGTGATATCAACAGAGAGATATCACATAGTAAAGTATGAAAGACAAGCATTGTAATTTTGAATTCCGTAAAGTCAGTGTGGAAGAGGTGAAAAAATGATTGTTGTCTATCAACAATGACAAGCCACCAGGGTCTGACAACTCAGATGGAAAATTACTGAGGAAAATAGTGGATGATATTGCCACTCCTATTTGCCATATTTTCAATTTAAGCCCACTAGAAAGTGTCTGTCCCCAGGCTTGGAGGGAAGCAAAAGTCATTCTGCTACCTGAGAATAGTAAAGCCCCATTTACTGGCTAAAAATTGTGTTTGACCAGATACAATGCTATTTTGGTAAACAAATTGACAACAAACTTTCAACATGCTTATAGGCAATGAAATTCAACAAGCACAGCACTTACACAAATGACTGATTATTGGCTGAGAGAAATTGATGATAAAAAGATTGTGGGGGGCTGTTTTGTTAGACTTCAAGTGCGGCTTTTGACATTACCGAAAAAGTTTGGACACACCTACTCATTCCAGGATTTTAAAAATAATTTGACTATTTTCTACATTGTAGAGTAATAGTGAAGACATCACAACCTTAGCAGGTGTAGCCCATCATGCAAATGTTTCCTATTAGCAGGACAATAGACTTTTTATAACCTGGCTACTGTTGTGAAAATCCCTCAACTTGTAATGTATTTGATGCTGAAGTACTCTAAAGTATTACATTTCTAACTCAAAACAGTAGTACAGTATTTCTTCATCAACATCTTTATGCTTTCGTTAATAAAATAAAATAACAAGAAAAAAGACATTTGAATGTGGATGTTTATATCAAATCAAATCAAATCCTATTTTATTTGTCACATACACATGGTTAGCAGATGTTAATGCGAGTGTAGCGAAATGCTTGTGCTTCTAGTTCCGACAATGCAGTGATAACCAACAAGTAATCTAACTAACAATTCCAAAACTACTGTCTTATACACAGTGTAAGGGGATAAGGAATATGTACATAAGGATATATGAATGAGTGATGGTACAGAGCAGCATACAGTAGATGGTATCGAGTACAGTATATACATATGAGATGAGTGTGTAGACAAAGTAAACAAAGTGGCATAGTTAAAGTGGCTAGTGATACATGTATTACATAAGGATGCAGTCGATGATGTAGAGTACAGTATATACATATGCATATGAGATGAATAATGTAGGGTAAGTAACATTATATAAGGTAGCATTGTTTAAAGTGGCTAGTGATATATTTACATCATTTCCCATCAATTCCCATTATTAAAGTGGCTGGAGTTGGGTCAGTGTCAATGACAGTGTGTTGGCAGGAGCCACTCAATGTTAGTGGTGGCTGTTTAACAGTCTGATGGCCTTGAGATAGAAGCTGTTTTTCAGTCTCTCGGTCCCAGCTTTGATGCACCTGTACTGACCTCGCCTTCTGGATGATAGCGGGGTGAACAGGCAGTGGTTCGGGTGGTTGATGTCCTTGATGATCTTTATGATCTTCCTGTAACAACGGGTGGTGTAGGTGTCCTGGAGGGCAGGTAGTTTGCCCCCGGTGATGCGTTGTGCAGTCCTCACTACCCTCTGGAGAGCCTTACGGTTGAGGGCGGAGCAGTTGCCGTACCAGGCGGTGATACAGCCCGCCAGGATGCTCTCGATTGTGCATCTGTAGAAGTTTGTGAGTGCTTTTGGTGACAAGCCGAATTTCTTCAGCCTCCTGAGGTTGAATAGGCGCTGCTGCGCCTTCTTCACGACGCTGTCAGTGTGAGTGGACCAATTCAGTTTGTCTGTGATGTGTATGCCGAGGAACTTAAAACTAGCTACCCTCTCCACTACTGTTCCATCGATGTGGATAGGGGGGTGTTCCCTCTGCTGTTTCCTGAAGTCCACAATCATCTCCTTAGTTTTGTTGACGTTGAGTGTGAGGTTATATTAACTACGCTTTAGACGCACTTCCACCCAGCTCCATGACCACAGGGAAAACCTTGCTGAGATGATCAATGTATTTGTTGTATCTTCTTTTTCTCTAACCAAAACATCTTGATGGCCTTGACCAGTTCATCTTTGCCTGTCGGCTTAGCAGAGTTACGGATTCATGTTTTCAGTTGATGCCAAACAAGTTTGATCGGGTTTAAATCAGGAGACCTACATCTAAAATATTTGTAGATATACTGTAGGCCTACCGTAGGTGTTGTAGGTTTTTTATTTATTTTTATTTAACCTTTATTTTACTACATACTCTGCTGGTTTGCAATGCAAACCCAGGTGGCAGTGTGGTTTGGGTCATTATCTGCATTTGGAGAAGAAAAAAATATATTTAGCCTAACAGCCCAAATTAGGTACAATACTAGAAATATACATGTAACTAGGCCTAAACGTAACAAAATATTGTATAATCCTAACTTGAAAGAAACAATGTGGTCCCAGAAACACCTCTGACATTGGGTCCAGCATATCTCTTGATGATTTCTTCCTCAAAGAAATCTCAAGCCATGATACCTGAAAAAGGAGGCAAGAGTGAATTATTGTGGAACACATAGCAGTCCGTGAGGTGTAGGCTGCAATATTTTATTTACCTTTTGGTTTGTAAATAGCCAAACTTAACATCAAAAAACAAATATGGGCCTGGTCCCTAGCGAGAAATTGCCCCCCACACATGGAGTTTGAGCGATGCTTGGGACTCGGCTTGCTTGATCTTCTTCCTTTTTTTCTGTAGCAATTTTGAGCAAATTTCTCAAGGGCCACAGTTGATTAGTCTGTGAAGATGCCATTATTGAATGTCTCGCCAGCTTTGATCCATGCCTGGGCCTGCAGGACGCTAAATTCTTTGTTTGTCAGACAAATCATTGGGTCAAAACTACAGAACAGTACAAAACAAGCGAACACACATTGTTAATGTTGTGATATTTTTTTATAAATAATTTATATATATATATATATATATATATATATACACAGTGGGGCAAAAAAGTATTTAGTCAGCCACCAATTGTGCAAGTTCTCTGTCATAGTTAAAGTGTACCTATGATGAAAATTACAGGCTTCTCACATCTTTTTAAATGGGAGAACTTTCACAATTGGTGGCTGACTAAATACTTTTTTGCCCGGCTATATATATATATAAAACATTTCTTACCGAGCCTTTCCGTATGTCCACGCAAGTTTCTTCAACTGTCTTCTGACTGTAATTAGAGTGATGTTGATGACGTGCCGTGATGCCAGCAGATTACAGATTGCCTTTGTTGATCCCTCATAATCTTCATGAATATAAGCATGTCTGCTAAATAATCAAGTTAGGTTTCTCCAGAAATAAATAATTCTAAATAACAAACTGTCTTTATTTACAAATTAGTGAGAATGTCTCACCCCATGTTCAAGAATGGCCTTTTTCTTGCTCACTCTAGGTTAAATGAAAATTAAATCTCCAAAATATTGTAACTTTTTAAACAGTGATTATTATTATTGTTCATTAATTTTGAATTATATAAAAGACGCTTAGATATTCTCAGATATTCTCACAGATCCCAACGGAAAATGCCCTTTAGATATTAATATAGAGTCCTCAGATCCTCTAAATGTAATTATTGGCGGAGAGTCACGTCATTGAAAAAAATATTTTGCGATATACTGTAGGCCTACCGTATCCGAAATGAGTCTCACTGGTGTTGAGTAATGTGCTGTTAAAAATGGTGTAGATCTTATTTATTTAAAGAGCATATTGAAGCTAAAGCCTACAACTATTTTAGTACCGTTTCGCGCTGCCCTGACGCAAGCATGGACTGGTCTTGATAAATCAATGAGATTTATATTTTCACTTAATCTCCGTTTGGGTATTGTTAGGGTGCAGAAATGTTATACTCTTAGTGTAACCTTTATTTAAGGTTAAAGAATAAGTCAGTTAAGAACAAATTCTTATTTACAAGGACAGCCTACTCCTTCCTCCCGTTGTACAGCGCCATATTTTCCATTCCATCCTAACGGAAACCCTGAGAGTTTAGTTTTTCTCTGAATAGAAACACCATAGTATTCATCAAATTAATTAAGCCAAATTGCTTAAATTCAATCCCATATACTGTTATTACAAAAAAGGTTTTAAATTATCTGTTAATGCCAATACGGAAGACTATCAAATGCTTCTCAAAGATGCCCTCTGGTGGACAAACTAGCAATAACTTGCATTCACAGAAAAAAAGGCTGACAAATAGATAATGTGCAACAGAATGCTGCAGCATCCCGCAAGGTGTGCCGCAGTATGACGCAACTTTTAAAGGAGGAACCACTGTAATGGGGATCCATAATAAATACAAATACAAATCCCATCACTTCACTGCGCTGGCTGACTCGGACACAGATCTGGGACCTGCGCTTGTTTTGGTTGTTTAATAAAGCTATTTTGGTGCTTGAAGACTTTTCTTCAGTGCTCTGAGGTTTTGTTACTTTTCAGGATTTTGTTACTTTTTTTATACAATTATCAACAATAGTTATTAAAATGTGTGGGTCAATGAACATACATGTACACATGGAATATATACATGTATTTGATGTCATTTATTAAATGGTGATCTGATAACATAACTGACATATGAAAACTTGACACCAATAGGCTCTATGCTTAAATTGATTTCCTCCACCAACAAAAGCCAATATGAATTTGAACTCACATATGAAGTGGCCATCTGTAATCTGGCCCAGACTCTCCTGAGTCAGATCAGAGGGTTCAGTTAACAGGCCCAGAACACACCTCCCTTAGGAGTGGGGAGCTACAGTGTGTGTAGCAGCCAGTCACCTGTCTCTACAGAAAGCCCTGATAGAGTTAGAGGTTATGGCAGGAGGCTATTGTATTGTGTATCACATTCACATCACACACAGTCTTTGTTCCTGGGCTGGAAACAGTCTGGTGGCTACTGGAGTGGCAAGCTACAGAGAAGAAGGGATGGTAAAATATCTGCTATAGAGGAGAGGCCTGAGTGCCAGATGAGAGTTGACTTTACAGATTCCATTGCACCAGGCAAGCTCAATCAAGTGCAGTATTTTAAATAAAACAAATTAAATTTGAACCCAGGTGTGTACCTTCCCTCCCTTGTTCCACAGCACAGTTTCTCTCTCTTCTCCAGTGTGAGTAAAGCTCATTCCTCACTGTCATTCACCTCACAGCAGGACAGAGTGAGTGTCTACCTTGGTACCAGGCAACAAGCAACAGGCAACACAGACAGCGGTAGCATATCAAGCATATCTCTGTCTGCTCAGTCTCTCCAGAGCAGTAGTGAGAATCCACTCAACTTTTCATTGTTGCTCTGATGGATTTGGGGAGAAACTGACAAAACAGTTGAGCTTTCAATAGAGTGTGAAAAGAATGTGTTCTTTTTTAACTGACATCCAATCTTTAAGAGGCCGTTCGAGTGTTTCTTCAAAGTTTGTCTCCAGGGGCAAGGCATACGTCTGTCAATAAGAGCCCAATAATATTCTAAACAGCTTCTCTGATGGTATTATGTCTATTTGACAGTGGGGGAGAACTTATACTAGATTGATTTGTTGATCATCGTACAGTTAAAATTATGAATCTAGCCTCTTACGCCTGGTTATTTGTTGTGTTTCTGCAAAGTCATTTGAGGAGAGTAGGAGCAGGAAGGAGGTGTTGCAGAGGTGGCAGCCATACAGGAAAGTGGACTTCTCACTTCCTCTCCTCCGCAGAGCGAGAGAAAGAAAGAGAGAGAGAGAGCCCCGGTGGAATGTGTCACTGACACCACAATGTATTTTTGGGCCAGTGTGTGGGCCTGGGCCGAGGAGGGGAATGCAATTGCAGGAAGCTTCCTGTGACTGTGGGTGGAAAGTTTGCAGGCCATATTGGCTGCTGTGCAGAAACCGGGGAAGCATCATGTCAGCCCCCATCCAGCCAGTCAGCCAATCAGTCAGCCAGCCAGTTAGTCCTATTTCTCTCTGTCGTTCACGTTCACAACTCCTCTTTCATTCAGTGATGTTGCACATGCAGCCCCTGCTAGGCATCACTTGTTTCCTGGGCACTTGTCAGAGCAGATTCATTAAAGAGATTTACAGTGAGGTTTATTGTTGTACTGTATCACCCCATTGTCACCATGTACCCCATGCTTCACCCCTCTCCCCTCACCCCGGGACCCAGCCAGGCCAGATGGTGTCAGTCCATCTGGGACCCTTTCCAGCACTCACGCCTCTCTAAATAAAGACAGGCAGGCAAAGAGAGAGGGTGAAATGAGAGAGAGTAAGCAGAGGAGAAGAATGGTAGTTCCATGGGGTTTACAGATAAAATGACAGGGCCTGGACATGGATGTGAAAATCCTGAGACCTGCTGCCTGGAGAGTTCCCCTTTGATGGAGGAGGAGAGAGGGGAGAGAGGGAGAGGCTGCTTCAGTCTCCCCCAGGAACCGTCTCTGGGGCCTGGCTACTAATGAGAGCCTTGGCTGGCTGGAGATACGGCTGGCTCATTGGCTGGATGGATGGCTTGCCGGATGTTTTAAATGACTTCGAACAAGCTCCCCCCTGTTGGGTAGATTACTGAGAAAGAGAGTTCGAGAGAAGGGGGAGTTAGAGAGGAAATAGACCTCCTACTATGTGTAGTGGTGCTGGGCCAGTGGCTAGCGAAGTAACTGAATGACCTGGAGTAGATTAACACCTCTGAGCTGTTGGCCCTTTCTCTACCGAGACCTAGACCACAGCTGGCAAACAGAATTTTATACAGACCAGAATGACTGATGAACTTCTGTGGAGTAGGGATTAGTCTAGAGAGGAAGTATGTGAAAAGGGAAAAGGCACGAGATAAGTTAACAAAAGAGAACGGATCTGGTACATTTAATCCTATTGGTGGGACAATTTATGACATTGATCAATGTAGAAGTGTGTGTTTTTCTCTGTGGTTTGCTATGTTCAGAAACGGATGATCTGTTTGGCTCAGAGCAGTCTGTGCTTTTTAGGAAGCGATTTAGCCTGCTGATTCTGCTTGCAGATGATGTGCCAGAGTAAATTAAAGGGTATGCTACCACTTCATTTGAGGTGTGTTCACATGTGTGTGTTCACGTGTGCATGTTCGTATGTGTGTGCCTGTGCGTGTGAATGTATGCCTGTGCATGTGCGTGCACTCATACATCTATGTGTGTTTGAGCTGACAGCAGCATTAGATCAGGGGGCAGTGCCTCTACACTGTAGATGTTGTACTATTAAGGTGGCTAGGCGGTGCTCAGCTAAATCAATGCAATCTAAATCACACTGATTTACCGGTGGCTAATGTGTGCAGAAATAATCCTCCATTTATGCACTAATCCACACCCTGAACAGACGTGAGTAGAGATAAATATTTTTTAAGATTCGTTACAGATCTCTCTGTTTTGTGTAGTTTAGCAATCCTCCAACCAGGATTTTTGGAAAACCACTGAATTGACTGATAGTTTCCTGAATTTTGCAACCCTAGTTTTGTGGGACCCAGGTGGGCGGCTGGACAGGTGGTGGGCGGCGGCAAGTGCTGATCATTTACAACAGGGATGAAGGGGAACTCAGTCAGGGTCCATTTAAAGTTGAGCGTTAGTAGAATACACAAGGTGCAATTTCAAAATGTTGTTGTGTATCAGCAGTTTTTTTCTTGTTATGTCAGTCACTGACAGTCACTCAATTAGTCCATGTCAACATTTTTCTTTTAGATTGGTAAGTTCATCTAGCCAGCTATTGTATCTAAACTTGTAGTAATCCTGGTCAAATTACTGACCGGTGGCCCGCCATTGATTTTGTTAGTCACTTTATTAACTCAGTTATCATATTGCAGCAAACTTACTTTAAAACTGCAACCTTTTCTTTACGCCCCATGGCAAAATGTGTAGAATTGCAGGAAATTCACCTTTTTTTCACTCTGCTGTCAAGAAGGGGGCGGTCCCATTTTTTTTTAGAAACTTAAGGCCTCCAAAAGGCTGCATGTGTGGGTATCGATGTCGGTACGCAGACCAGAGAGCCACTGCGGCCCATCATGACGAGTTCAGAGTTTTTGTGGCCCCCAATCCATTAAAAGTTGCCCATCCCTGATTTACACCATAAATAGAGACAGAGAGCTGGCGATTTGATGTGATGGCTGCTAGACTGAGGGGGGACGAGGACCACGCAGGCTGCAGAATGGCATGTTTAATGGAGTTAAGTGGGCTGCTGGGCTGGCGGTCGCCCTCGCCCTGCTGACACAGCCAAAGACAGATCAAGACCTCTGCTCAGAAATTTTGTTCAAAGGCGTTTGTGTGACTATTTTTGACCGACTAGCACGATTCGGTTTTATGAATCAACATTTGAAATGCTTTTTTTTACATTGGATAAAAGTAGAGACTCAGAGCTAGATGATATATCATACACCTCAGTTGAGGAACAATGGGAAAGTAATTCTGCTTGGAAAGTTTTAACCCCACTTTTGAGAAAATGGCCCTCCTAATGTTTTGTTAAACCTACTGGAAAGCTCTTCTTTGTCTACATCCATTCAGCATCATTCACACCATCTTAAGCCTTAGCCCCACCCATCTCTATGAGGATTCACATTATTTATTTAAATATGTATTTATTTATTTAACCTTTTAATTAAACAGGCAAATCAGTCCAGAACAAATTTTTATTTAGAATTCCGGCCTACACCGGCCAAACCCTGACGACGCTGGGCCAATTGTGCTCCGCTCTATGGGACTCCCAATCACGGCCATTTGTGATACAGCCTGTCTGTAGTGA
Organism: Oncorhynchus keta; assembly: GCF_023373465.1. Lineage (NCBI taxonomy): Eukaryota > Metazoa > Chordata > Actinopteri > Salmoniformes > Salmonidae > Oncorhynchus > Oncorhynchus keta. Next base: position 25,662,795 of record NC_068445.1, read on the forward strand.
CACCAGAAGCACTGAGATGCAGCGCCTTAAACTGCTGCACCACTCGAGAGCCCATGCATTAGCCCACCCATCTCTTTGAGGATTCATATGCATGACATCATTAGCCTGCTGGTCCAAAATAGCGTAACTGGTGTATTTTAACACCATCCTTTAAAATATGTAGTATATGTCATTCTATCAAACCAGGCAACTAAAAGCAACTTTCTAAACAATGGTTAGGTTCGTTTCTATCTTGTTAGCTAGCTAGCTAACGTTTCCTATTTTGTTGCCTTACAACCTGGAATTAAAAGGGATTTTTGGCTGGTTTGGATCATTTGATTTACACAACATGCCTACCACTTTGAAGATGCAAACTATTTTTTATTGTGAAACAAACAAGAAATAAGACAAACAAAAAAAAGCGAAAACTTGAGCATGAATAACTATTCACTCCCCTAAGTCAATACTTTGTAGAGCCATCTTTTGCAGCAATTACAGCTGCAAGTCTCTTGAGTATGTCTCTATAAGATTGGCACATCTAGCCAATGGGACTTTTGCACATTCTTCAAGGCAAAACTGCTCCAGCTCCTTCAAGTTGGATGGGTTCCGCTGGTGTACAGCAATATTTAAGTCATACCACAGATTCTCAATTGAATTGAGGTCTGGGCTTTGACGAGGCCATTCCAAGACATTTAAATATTTCCACTTAAACCACTCGAGTGTTGCTGTCGCAGCATTCTCTTGCTGGAAGGTGAAACTCCATCCCAGTCTCAAATCTCTAGAAGACTGAAACAGGTTTCCTTCAGGAATTTCCCTTTATTTAGCGCCATCCATCATTCCTTCAATACTGACCAGTTTCTCAGTCCATGCCGATGAAAAACATCCCCACAGCATGATGCTGCCACCACCATGCTTCACTGTGGGGATGTTGTTCTCGGGGTGATGAGAGGTGTTGGATTTGCGCCAGACATAGCCTTTTCCTTGATGGCCAAAAAGCTAAATTTTAGTCTCATCTGACCAGAGTATCTTCTTCCATATGTTTGCGGAGTCTCCCACATGCCTTTTGGCAAACACCAAACATGTTTGCTTTTTTTCCTTTAAGCAATGGCTTTTTTTCTGGCCACTCTTCTGTAAAGCCCAGCTCTGTGGAGTGCATGGCTTAAAGTGGTCCAATGGACAGATACTCCAATCTCCGCTGTGGAGCTCCTTCAGGGTTATCTTTGGTCTCTTTGTTGCCTCTGATTAATGCCCTCCTTGCCTGGTCTGTGTGTTTTGGTGGGTGGCCCTCTCTTGGCAAGTTTGTTGTGGTGCCATATTCTGTCAATTTTTTAATAATGGATTTAATGGTACCCGTGGGATGTTAAAAGTTTCTGATATTTTTTATAACCCAACCCTGATCTGTACTTCTCCACAACTTGACCTGTTTGGAGAGCTCCTTGGTCTTCATAGTGCCGCTTGCCTGTTGGTGCCCCTTGTTTAGTGGTCGTGCAGACTCTGGGGCCTTTCAGAACAGGTGTATATATATACTGAGCTCATGTGACAGATCATGTGACACTTAGATTGCACACAGGTGGACTTTATTTAACTAATTATGTGACTTCTGAAGGTAATTGGTTGCACCAGATCTTATTTAGGGGCTTCATAGCAAAGTGGGTGAATATATACAGTTGAAGTCTGAAGTTTAAATACACTTTAGCCAAATACATTTAAACTTAGTTTTTCATCATTCCTGATATTTTATCCCCGTAAAGATTCCCTGTCTTAGGTCAGGTACGATCACCACTTTATTTTAAGAATGTGAAATGTCAGAATAATAGTTGAGAGAATTATTAGCTTTTATTTCTTTCATCTCATTCCCAGTGGGTCATAAGTTTACATACACTCAATTAGTATTTGGTAGCATTGCCTTTAAACTGTTTAACTTTGGTCAAACGTTTTCGGTAGCCTTCCACAAGCTTCCCACAATAAGTTGGGTGAATTTTGGCCCATTCCTCCTGACAGAGCTGGTGTAACTGAGTCAGGTTTGTAGACCTCCTTGCTCACACATGCTTTTTCAGTTCTGCCCACAAATTTTCTATAGGATTGAAGTCAGGGCTTTGTGATGGCCACTCCAACACCTTGTTGTCCTTAAGCCATTTTTCCACAACTTTGGAAGCATGCTTGTGGATGCTGGCCATTTGAAGACCCATTTGCAACCAAGCTTTAACTTCCTGGCTGATGTTTTGAGATGTTGCTTCCATACATCTACAAAATTTTCCATTCTTATGAGGCCATCAATTTTGTGAAGTGCACCAGGCCCTCCTGCAGCAAGGCACCCCCACAACATGATGCTGCCACCCCCGTGCTTCCCGGTTGGGATGATGTTCTTCGGCTTGCAAGCCTCCCCCTTTTTACTCGAAACATAACAATGGTCATTATGGCCAAACAGTTCTATTTTTGTTTCATCAGACCAGAGGACATTTCTCCAAAAAGTACGATCTTTGTCCCCAAGTGCAGTTGCAAACCGTAGTCTGGATTTTTTATGCCGGTTTTGGAGCAGTGGCTTCTTCCTTGCTGAGCGGCCTTTCTGGTTATGTCGATATAGGACTTGTTTTACTGTGGATATAGATGCATTTGTACCTGTTTCCTCCAGCATCTTCACAAGGTCCTTTGCTGTTGCTGGGATTGATTTGCACTTTTCGCACTAAAGTACCTTCATCTCTAGGAGACAGAACGTGTCTCCTTCCTGAGCGGTATGATGACTGCTATGTGGTCCCATGGTGTTTATACTTGTGTACTATTGTTTGTACAGATGAACGTGGTACCTTCAGGCGTTTGGAAATTGCTCCCAAGGATGAACCAGACTTGTGGAGGTCTATTTGTTTGTTTTGATTTTGTTTTTATTTCACCATGATGTCAAGCAAAGAGGTAGGCCTTGAAGGTAGGCCTTGAAATAAAGGTACACCTCCAATTGACTCAAATTATGTCAGAAGATTTTACAGAAGATTCTAAAGCCATGACGTCATTTTCTGGAATTTTCCATGCTGTTTAAAGGCATAGTCAACTTAGTGTAAACTTCTGTAAACTTCTGACCCACTTGAATTGTGATACAGTGCATTATTGCATTATTAGTGAAACAATCTGTCTGTAAACAATTATTGGAAAATACTTGTGTCATGCACAAAGTAGATGTCCTAACCGACTTGCTAAAACTATAGTTTGTTAAGAACTTCTTAGGGCTGAGATCAGATATGACAACAGCCAGTGAAAGTGCAGGGCGCCAAATTCAAAACAACAGAAATCTCCTAATTAACATTTCTCAAACATACAAGTATTTTATACAATTTTAAAGGTAATCTTGTTGTTAATCCCACAACAGTGTCCGATTTCAAATAGGCTTTAGAGCGAAAGCACCACAAACGATTATGTTAGGTCAGAGCCAAGTCACAGAAAAACACAGCCATTTTTCCAGCCAAGAGTGGAGTCACAAACATCAGAAATAGAGATAGAATTAATCACTAACCTTTGATGATCTTCATCAGATGACACTCATAGGACTTAATGTTACACAATACGTGTATGTTTTGTTTGATAAAGTTCATATTTATATAAAAAATTCTCCCAATTTTTCCGTTTTTGATTTGTTAAAAAAGTTTGAAATATCCAATAAATGTCGTTCCACTTCATGATTGTGTCCCACTTGTTGTTGATTCTTCAACAAAAAAAATACAGTTTTATATCTTTATGTTTGAAGCCTGAAATGTGGCAAAAGGTTGCAAAGTTCAAGGGGGCCGAATACTTTCGCAAGGCATTGTACATGGATGAACGCTTTTCCTTCTCTGTCACAGATGCCATGGTTGCCCGTAGTTTGAATATGTAATCTGGAGATAAATAAAAATAAAATAGCCTTCTGTGTGTTCTCTTTTCGACTCCCTCCACATATTTGCAATCAAATGTAAGAATTTTCTCCATCCCCTTAGCTATCTTACTCTGCTTCCACTGGCATTCCACTGATTCCTCCAGAAAGTGGAGAGCAACACTTTTGCAGTTATTCGTGATATCTTTAAAAAAAAACACGCTAGAAAGGATTATCTACACATACTAAGCAGTCCTTTGTTACAGAAGAAAGGATGCTACGTGGCAGACCAATCCAAACTCATTTCTCAGGATGTTCAGCCCATCCATTATCTGAGCCAATCATGGCTAGCAGGAAGCATATTCATATTTACAGATGGCATACATATGGCATACAAGTTTGTTATTAACTCTTAAGGATCCAACACTTTTTTTCAATTTTCACCTAAAATGACACCCAAATCTGACTGCCTGTAGCTCAGGACCTGAATTTCTGCCCTGCTGTTATTGCGAAGTGGTAGCGCAACACAAGCTCACAGAACTAGACGGTCGAGTACTGAAGAGTGTAGCGCGTAAAAATTGTCTGTCTTCGGTTGCAACACTCACTACCAAGTTCCAAACTGCCTCTGGAGCAACTGTTCATCGGGAGCTTCATGAAATGGGTTTCCATGGTCGAGCAGCCGCACACAAGCCTAAGATCACCATGCGCAATGCCAATCATCAGCTGGAATGGTATAAAGCTTGCCACCATTGGACTCTAGAGCTGTGGAAATGCGTTCTCTGGAGTGATGAATCAAAGTTCACCATCTGGCAGTCCGACGGACGAATCTAGATTTGGCTGATGCCAGGATAACACTAACTACCCTAATGCATAGTGCCAACTGTAACGTTTGGTGGAGGAGGAATAATGGTCTGGGGCTGTTTTTCATGGGTTCGGTTTAGGCTCATTAGTTCCAGTGAAGGGAAGTCATAACGCTACAGCATACCATGACATTCTAGACGATTCTGTGCTTCTAACTTTGTGACAACAGTTTGGGGAAGGCTTTTTTCTGTTTCAGCATGCCAATGCCCCCGTGCACAAAGCGAGGTCCATACAGAAATGGTGTGTCGAGATCAGTGTGGAAGAACTTGACAGGCCTGCACAGAACCCTGACCTCAACCCCATTGAACACCTTTGGGAAGAATTGTGAGCCAACTGTGAGCCAGGCCTAATCGCCCAACATCAGTACCCAACCTCACTAATGCTCTTGTGGCTGAATGGAAGCAACTCTCCGCAGCAATGTTCCAACATCTAGTGGAAAGCCTTCCCAGAAGTGTGAAGGCTGTTATAGCAGCAAAGGGTGGACCGACTCCATATTAATGCCCATGATTTTGGAATGAAATGTTTGACAAGCAGGTGTCCAAATACTTTTGGTGATGTAGTGTATAATATAGTAAGCAATAATCAGTTAAATTAGATTGAACTTAACCCCTGTAAGAATCCTGGATCTAGGTATCGGACAGTTTTTTGTATAGAGATCTCAGAAATGCAGTGTAAGTACATAACGTTTCGTGTCTCCTTATGTTACGGGGTGAAAACAGTTTTTATGGGCACACAAATCCCAAATGATTTATGCGAAATCAAATGCTTCTAACTGAATGAGTCACCTTACCTTGATACTTAAAAACATAAATTGATACTGTAAAATGTTCTTCAATAATTATGCATACTACTTGTTGGATGCGCAGGTAATGTGCAGCTGTTTTGTTACACTATGATATTTTCACACATCATCATCTCATCCAGGAAGGAATTTTATGAATGATTGTCAAGTGACGAACAGCTGTTGTGATAGCGCATGCAATGCAACAACAGCCCAAGTGCTCGAGAAAAGGTGTTTGCGAGGAATATCAAGAATATTTTACTGTCACCTACATTACGCTGGTGAAGACACTTTTTGTATGTCTTTTTTTGGGGGGAGGGGTCTATATTTGGCCCTATATGTACAATTATATAAATTATACAATTGTATAACATTAAGGTCCTTTGAAAATTACAATTAAGTGCTTGAAAAAGTCCCTGAAAGTCCTTGAATTTGACATGCCAAATGTCTGTATAAATCCTGCTTAAAGGATGTATAGTCCTAGACCTATGTTGTTGTATAGCTGGAGGTATGGGACAATTTTCATATATTTACTTTTATTCCTCTGAGTACACATGTGGAACTGCATACAAATATTTTTTGTTGATCCCAATGTCACACATTTGCCCCATTATTTATAGAATAACCCAGTCTGTTGCTGTGTGTGGGTGTGTGACAGGAGTTAGTGTGTGTTGGTTTATATTTGTGTGTGGCAGGAGTGTGTGTGGTGTACTTTTGCAGGTGGGGCCCCTGTGGGGATCTGGGAGCCCCAGTTCCATCAGTGTAGTGAGAAGCAGCTCAGCTGTAGTGGAGAGAAGTTACCCAACCGTATGAATGTGGCACAGAGATGTGGTGCTATCATTGAGTTGTGACAGGGAAAACCATTGGGACCACACAGAAGTAGTCCATAGTTTACTCTCAGTGAGTTATGAGAGAAGGACTCCCTGCCTACACACACACACACACGCACGCACACGCAATTTTGATCAGTGCTATGATGTTTTTTATAGTCTGTTTATAGACATTGCCATTGAGAGAAATTATGGATTTACTTCAATAAACCGTCAGAGCTTTGATCATGTATTCAAGCTCACAGACTCCCTCCCAAGGGATTAATTAAAACACAATGAACATATTTAACAATAGATGACTGAAACACAAACAGCAGAAACAGGTTACATCATTCTACAAATCCATTCAGATGCCATTAGAAACAACTGCAGAATAACTGTTGTCTAAGTAGTGTGGTTATGTAAGTCAGCACACCATGGGTGGCATAGTGTATCTCATTGTTTAAAAATGCCCCTGTAACCTCTGTTGCCTCTAATGTAGAAGAAGTGATCCCCAGCTGAGCTCTTTGTGTCTCCTAAATAATTACTGCGGATGGAGAGACAAGTGCCAGTGAAATGTGATGATGTGCATTAGACACCACAGGCAGGCGGCCCCCTCTCTTGCGCTCTTGCTACCTATTCATTCTCTCTCTCTCTTTTCTCTTTCTCTCTCTTGCTACCTCTCCCTTCGCTCTCTTTCTCTCTGACTTTCTATCTCCTACTCAATTCAATTCAAGGAGCTTTATTGGCATGGGAAACGTGTTAACATTGCCAAAGCAAGTGAGGTAGATAATATACAAAGTGAAATAAACAATACAAATGAACAGTAAACATTACACATACAGAAGTTTTCAAAAATAAAGATGTTACAAATGTCATATTATATATATATACAGTGTTGTAACAATGTACAAATGGTTAAAGTACACAATATAAAATAAATAAGCATAAATATGGGTTGTATTTACACTGGTGTTTGTTCTTCACTGGTTGCCCTTTTCTTGTGGCAACAGGTCACAAATCTTGCTGCTGTGATGGCACATTGTGGAATTTCACCCAGTAGATATGGGAGTTTATCAAAATTGGGTTTGTTTTCAAATTCTTTGTGGATCTGTGTAATCTGAGGGAAACATGTGTCTCTAATATGGTCATACATTGGGCAGGAGGTTAGGAAGTGCAGCTCAGTTTCCACCTTATTTTGTGGGCAGTGTGCACATAGCCTGTCTTCTCTTGAGAGCCATGTCTGCCTACGGCGGCCTTTCTCAATAGCAAGGCTATACTCACTGAGTCTGTACATAGTCAAAGCTTTCCTTAAGTTTGGATCAGTCACAGTGGTCAGGTATTCTGCTTCTCTCTTGCTCTTTTACTCTCTCTCTATCTCTCTCATTCGCTGTCTCACAGAGGCTGAGGACTCCGTTTGAGAACTTCCCCGCTCTCGGTCAGGTGCCTCTTGGTTTATGCATGTCCTGTGAAAAGCACCTCAGGAAACAACCAGACCAGGGGTAGAGGATGCTGACTAGCTGTACTACCCTCCTGATGGGGGCCTGTCTGCAGTGTGCTTCCACAACCCAGGGCATGTCCCTGCTCCATGATCAGACGCAGGCTGTTTACCATCCTGTAGCTGCCTGCCTGGGACAACTGTGTGGGTTTTATACAGGCCTTTCCCACCCTCCCTTACCCCTCCCCCTCTCCCCCTCCCTTTCTCTCCCTCCTAGTGCAATCTGGAAAGGCAACAAAGCTCGCTCTCCCCACATGCTGTTGCCACGGCAACACGCCAGGGTCAGGAAAGTCTAGCGATCTCTCCGGTTACTGTGCCTGTATGTGCAGACTAGCAGAGCCATTTCCCATTCCAATCCATTCCCTCTCCCTGTGTGTGTGTGTGCGTGCGTGCGTGCGTGCGTGCGTGCGTGCGTGCGTGCGTGCATCTGCATGTGTATGTTTCCCAGGTTGGAAGCTGGTTGAGTCTTCCAAGCAGAAATGATTTACAGTAGGCAACCATGGAGGTTACAGTGTGAACGTTAGAATGTTGGACGCACAAACACACACACACACACACAAATCAGGACCACAAGACAGAATATCAATGAGATTCCACAGTTCTGTGAGTGTAATTCTAATTGATCCCATAGCTCAACCACAAAGTGTGTTTACTAGACATGCCTATATTAATAATAACCCCGGAGGTGTGGTCTCGCATGCAAATTGAATGACTTTGAATTGCCAATCTCCTCTTTCAGATGATGAATATTGATGGGTGGCATGTGAAAGTTCAGACCACTTAAAGAGGGAAAACACCTGGGGACGGATTCACAAAACTTCTTATGGTATAGGGGATGGTTGGGCAAAAAACAGGGAAAATGCAGCGCGGAAAATTCAAAAAATTATATAAAAATCAAACTTTCATTAAATCACACATGTAAGATACTCAATTAAAGCTACACTCGTTGTGAATCCAGCCAACATGTCAGATTTTTAAAATCCCTTTCGGCGAAAGCATAAGAAGCTATTATCTGATGATAGCACAATAGTAAACAAAGAGGGTAGCATATTTCAAACCTGCAGGCGCTACACAAAACGCAGAAATTGTCACGGTTTTCTAATGGTGAAGGAGAGTCGGACCAAACTGCAGCGTGTATATTGCGATCCATGTTTAATCACACAAGTAACACGAATCCAAAACACAACTCTACAAAACAATAAACGTAGTGAAAACCGAAACAGCCTTAACTGGTGCAAACTAACACAGACTAAGGACACCAAGACACTCAGGACAATCACCCACAATACAACCAAAGAATATGGCTGCCTAAATATTGTTCCCAATCAGAGACAACGATAAACACCTGCCTCTGATTGAGAACCACTTCAGACAGCCATAGACTCTCCTAGAACACCCCACTAAGCTACAATCCACTAAGCTACACACCACATACAAAAACCCATGTCACACCCTGGCCTGACCAAATACATAAAGAAAAACACAAAATACTTTGACCAGGGCGTGACAGAAATAAAATATAAAACATGCATTACCTTTGATGAGTTTCTTTTGTTGGCACTCCAATATGTCCCATAAACATCACAATTGGGCCTTTTGTTCGATTAATTCCGTCCATATATATCCAAATGTCCATTTATTTGACAGCTTCCAAAAAACGCAACGTCACTACAAAATATTTCAAAAGTTGCCTATAAACTTTGCCCAAATATTTCAAACTACTTTTGTAATACAACTTTAGGTATTTCTAAATGTTAATAATCGATCAAATTGTAGACGGGTCTATCTGTGTTCAATACAGGAAGACAACAAACAAACGCTACTTTTCACGTCTTGCACACTCTCAACAGTGTTACCCAGTTCCTAGATGGCCTACTTCTTCATTGCACAAATGAATAACCTCAACCAAATTCCGAAGACTGGTGACATCCAGTGGAAGTGATAGGAACTGAAAACAGGTTCCTAAGAAATATCATTTGCCAATGAGAACCCAGTAAACAGACAGAGACCAAAAAACAAAAACGGTTAGTCCTCAGTGTGTTGCCTGCTACATAAGTTCTGTTGTACTCACAGACATGATTCAAACAGTTTTAGAAACGTCAGAGTGTTTTCTATCCAAATCTACTAATACTATGCATATCAGAGTGTTTTCTATCCAAATCTACTAATGATATGCACATCTTATATTCCTGGCATGAGTAGCAGAAAGTTGAAATTTGACACGCTATTTATCCAAAAGGGAAAATGCTGTCCCCTATACCTTAAGAAGTTAACTGCCATTTTTTCCTTAACAATAGACTTAAATAGAAAGTTAAGTAAAGTTGCTATTACTCAATAAAGTTATTGGCAATGTCCTTACTTTTCCCCCCTATGTTTCTTCATAAGAAAAAAGTATTGTGATGAATAATAATAATGTGTCTTCTTGGAAATGCACTTAACTTTAGGACAGCTAAACCCTGGTCTTGTGACAAATGGATACTTTTGTAACCATTAACATTTTCTTGCGCCACTGCCATTTGGCTACCGAACATTTAAATATAGCAAGAAAACTAATTAAACATGCATTGTCTAGCTAGCCATTAATTAACAATATATTACAATATTCTAGAAGTGTTAAATAGCTTGCGTTAGCTCGTACATTTTCAAAGAAGAACTTAGCTAACGTTAGTGTTGTTAGCTATGTTGGCTATAATGTTGTTACGCGTTAGCTAGCTAAAGTAGCTACTAAACTTACCGGTCGCACAGTCCCTCTATCACCATTTCTCCTATCATGGACAACACCTTCTCGTCCAGCTGGTCCACATGAATATTCTCTCAGCTCCCTTCTTCTTAGCATCCGACTTGATGTCAGACCACTGTTTTTTACGGTGGCATCACTGTCCCTTGCCATGCCCCGATGGCAGAGGTAGACTTGGCCACTCTCTCCCATTTCCTCCACCATCACTTCAAGCTCTTGTTTGCTGTAGTGTTTATTGCGCTTTCCTTGGTCATCTATTTTTGTTTTTAAATAGCTAGTCTGATGTCTATGATATGTGAAAAAATAAAGTTTGTTTTTGTGCATAAACGGTTCACAAGCCAACAAATAAACCCCATCTTGAGACATAAAGCAGATAAATAAATGTAATCAAATGGAAACACTTTATTATAGTGGGACAAATCCTATAATCCCTGTCACATAGGCTTATTTATTGGTTTCAAGCACATCACTAATGTCAATGCCACATAAGAATATATTTACGAAGTTCTTAGGAAATATTTTTACGAAGTTCCTAAGAAAACTATGAATTCCTAAGAACATTTTGAGGAATTGCACTTACGAACTATCTTCTGAACTTCTTATTTTTTCCCTTAAGAAATTTCTAGTGTTTTTCTGAAGTAATGTTTTATGAATCCGGCCTCTGGGCCTAGATTCCCAAAACCTTCTTAAGAATACATTTCTTCTTAACTGCCAATGTTTCCTTAACTTTAGACTCAAGAAGAAAGTTAAGGAAAGTTGCTATTCCTCAAAAAGGTTATTGTAAATTTGATTTCTTATGTTTCTCCTTAAGCAAAAAGTTAAGAATAAATGAGATTCTTGAAAATAATTCTAAGATAACTAAAGTCTTGTCTTCACCTCGGGGCAGTGAGAGAAAAAGCTCATGAAAGCAATTGAACATGTTTAATTCACTCACAAACATCATCTGAAAGTTTCAGTATTGATTATTTTAAACCCAAGAAAATGTTTTAATACAGTAATCTCAGTAAGAAATATGCTAACATGATTGCCATTGCTAGCTAGAGAGCTAGCTAAAACAATTGCCTGGAAGATTTGTAAGAAGATATTTGACAAGTTCGTAAGAAAATCATTAAATATTAAGATATTGTTGAGGAATTGCACATCAGGGCCCAGATTCACAAAACACTTAAGAAAAAAAAATAAGATGAACTATGAACTTCTTGTTTTTCTTAAGAAGCTTTTTTTCTTAAGAAGGTCCTGGTAGCAATTTTCATGTCCTTTGTTGTCAGTTTGTCTCGCTTTGTCACGGCAAAGCATTTCAAATGTGGCTGTCAGGGTAATGAACGTCATGACAAGTAGCCCGGTTTGGCTGTCTCTCTGGTCTCATGAGACATTCATTTGCTGCCTTAGAGGAGGTGAAGAGCCCCTTTCAGGGCCTGGATGTCAGTATATAACGGAAGGCTTTGCTTATGCACCTTTGTAAATGTATCAGTGTTGTTGTGTTAGCGCTAATGTGATAGCCATCTGCTGTGCCCCCAGAGCCAATTATTTTACTATTCAGATGATGTTGCGCTCTCTCTCTCTCTCTCTCTCTCTCTCTCTCTCTCTCTCTCTCTCTCTCTCTCTCTCTCTCTCTCTCTCTCTCCCTCTCAATTCAATTCAATTCAAGGGCTTTATTGGCATGGGAAACATGTGTTAACATTGCCAAAGCAAGTGAGGTAGACAACATACAAAGTCAATATATAAAGTGAAAAACAACAAAAATGAACAGTAAACATTACACATACTCTCTCTCTGTCTCTCTCTCTCTGTCTCTCTCTCTCTGTCTCTCTCTCTCTCTCTCTCTCTCTCTCTCTCTCTCTCTCTCTCTCTCTCTCTCTCTCTCTCTCTCTCTCTCTCTCTCTCTCTCTCTCTCTCTCTCTCTCTCTCTCTCTCTCTCTCTCTGTCTCTTTCTCTCCCTCTCTCTGTCTCTCTCTCTCTCTCTCTCTCTCTCTCTCTCCCCTCACTTCACTACTCATCACAGTAGGGGTGTCTGTAATGTAGCCAGTAGAGCCATGCAGCGGAGAACAGATGTTGCTCTGTGAACTAACAGCCCTGTGCAGGGCCCTGTGTGTGGCTTCCAGCAGTGGTGTGTCTCCATCGCCAGTCTAACAGTATTTCCCCTACCCTCTTCTGTGAATTATTCACTTCACATATCAGCCTCACAGCCTCCGTCATCACTTCGAAGACTTTGTTTGTTTACCAATAGCTATGCCATGATGTAACTGTAGCCATAGTTATCAGTTTTCTGGCTGCAACGTTATCCCCTGGTTATTTGCAGGCCGCCCTCGCAGAAGAGGTTGCTAACCTCAAAGCTCTTTCCTGATTAAGTAAAGGTTCAATAAATAATATGGTTATACATTAGCCAGAGTTTAGTCAAGCAGACAACCAGAAGGAGAAAGTAGCCTGGTCATGATGTAACAGTAGCCAGAGCCATATATTTTATATTTTGAACTAAATGTATGGCTCTGACAGTAGCTATCAGACTGTGATTAAGCCAAACAAGGGAACATTTTTACCAGATTGTACAATATGCACCAGACTCTACTATATATTACTGTTATATTTACTGTATAGTCCAGAACATTTTGCTATCATCCTAAGCTTATTAAAGACAAACCCTTAATATGATTCGGGACTTCTGGAAGGTATTGTGCTTCTGTTGACTGGATTAAACATGTCTTGACAGTCTACGACTGACTGTTTTTGTACATAGTCTTTCTGCTTTGAATAATCCAACATGGCTACTGTGCACTTGGCTGTTCCCCAACATCAACCCCCACATCATATTTATCCTGACACTAATATCCTGCTTTTCTCCTCTCTTTTCTCCTCTTTTTCTCTCTCTCTTTTCTCCTATCTATTTATTTTCTCCTCTCTCGCTTTTTTCTCCTCTTCTAGAAGAAGAATGGGGCCCTGAAGTCTCAGGAGGATAAGAAGAAGGAGAAGGCGAGGTGGAGAGAGGAGAAGAAGAAGGAGAAGGAGAGGTGGAGAGAGGAGAAACAGCAGCAGGAGACTGTGGTGAAGAGACAGAAGGAGGAGGAGGAGGAGAACGTCATGCCCCTGTCCCTAGACCCCCTGGAGAACGGCTTCATCAACCATGCCCAGAGAGAGCAGGAGAGGATGAATGACAGGCTGCTGAAGAAAACCTACTCCAAGAAGAACAAACAGGTCTGTTTTATTTCACCTTTATTTATTCAGGAAGTCCCATTGAGGTCAGAAGGCATCTTTTACAAGGGAGACCTGAGTGCTGTGTGCTGTTGGTCTATTGCGGTTGATTCATCAGTTGATTTGATCATTTGAATGCATATTCCGCAGGCTTATTATTCTATTGTGGCCCTGTTAGTGTTGTTTCTCTTTCTGTATGTACCGGGGCAGCGCTGTGCAATGATTCACTCTCTGTGTTGGAAGTTCCTCCCTGCCCAGACTGAATGATTCCAGTACTGATGGCGTTTGGCACAGGGAGATATATTCCTACCACGTCTATGTATTAACAGTTGCTGGTCTCTCTCACAATGCCTGTCCACCATGTGACCTACTTGTGTGAATGTACTGACATGTATGTCTAACTGATAGTTAGTTGACATGAAATTGAGTGGAAGAACAGTACAGTTTACCTACACAGCGAAAAAAAATCATACCATAAGCAGCTTTTGAGAGTTTTCATAAATTAACATATCATATTCCACACCTCGGAGTTAAAACAAAACTACTGCCAAATTAACAGTTATGTCCACTCGAACTGTTTGCCAGACCTGGCAGACACACAGACACACACACACACACACACACACACACACACACACACACACACACACACACACACACACACACACACACACACACACACACACACACACACACACACACACACACACACACACACACACACACACACACACACACACACACACACACACACACACACACACACACACACACACACACACACACACACACACACACACACACACACACACACACACACACACACACACACACACACACACACACACACACACACACACACACACACACACACACACACACACACACACACACACACACACACACACACACACACACACACACACACACACACACACACACACACACACACACACACACACACACACACACACACACACACACACACACACACACACACACACACACACACACACACACACACACACACACACACACACACACACACTACATGTTCATGTTTTTAAATGTATGTAAATTGTAAAGTCTTTTGTCTGTTATATGTCAGACTCCAGTAATCCTAATAAATCCCCATCTTCCTCTGTCCTTACCTACCTATCTCCCCCTCCCTCCCCACACCTACCTACCTATCTCCCCCTCCCTACCTATCTCCCTCCCTCCCCACACCTACCTACCTATCTCCCCCTCCCTCCCTAACTCCCTCCCGCCCCTCCTCCCCCTCTCTTCTTTCTCCTCCAGTTTGCTATCTGCATTGACCTGCTTACACTCATCACATATGCGTCTGCTACCGTTTATTATCTATCTACTCTAGTCACTTTACCCCTACCTATATGTACAGTTGAAGTCGGAAGTTTACATACACTTAGGTTGGAGTCATTAAAACTTGTTTTTCAACCACTCCACACATTTCTTGTTAACAAACTATAGTTTTGGCAAGTCGGTTAGGACGTCTAAATGTGCATGACATAAGTCATTTTTCCAACAATTGTTTACAGACAGATAATTGCACTTATAATTTACTGTATCACAATTCCAGTTGTTCAGAAGTTTACATACACTAAATTGACTGTGCCTTTAAACAGCTTGGAAAATTCCAGAAAATGATGTCATGGCTTTAGAAGCTTCTGATAGGCTAATTGACATAATTTGTGTCCATCGGAGGTGTACCTGTGGATGTATTTCAAGGCTGACCTTCAAACTCAGTGCCTCTTTGCTTGGCATCATGGGAAAATCAAAACAAATCAGCAAAGGCATCAGAAAATAAAATGTAGACCATGTTCATCTGTACAAACAATAGTATGCAAGTATAAACACGCAGCCGTCATACCGCTCAGGGAGGAGACGTGTTCTGTCTCCTAGAGATGAACGTACTTTGGTGCGAAAAGTGCAAATCAATTCCAGAACAACAGCAAAGGACCTTGTGAAGATGCTGGAGGAAACAGGTACAAAAATATCTATATCCACAGTAAAACGAGTCCTATATTGACATATCCTGAAAGGCCGCACAGCAAGGAAGAAGCCACTGCTCCAAAACCGCCATAAAAAGCCAGACTACGGTTTGCAACTGCACATGGGGAAAAATATACTTTTTGGAGAAATGTCCTTTGGTCTGATGAAAGAAAAATAGAATTGTTTGGTCATAATGACCATCGTTATGTTTGGAGTAAAAAGGGGGAGGCTTGCAAGCTCAAGAACACCATCCCAACCGTGAAGTACGGGAGTGGCAGCATCATGTTGTGTGGGTGCTTTGCTGCAGGAGGGACTGGTGCACTTCACAAAATAGATGGCGTCATGAGAAGGAAAATTACGTGGAAATAATGAAGCAACATCTCAAGACATCAGTCAGGAAGTTAAAGCTTGGTCGCAAATGGGTCTTCCAAATGGACAATGACCGCAAGCATACTTCCAAAGTTGTGGCAAAATGACTTAAGTACAACAAAGTCATGGTATTGGAGTGGCCATCGCAAAGCACTGACCTCATCCGATAGAAAATGTGTGGGCAGAACTGAAAAAGCTTGTCCGAGCAAAGAAACATACAAACCTGACTCAGTTACACCAGCTCTTCCAGGAGGAATGGGCCAAAATTCACCCAACTTATTGTGGGAAGCTTGTGGAAGGCTACCTGAAATGTTTGACCCAAGTTAAACAATTTAAAGGCAATGCTACCAAATTCTAATTGAGTGTATGTAAACTTCTGACCCACTGGGAATGTGATGAAAGAAATAAAAGCTGAAATAAATCATTCTCTCTACTATTATTCTGACATTTTCCATTCTTAAAATAAAGAGGTGATCCTAACTGGCCTGAGACAGAGAATTTTTACTGGGATTAAATGTCAGGAAAAACGAAGTTAAAATGTATTTGGCTAAGATGTATGTAAACTTCCGACTTCAACTGTACATACTGAATCTACCTCAATTACCTCTTATCTCTGCACATCCACTCAGTACTGGTACCCCATGTATGTAGTCAAGTTGTTGTTTCCCTTTGTGTTATTATTATTCTATTATTTAAGGATTTTGTCTCTGCGTAAGCATTTTAATGTTAGTTTACACCTGTTGTTTTACGAAGCATGTGACAGATACAATTTGATTTGATTTGGTTATCAGGCTCTCCCAAGCACCTGTGGAATCCAGTGCTTATAAAACAAGGTGACCCAGATGGGAATGGGGTTTGATGAGAGCCTTTGTGTTTTTATCGCCAACTGAATATGTCCTCGGCACCAGTGTAAACTGACAATATTATAGGCCATGTGACTGTTTGTCATCCTCCTCTCTCCCCACTGGTAACTTAGTTCTTTCCTCCCTGATAACACGCACACACACTCATACGCAGGCACTCACACATGGACACACACACACGTGCGCAAACACATGCGCGTGCAGCTGCGAACACGCATACGTACACACACGCACTTCTTTCATACTGTGGTAATTGAAGTGGAGAAGGAAGCCTCAACAAAGCAGCCATCTGGATATAAAAGTGTTTATGTACGTGTGCGTGTGTGTCGTTTTCCGTATAGCTGCTTTGATATGAAGGTGACAGGGTCATTATAAAAGCCTTAAAATTCCCTCTGATAATGCTGCTTATTGAAGGAACTTGAATAGAGAGCTTTCTGCTTGATGTAGAAGGGTCAAATAAAGTCAACAGATTTTTCACAGTAACACCGTGGGGTCAAAAGAGGAACATTTTTCCAAATGGCACCCTATGCCCTTTATAGTACACTACTTTTGACCAGGGGCCGGATTCACACGGCTTTCTTAAGAATGTATGTCTTCTTAACTGCCATGTTTCCCTTAACGATAGACTTAAGAAGAAAGTTAAGAAAATTGCTATTCCTCAAAAAGGTTCTTGGAAATGATCTTCTTAAGAAATTAGTTCTTATGTTTCTCCTTAAAGTTAAGAAGAAATTAGAATCTTCAAAATAAACTTCTTAGAAATGTTCTTAAATTCCGAGATTGTTAAACCCTCAGGGTTTAGAGAAAGAGCTCATAAAAGAAAAAGCTCATGAAAGCAATTGAACATGTTTAATTCACTAATTCACTCTGAAAGTTTCAGTATTTATTTTAAACCCAATAACATGTTTTAGAACAGCAATCTCAGTTGGAAATTTGCTTACATGTTAGCTAAATCGGTTGCCTAGCAACAAACACATCTTAATCTTAAGAAGAAACGTAAGAAGATATTTGAGGAGTTCGTAAGAAAATCATTAAATCTTAAGAAATTGATGAGGAATTGCGCTTACGAAATATCTTATGAACTGGGCCCAGGGCTCAGCAATTTGGGATGTGTGCTTAGAGTAAGGCTCTAACTATCATGTCTGTATGTGAGATATTAACTGGGTTTGATGTCAGCGTTTGGCCCATAGAGAATTTGGAGGAGCTCCGTGTGCTTTTTATTTCCCCCTCACTGAACCAGCCGAATATTAGAAGGTGTGTACTTATCTGAGACTGTTACTCGACTGCATCAATTACTGTAGGACCTTGTGTCCTTTCTCCTCTCTCCTCCAGTTTTGCCTGACTCGCTCTCACGTCAGTCAGTGAAGAGATGTCCCTTCTGTCCCCACTGTGTTGTTTTGTAGCTCCCTCTAACTAAAGTGAGACAACATCACAGTTGTTTGATAAAATCCTTGACATGAAATCGACGTCTTGCTCCCAGACAAATTAAACAACTTCTTTGCTTGGTTTGAGGACAATACAGTGCCACTGACACGGCCCGTTACTAAAGCCTGTGGGCTCTCCTTCTCCATGGCCAATGTGATTAAAACATTTAAACATGTTAACCCTCGCAAGGCTGCCGGACCAGACGGAATCCCTAGCTGCATCCTCAGAGCATGCGCAGACCAGCTGGCTGGTGTGTTTATGGACATATTCAATCAATCCCTATCCCAGTCTGTTGTCCCCACATGCTTCAAGATGGCTACCATTGTTCCTGTTCCCAAAAAAGCTAAGGTAACTGAACTAAATGACTATCACCCTGTTGCACTCACTTCTGTCATCATGAAGTGCTTTGAGAGACAAGTTAAGGAGCATATCACCTCCACCCTACCTGATACCCAAGACCCACACTAATTTACTTACCGCCCCAATAGGTCCACTGACGATGCAATCGCCATCACACTGCCCTATCCCATCTGGACAAGAGGATGTAAGAATGTAAGAATGCTGTTCATTGACTACAGGGCAGCATTTAACACCATAGTACCCCCCAAACTCGTCATTAAGCTCGAGACCCTGGGTCTCAACCCCGCCCTGTGAAACTGGGTCCTGGACTTTCTGATGGGCCGACCCCAGGTGGTGAAGGTAGGAAACATCTCCACCCCGCTGATCCTAATAATAATAATAATATAATAATATATGCCATTTAGCAGACGCTTTTATCCAAAGCGACTTACAGTCATGTGTGCATACATTCTACGTATGGGTGGTCCCGGGAATCGAACCCACTACCCTGGCGTTACAAGCGCCATGCTCTACCAACTGAGCTACAGAAGGATCCTCAACACTGGGGCCCCACAAGGGTGTGTTCTCAGCCCTCTCCTGTACTCCCTGTTCACCCATGACTGCGTGGCCATGCACGCTTCCAACTCAATCAAGTTTGCAGACGACACTAGTGGTAGGCTTGATTACCAACAATGACGAGACGGCCTACAGGGAGGAGGTGAGGGCCCTCGGAGTGTGGTGTCAGGAAAACAACCTCTCACTCAACGTCAACACAACAAAGGAGATGATCGTGGACTTCAGGAAACAGCAGAGGGAGCACCTCCCATCCACATCGACGGGACAGCAGTGGAGAAAGTGGAAAGTTTTAAGTTCCTCGGCGTACACAACATTGACCAACTGAAATGGTCCACCCACACAGATAGTGTGGTGAGGAAGGCGCAGAAGCGCCTCTTCAACATCAGGAGGCTGAAGAAATTTGGCTTGTCACCAAAAACACTCACAAACTTTTACAGATGCACATTCGAGAACATCCTGCCATGCTGTATCACCGCCTGGTACGGCAATTGCACCGCCCTCAACCGCAAGCCTCTCCAGAGGGTAGTGAGTTCTGCACAATGCATCACCGGGGGCAAACTACCTGCCCTCCATGACATCTACAGCACCCGATGTCACAGGAAGGCCAAAAAGATCATCAAGGACAACAACCACCCGAGCCACTGCCTGTTCACCCCGCTATCATCCAGAAGGCGAGGTCAGAACAGGTGCATCAAAGCACAGACCAAGAGACTGACAAACAGCTTCTATCTCAAGGCCATCAGACTGTTAAACAGCCATCACTAACATAGAGAGGCTGCTGCCAACATACAGACTCAAATCTCTGGCCATTTTAATAAATTTACTTATTAAAGGTATCACTAGTCACATTAAATAATGCCACTTTAATAATGTTTACATCCTACACTACTCATCTCATATGTATAAACTGCTCTATACCATCTACTGCGTCTTGCCTATGCCACACGGCCATCGCTCATTCATATATACATTGTCACGAACCGGCTCGAAGCTCGTAACAAAAAGGGAGACAGACAACGTGGAGATAAAGAATAACAAAATATATTTATTAAATGGAGCAAAGTACATACAATTAACAATGGTGTGTGCTTTGTCAGTAGTGTAAGTGAGTGGTCGCATGTATACATGAGATAATGAGGGGTGTTGAAAGGTGCCAACGCAAACAAACCAAATAGCCACAAAAATGCCACAACCAAAATCTGTTTGTCTGCATGGAGAGAGTCTCCTCAATGAATGGGGAAGAGGTGCATTTATCCTGGGACACACCCGAGCCCAGGTGTGTCCCGTTTTACTGACGACCCTCCCGGCTCCGCCCACCAACATCCTATTAAGGAAAACAAGAGCAAAGAGAAAGAATTCGTCAGACAGAGTGGGAGGGTCATCACAACATATTCTTATTCATCCCTTACATATGTGTGTATAATGTAGTTGTTGTGAATTTGTTAGATTACTTGTTAGATATTAATGCAATGTCTGAACTAGAAGCACAAGCATTTTCCTAAACTCGCATTAACATCTGCTAACAATGTGTATGTGACCAATAAAATGTTATTTTATTTGATGATGAATTGAGACAACTAAGGGTGTTGTGATCTTCAATAACCTCACAACTGGTTATGAAAACACACAAGAAAATGCTGACTGTAGTGAAAGAACAGCCCTGCCCACTGCCCAGCCTTACACACACATCATCATCCTCTTCTCTCCCAGCCTGCCACTTGGCTTAGCATCTTATTAGTGTTGTTCTCTGGCCCTCTGAGTGGGTAACACTATCTCACTAATGTGATATGGTAATGTGTAAATCAGGGGTTAAAACCTGTTCAGGGAACAGAACTGAAAAACGGAAAATAACTAAATTTTTCAAGGAACAGAATCAGAACCGGGAACTAAAATGATCTATACTGTTCATGGGAAGCGGCATTTTTTTTCAGTCCCACAAAAAAACACAACAAAGTGCCTATGCAAAGCCCTGCCTCTGTCAATCAGGATCCTCTTGTCTGCCTGCCAGCTGAACATCTTTGCCAGTGTGTGTGCTGTAGGCTACCTGCCCCTCCCAGCCGAAGCATAGCAGTAGCCTCCTGATGTTACAAACAGGATTCAGAAGAAAATGGAATCACTTTTTCATTGCTAGTTAGGGGTACTACTTATCACATTTCCCATAGGATTTATTAACTACAAAAAGGTAAGATGTGTTTTTAATTCTGGTTCACACATAAACTTGTTAGCTAACTAGCTAGTTCAAAGACATTCAAAGTTCCTCCATAGAAGCCGCTCCTCTGTAGGTATAGTTCTGTGGGGCTAATTTCAGATAATGCATGTCATCACAACATGCCCGGCGTTTCAAGCCACTCTCTCCCCACCCAATAAATTTCAGTTGCATCTTGCGCACTACACTTGTCTTTCCATTACGAATGTAAACAACTCACTGAGACATCGCTTGCCCGCTACATAGCAAGTTGCTCTATCCGCACTGATGATTGGTGAAGTAATTTAACGTAAAAAATGGGGTTTAAAAAGGAACAGAAAGGAACCGGTATAAACCGGTACTTTTTGGGGGTTCGTACCGGTTAAGAACTTTATTTTGCTGGTTGGAACAGTGGAATGGAAAAAAATAATGGTTCTGTTCAGAACCAAACGATTGGAAAATTATTTTGGTTTCAACCCCTGTTCTGAACCTACCTATTAGTGCCACTATAACCCCTTTGGACGTCAGGACTGACCCAGAGCCACACTATCAGTCTATGAACCTGTGTGTGTATCAGGCTGTTTCATGTACAGTTGAAGTCGGAAGTTTACATACACATCAGCCAAATACATTTAAACTCAGTTTTCACAATTCCTGACATTTAATCCTAGTAAACATTACCTGTCCTAGGTCAGTTGGGATCACCACTTCATTTTAACAATGTGAAATGTCAGAATAATTGTAGAGAGAATTATTTATTTCAGCTTTTATTTATTTAATCACATTCCCAGTGGGTCAGAAGTTTACATACACTCAATTAGAATTTGGTAGCATTGCCTTTAAATTGTTTAACTTGGGTCAAACATTTCAGGTAGCCTTCCACAAGCTTCCCACAATAAGTTGGGTGAATTTTGGCCCATTCCTCCTGACAGAGCTGGTGTAACTGAGTCAGGTTGGCAGGCCTCCTTGCTCACACAAATTTTTTCCGTTTTTTCCACAAATTTTCTATAGGATTGAGGTCAGGGCTTTGTGATGGCCACTCCAATACCTTGACTTTGTTGTCCTTAAGCCATATTGCCACAACTTTGGAAGTATTCTTGTGGTCATGGTCCATTTGGAAGACCCATTTGCCATCAAGCTTTAACTTCCTGACTGATGTCTTGAGATGTTGCTTCAATATATCCACATAATTTTCCATCCTCATGACGCCATCTATTTTGTGAAGTGCACCAGTTCCTTCTGTAGCAAAGCACCCCCACAACATGATGCTGCCACCCCCTTGCTTCACGGTTGGGATGGTGTTCTTAGGCTTGCAAGCCTCCCTGTTTTTCCTCCAAACATAACAATGGTCATTATGGCCAAACAGTTTTATTTTTCTTTCATCAGACCAGAGGACATTTCTCCAAAAAGTATGATCTTTGTCCCCAAGTGCAGTTGCACACCGTAGTCTGACTTTTTTATGGTGGTTTTGGAGCAGTGGCTTCTTCCTTGCTGAGTGGCCTTTCAGGTTATGTCGATATAGGACTAGTTTTACAGTGGATATAAATACTTTTGTACCTGTTTCCTCCAGCATCTTCACAAGGACCTTTGCTGTTGTTCTGGGATTGATTTGCACTTTCCACACCAATGTACATTCATCTCTAGGAGACAGAACGCGTCTCCTTCCTGAGCGGTATGACGGCTGCGTGGTCCCATGGTATTTATACTTGCATACTATTGTTTGTACAGATGAACGTGGTACCTTCAGGCATTTGGAAATTGCTCCCAAGGATGAACCAGACTTGTGGAGGTCAACAATTTGTTTTCTGAGGTCTTGACTGATTTCTTTTTATTTTCCCATGATGTCAAGCAAAGAGGCACTGAGTTTGAAGGTAGGCCTTGAAATCCATCCACAGGTACACCTCCAATGGACTCAAATGTTGTCAATTAGCCTATCAGTAGCTTCTAAAGCCATGACATCATTTTCCAAGATATTTAAAGGCACAGCGAACTTAATATATGTGTCACGACTTCCGCCAAAGCTTGCTCCCCTGCCCGTTCGTGCGGTGCTCGGCGGTCTTGGCCGCCGGCCTACTAGCCGCCACCGATCCCGTTTGTTTTGTCTTATTAGTTTCACCTGCGTCTTGTTGTATGTGCTTAATGAGCTTCCTTATTTAAAGTACGTGTACCCGCCCTTGTTTTGTGCGGGATTGTCTTTGTGTTACGTGTGTGCGTTTAGGTAAAGGTGTATAATATGTACTGGACTTGGGTAGTCATTTACTGTCCGCGCCCTGTGTTGTTGGGCTTGTCATTTTTTGTGCCATATTAAAAGAGCACTTTTTCCCAGTGGAACTCTCTGCGCCTGATTCCTTCCTCACCCACCTAGTCCCGCGTGACAATATGTAAACTTCTGACCCACTGGAATTGTGATACAGTGAATTATAATCAAAATAATCTGTCTGTAAACAATTGTTGGAAAAATTACTTATGTCATGCACAAAGTAGATGTCCTAACCGACTTTCCAAAACTATGGTTTGTTAACAAGAAATTTGTGGAGTGGTTGAAAAATGAGTTTTAATGACTCCAACCTAAGTGTATGTAAACGTCCGACTTCAACTGTATACCCTGTACGGCAGGTAACCTAGTGGTTAGAGCGTTGGACTAGTAACCGAAAGGTTGCAAGATCGAATCCCCGAGCTGACAAGGTCTGTCGTTCTGCCCCTGAGCAGGGCAGTTAACCCACTGTTCCTAGGCCGACATTGAAAATAAGAATTTGTTCTTGACTGACTTGCCTAGTTAAATAAAGGTCAAATAAAATAAAACCCCTGTCTGTCTGTCTGTGTGAGGAGAGCAGGATTGGGTCCACGTTGCGTAGCCTATCTCTGTATGTTCTGAAGCACTCAACTGGGAGGGGGATCAGATTATGCTGGGCAAACTGTTCAGTGGAGCATAGTTAACGGATGTGTTCACTGTCACTCTGCTGCTACTGAGTAGGCAGGTAACTGTTATGTTCACTGTCACTCTGCTGCTACTGAGTAGGCAGGTAACTGTTGTGTTCACTGTCACTCTGCTGCTACTGAGTAGGCAGGTAACTGTTGTGTTCACTGTCACTCTGCTGCTACTGAGTAGGCAGGTAACTGTTATGTTCACTGTCACTCTGCTGCTACTGAGTAGGCAGGTAACTGTTGTGTTCACTGTCACTCTGCTGCTACTGAGTAGGCAGGTAACTGTTATGTTCACTGTCACTCTGCTGCTACTGAGTAGGCAGGTAACTGTTATGTTCACTGTCACTCTGCTGCTACTGAGTAGGCAGGTAACTGTTATGTTCACTGTCACTCTGCTGCTACTGAGTAGGCAGGTAACTGTTATGTTCACTGTCACTCTGCTGCTACTGAGTAGGCAGGTAACTGTTGTGTTCACTGTCACTCTGCTGCTACTGAGTAGGCAGGTAACTGTTATGTTCACTGTCACTCTGCTGCTACTGACTGTCAGGCAGGTAACTGTTATGTTCACTGTCACTCTGCTGCTACTGAGTAGGCAGGTAACTGTTATGTTCACTGTCACTCTGCTGCTACTGAGTAGGCAGGTAACTGTTATGTTCACTGTCACTCTGCTGCTACTGAGTAGGCAGGTAACTGTTATGTTCACTGTCACTCTGCTGCTACTGAGTAGGCAGGTAACTGTTATGTTCACTGTCACTGCTGCTGCTACTGCTGCTACTGAGTAGGCAGGTAACTGTTGTGTTCACTGTCAGGCAGGTAACTGTTATGTTCACTGTCACTCTGCTGCTACTGAGTAGGCAGGTAACTGTTATGTTCACTGTCACTCTGCTGCTACTGAGTAGGCAGGTAACTGTTATGTTCACTGTCACTCTGCTGCTACTGAGTAGGCAGGTAACTGTTATGTTCACTGTCACTCTGCTGCTACTGAGTAGGCAGGTAACTGTTATGTTCACTGTCACTCTGCTGCTACTGAGTAGGCAGGTAACTGTTATGTTCACTGTCACTCTGCTGCTACTGAGTAGGCAGGTAACTGTTATGTTCACTGTCACTCTGCTGCTACTGAGTAGGCAGGTAACTGTTGTGTTCACTGTCACTCTGCTGCTACTGAGTAGGCAGGTAACTGTTATGTTCACTGTCACTCTGCTGCTACTGAGTAGGCAGGTAACTGTTGTGTTCACTGTCACTCTGCTGCTACTGAGTAGGCAGGTAACTGTTATGTTCACTGTCACTCTGCTGCTACTGAGTAGGCAGGTAACTGTTATGTTCACTGTCACTCTGCTGCTACTGAGTAGGCAGGTAACTGTTGTGTTCACTGTCACTCTGCTGCTACTGAGTAGGCAGGTAACTGTTATGTTCACTGTCACTCTGCTGCTACTGAGTAGGCAGGTAACTGTTATGTTCACTGTCACTCTGCTGCTACTGAGTAGGCAGGTAACTGTTATGTTCACTGTCACTCTGCTGCTACTGAGTAGGCAGGTAACTGTTATGTTCACTGTCACTCTGCTGCTACTGAGTAGGCAGGTAACTGTTATGTTCACTGTCACTCTGCTGCTACTGAGTAGGCAGGTAACTGTTATGTTCACTGTCACTCTGCTGCTACTGAGTAGGCAGGTAACTGTTATGTTCACTGTCACTCTGCTGCTACTGAGTAGGCAGGTAACTGTTATGTTCACTGTCACTCTGCTGCTACTGAGTAGGCAGGTAACTGTTATGTTCACTGTCACTCTGCTGCTACTGAGTAGGCAGGTAACTGTTATGTTCACTGTCACTCTGCTGCTACTGAGTAGGCAGGTAACTGTTGTGTTCTCTGTCACTCTGCTGCTACTGAGTAGGCAGGTAACTGTTATGTTCACTGTCACTCTGCTGCTACTGAGTAGGCAGGTAACTGTTATGTTCACTGTCACTCTGCTGCTACTGAGTAGGCAGGTAACTGTTATGTTCACTGTCACTCTGCTGCTACTGAGTAGGCAGGTAACTGTTATGTTCACTGTCACTCTGCTGCTACTGAGTAGGCAGGTAACTGT